>NC_092727.1:124851806-125168013 GCF_047496885.1 Scyliorhinus torazame
GGGGCACTCTTTCCCTTCCGCCTCCGCCACGGCCTCCACCATGGCGGAGGCGGAAGAGACTCTCCACACTGCGCATGCGCGGGAAACTGACAGCGGCCGCTGACGCTCCCGCGCATGCGCCGCGTTTCCGCGCCAGCTGGCGGGGAAACAAACGCCATTTCCGCCAGCTGGCGGGGCGGAAATCCCTCCGGCATCGGCCTAGCCCCTCAATGTTGGGGCTAGGCCGCCAAAGATGCGGAGCCTTCCGCACCTTTGGGCCGGCGCGATGCCCGTCTGATTGGCGCCGGCTTTGGCGCCAGTCGGCGGACATCCCGCCGTTGGGGGAGAATTTCGCCCCTGAACTTCCTACATTCATCACAGTCACACGATGATACCATTGCACAAACACAATGCAGAAGATTCAGCCATGACAACCCCATACATTTATAGCTACAAGATTCAGGGATGAATAAGGCGAAGATATGTTTTTATATCTTCATCTTTTGATGCAGGGGACACTCCAACACCTTCAGTGCCATCTTCAATGTGCCACAAAAGGTAACAATCTCACAATGATCACTGAGGAAGCGTAAGTTACCTTCAACCCCAATGATGGGAGTCCAGGGAGCTCAGGGAGCATATGGCTTCTGTGTAATGTCCTTCGTGCTGCACAAGTGCACATCCTCAAGCAACTGCGCATAGTGAAGTCCTTTCAATGATAATGCCAACAAGCCAGTGTCCAGGGCATCCTTCACGAGGCTTAAACGCTGTTGGACATATCAGTCCACCCATGCATGCGTTGTTGCAGTGTAGCAAGATGAAAAACGTTTGTCAGTGGTTAGGGCTGGACCATCTCAAGGGGGAGCTGCAACTGCACAGTACCATCTCTACGGCAACCCTCATGCAGTGGCCGCATCCAGGTGCTGACCACCCCCCCCCCCCCCCCCCCCCCCCCCCGCACGATGCCATTGGACATCAGGACGCAGCGATGAGTGACATGGGAGGATGAACCCAAAGATGGACATTATATTAGTTAGCATTGTCCTCACTGACAGTGCTTCAGCAGGACAATTATGTGATTATTGACAAACAGTCATTACCCTACATTAGTTGGGAGCCTGCCAATGTTACCTCCTGGATTGCTTCGGTATCTGGCAGATACATCGCTCACGCAGCTTTGACACAGCAGTCAATGACATCTTGCTCACTCCATCAATACTCATCAGGAGATGCCAGAGTGTTGTTTTCACACCATTACAGTGCTCAAAATTGACTATCTCATAAAGGCCAATCACTCCGAGGAAGAATCATAGAATCATAGAATTTGCAGTGCAGAAGGAGGCCAAGCAGCTTATCGAGTCTGCACCGGCCCTTTGAAAGAACGCCCCATTTAAGCCCATACTTCCAACCCATTCCCGTAACCCAGTAACCTCACCCCACCTTTTTTGGACAGTAAGGGCAATTTTAGCATGGCCAATCCACCTCACCTGCACATCTTTGGGCTGTGGGAGGAAACCGGAGCACCCGGAGGAAACCCACTCAGACATGGGGAGATGTGCGAACTCCACATGGACACTGACCCGGGGCGGGGATTGAACTCGGGTCCTCGACGCCGTGAGGCAGCAGTGCTAACCACTAAAGCCGAAGTTATTAAATTTCAAATTGAGTTCTTTGCTCTCAAAGAGATTCCGTGAGGCAGCTATTTGGGGGCAGCATGGTAGCACAGTGGTTTGCACTGTTGCTTCACAGCACGAGGGTCCGAAGTTCGATTCCCGGTTTGGGTCACTGCATTTGTGTAAAGAGTGCAACGTTGCTTATGAAAGATAATTATTGCATGCACAAACTACAAAGCTCAGTGCGACAGCATCAGGCTTGTCATTAACCTTAATTCCCAGGAGCACATATTACCTCTGCCTCAGATGCAAGGGTTACATGTGTCTTATGCAGCCAGAATTTTGATGTGGGAAGTGCCTTTGTTAGAACTAAAGAGAGGGAGAAATGTGAAGGATTCTGTTTAACTCTGAAGAAGGGTCATGCGAGCTCAAAACATTGGGCTGGATTCTCCATTATTGGGACTATGTCCCCAAGCCGGCATCAAAACGGTGGAGTTTTACTCCTGAAAACCCTGGATTAAAGGGACACGAATTCCCCGGAGTGAATCTCGCAGCTTTTGCTGCAGATACGGCCCCCCCTGCACCTCCGGGTCAGAGGCCGCGCGGCCCCCCGCACCTCCGGGTCAGAGGCCGCGCATGCGCACGGTGGCGGCCTCCAGCGGCCACGCTGTGCTCCATGGCAGACTCGTACCGCGGAGGTAGACCCACAAAGGAGACCCCCCGATCGGCCGCGGGCCCGACCTTCAAATCCCACATGAACATTGGCCGGCTGCCTGGCCCCCGAACCGCTTGTCCCGACCAGGGCGGCCACGGACTGAGTCCACAGCTGCCACACGGGTATCGCGACTGGCTGGACCAGTCACGTCGGGACTTCGGCCTGTCGGGGGAGGAGGTTGTCGGAGCGGGCCTCTGGCAATGGCTCCAGGCGGCGCGGCGTACTCCCCGGTGACGGTGCTTAACGGTGCCCGGAGAATCGGCAAACTGGCGGCAGTCCCGATTTCCGCGTCAAACTGGGTTCTCCGCCCCCATGCCGGCCGCGATTTTGGTGTCGGGATGTGCAGACTCCAGCCCCATTATCTCGGTTTCTCTCTCCACAGATGCTGCGTTTTTCCAGCATTTTCTGTTTTACTTCAGATTTCGAGCACCCACCGTATTTTGCTTTGACTTTACACTTTTTCATTCTACCTTTTATGCCATTACCAAACTGTTAGGTGATAAAATGAAAAGTCAGGAAATTCAGTAATTGGGAACGTGTTGGTTAAATGTTGAAAAAAACAAACTATTTAAAAATGGAAATTGTAGCACTGACAAGTTGGCTGGGTTGGCGAAACTAGTGTTTTGATATGTTGATAAGCCGAGCCACACTGTAAACAGATGTTTGTTTACCTAAGGCAAGTTGGTCACAGTGGAGGATAAAATTCCAGAGGTGTTAGTAAATATGCTAAAAGTTCAAAGGCGAAGATGGGGTGTGAATGTCACAATTACACTCTAAAAGGCGAATTCACAAAACGAAGATAATTAAGAATGACTTCTGAGAAGGTTAGTTCAAAAAGGAGGAGAAGCAAAGGGACACCACTCTGTCGGGAGCAAGTTCACCGTATGCAAGCTAGCTGTTTTTGAGAACGCAGACCACAGCACAAAGCTGTGTCAACTCCAACAAGCTGTGCCTGGAGAAAAGCCTGCTTGAGAAGCCGGTCGATCTATCTGAAGTCGGGAGCAACCCTGAAAGATATAAGGGCCTGGTGTGGTAACTATTGCTGGATTTTGCCGATAGTTGTAAAACCTATGGGATGTTGTTTGGGGAGGTTTAGCCTGAAGTTAGGAAAATCAAGGGATTTGGAACTGGGTAAATTTACAGATACTGTATATAGCCCTAAGGTTAGTCAGGTGTGTTTCTAGATGCCTTTCATGTGCGTTTTATTGCTTAATAAACCTTCATTTTGCTTAAAATCATCACAAAAAAAGGGTTTGGACATCCTTCACAGGTCTTTACATCTTTTATCACATTATACTAAATTGTAAAATACAGTTGAAGTAGGCGTTCCAAACCTGTCTTCTGGAATTTGTAATTCCCTGGCTATTAACATCAGCTATGCTCTTAACATAACCCAGACCACTAAAGATAGCTTCTCGCTGGACTATTTCTCAAGCTCATCCCTAGGTGTTGATCACGAAGATGACATAGAAACTGCGATCTGTATCTGTCAGGAATTACAATCCTGGTTCCCCACATAACACAAAGTTTGCCAATGGAGAACTCATTCTTCTGCATTAAAAAAAATCACCTGATTTCTAAATCCATTAGCTGCGACGGCCACCCATTCACTTTAAAAAATAAATTTAGAGAACCCAATTATTTTTTTTCAAATTCAGGGGCAATTTAGCGTGGCCAATCCACCGAACCTGCACATCTTTGGGTTGTGGGGGTGAAACCCACGCAGACGCGGGGAGAATGTGCAAACTCCACGCGGACAGTGACCCAGGGCCGGGATTCGAACCTGGGTCATCAGCGCAGTAGTCCCAGTGCTAACCACTGCGCCGCATGCCGCCCGGCCACCCATTCACAGATAATCACATACCGATGCCAATACAGGGTTCCTATATGTTTTCTACCAATGTCACTGCTGTAACTGGCAACTCACCCATGTGTAAATGGAAAAATGTACCTTTCCTGTTGAGATCCACCTCGAGAAGGGATGGTAATCTACATATAGCATTGGGTTTGCAATGATCTTCCAATTATCTGTACTTAATGTCGTACTGATAAGGGGGACAGCATCAAAGCCCATCTCTGGGATTGGGCTGCTGCTAAAGTGGGTAACTGGAGACTTTAGATTCCAAATAGCCGTCAGGGCTTCAGCCAGTTTCAATTGTGAAATTACGACTGTCCAAGTATTTATGACATCTTCTTACTCCTAATGCCTCACGTTCTACCTGAGCATAATTCCACTCACTGGCATTGAGGATGCATGAGGCAAAAGCAATCAGCCTATCCTCATCCTTATCCAACACATGAGAGATCACAGCACCTACCCCGTAAGCAGAGACATCACTTGCTTGTTAATCTTTTTGGACACATTCTAATGTGCAAACATTTACCATCTACCACTCAACTCTTACACAACTGGAATGATTTGTCACACTCCCTTGTCCAATTCTACGGACGCCCTCCCTCAAGCGTTCATTCAACGGACGCAGTAAGGTTGCCAAGATTGGTATAAATGTTTTGTAGCAATTCACCCAGCGTAAAAAAAACATGAGTCTAGAGGTATTCTAAAGCTGTAGCTGTCGCCCTCAAAAGGTGAGTCCTATATATGACCTTCAGCTGTATCAGCCCCAACCTCGCCCATGAGGTTGAGGCGTTCACTCTTCATAGCACCTCACACCACAAACCCTCTTCCATTACCTCCCCCAACTCATCTTCAAACTTGGCCTTAATCCCTTCCATGCACACAGCGTGTCTTTTGGATTAACAGGAGCGAGTGAATTCTTGAGCATTTCGTACACCCCTACACCTGCTTGTGTCAGAAATATCCGCCTTTCCCCATCCTGCACAGACCGATTAACAGCCTGAACCGCGAGGATACTATTAGCAGTGAGATACATCTGAGATTGGATAAGGAAAATCTACATCAGGAAGATAAATTTAAACAAATAAAAATCACAATTTTCAGCAAAAATATCACAGAAATGGACACTTATTCAGCAGACTTTTATTGACACTCTTATCATAGACTTTACAGTGCAGAAGGAGGCCATTCAGCCCATCGAGTCTGCACCGGCTCTTGGAAAGAACACCCTACCCAAGGTCAACACCTCCACCCTATCCCCATAACCCAGCAACCCCACCCAACACTAAGGGCAATTTTGGACACTAAGGGCAATTTAGCATGGCCAATCCACCTGACCTGCACATCTTTGGACTGTGGAAGGAAACCGGAGCACCCGGAGGAAACCCACGCACACACGGGGAGAACGTGCAGACTCCGCACAGCCAGTGACCTAAGCCGGAATCGAACCTGGGACCCTGGTGCTGTGATGCCTAGCTATCCACAATGCTACCGTGCTGCCCTACTAAGCACTTGGTTGCCAAATCAGACATGGTTAGACATTTCCAGGTCATGACCTTTTATCCAAAGTCAGATCCTCATGGAGCCCACAGCACAATTCTTGAGGGTTGGCAACCATTGCACACAATGTGCTGTTGTCTTTACTCAAAAGCAATGGGCTGGATACTCCGTTCCTGCGGCTAAGTGCCGATGTCAGCAGGGTACCCATGGTGTTTCACGACGGGGAAAACGGCGCAAATCCCTGACTGATTCTGGGACTGGTGAGGGACCAGCACCGGTGATGAGTGAAACACCCGTGGATTGCGTGGAGAATGGCCGGAGAATGGCCGGGTCCCGGGTTTGCACATGCACAGCGCTGACAAGCTGCAGCCTTCACCCCTACCGGTCGCGTCGGAAAACATGGCGCCGGTCATGCTGGACCTCCTACCCGTCCACCCTGGCCCCGCCCCCTGGCCACACCCTCCAGCCCTGGCAGAAGCCACCCGGCCAGCGGCACGGATCTCGGCCGAGTGTGGTGGCGCTGGACACTGTCCGCAGCTGGCGTGCTAGGCTCACGACCGCTGGGTCCACATGTGTCCCGCGCTGTCGGTACTCAGCCCATCGGAGGTGGGGCATCGCGGGTTGGGTGGCTGATGATGCACTAACGGCGTTGCGACTGTGCGCGCCCCGATGATGCTGATCTGGAGGGGGCGGAGCATCACGAATCGGCGTCAAACCGGCACTTGCCCCGATTCCGATGTCGGAAGCCATTCTCCGCCCGATCACCGTTCCCGATTTTGCCGTCGGGCGATGGGGAATTCTGCCGATTATGTTTCAAAGTTGACCTCTGGACTTACGCGTTGATTCCAGATTTGAAATCTGGAGTGCACAGTACCACAAACATCACTGGGAAAGACAGATCTGCAGTGCAGTAATGCATCAAAATAAACACCTTATTAATCCTCAGCTTGCTTTGAATGTCAAGGAGATAAAAATAGCTTGTGTGTTGCACGCTGCCATTTTAAAAGGGAAATGAACAGTCTGCCCTGGGCTGTGGTAATTTACTGTCAGGCAATACTTCAAACTATCACTTTGATGCCGCAAATTTGAATTTCATTAAATATCTTAAACCAGAAGCTATGGTAAAGATTTTATATTGGCAAATACTCTGGGGTACGAATTCAGCTCAGGAAAATTTCATTTTCATTACAGCTTCTTTTCACCAGCATGCTCTCTCCATCCACAAGATCAATCCCCCCTTCCTCCTCTTCGAATGGCACTATTCACACGAATAGCAGCGTTCAAGAGGGTACAGAGGCACTGGAGAAAGGGCAAAGGAAGATTTAGATGGATGATGCTAGAACAGAGCAGCCATGCCCATCAGGAACGAGTGGGCAAGCTGGAACTGCCTTCTGCAAAAAATAAAGGACTGTGAGGGGTGGACAAAGATAGATCTTTAAAACTTTGTAAGGGTTTGATGCAGTTATTGTGACTGTGTCTCCACTTTTGGGGGGAATTGAAAACTATGGTCCATAAATACTAGATACTACTAAACCCAATAGGGCATTCTGGAGAAACATCTTTACCTGAAGAGTGGAGGATTGTGGTGCGTAAGGGTCCTTCCTGTTTAACTCCCTGTTTATTCCTTTATTTCCCCTTTCTTTTATTTTTGCGCTTACATTTTTGATCCATGGATGATTAATGGACATCTCACTTTAAGGCAAGAAGCATGTACCTTTAATTCAAGCAGGAAGAATCCGGAAGGCTGTGCCTTAAACAGAAGCTGCAGACTGGCTGGTGTCAGTGACAAAGTGATGGGTTGGGACTTGGTTTGATTGAATTAGCTGGTGGCCAATGAATTGGCCCAAATGGCTGCGCTCCGCCCAGTAACAAATTGGATCCTATTCCACTGGGATGTTTTTCAGAGTTCCAAGGTTTGAGATTGGTTTCAGTTTTGATTCTGGCAGCACAGTAAAAGAAAGATCCCACTAACTCTCCCCAGAAAGATCCAGCTAACTCTCTCCAGAGAGATCCAGCTAACTCTCTCCAGAAAGATCCAGCTAACTCTCCCAGAAAGATCCAGCTAACTCTCTCCAGAAGGCCACTGTGAGGGCTGAACCTCTCTCTCCAGGAAGCCTCTGGCTGCTGTTGTCCTGGAACTATAGAGGCCTAAAGACGAACCACGAATTGAAAGCACAGTTTGATGAGAAATAAGGTGCCTCTACATGGAAAGCTGTGAGTAATGCATTTCTAAACTACAGAGTACCTGAATGAATTAATTAATTTACAAAGATCATTACAGGCTAGCATACAAAAGACGTTGGGCGGGATTTCCTGACCCCCCGCTGGGTCGGAGAATCACCGGGGGGGGGGGGGGGGGGCGTGAATCCCGTCCCACCGCTCCGACGCCAGCTACCGAATTTTCCGGCGCTGGTTTTCGGGCGGGGTGGGGATCACTCCACGCCGGTCAGGGGCCATTGGCAGTGCCCCCCCCCCCGGCAATTGTCCGGGCCCCGATGAGCTGAACGGCCGCCAGTTTTCGGCCACTCCCGTCGGCGTGAAATGGACATGGTCCACGGTGGGACCTGGCTGGTAGGCCATCTACTGGAGTCCTGGGGAGGGCGCGGGAGGATCCGACCCCCCGGGGGGGGGGGGGGGGCCACGGTGGTCTGGCCCGTGATCGGGGCCCAACGATCTGCGGGCGGGCCTGTGCCGTGGGGGCACTCCTTACTTCCGCGCCGGCCTCTGTTGGGCTCCGCCATGGCCGGCGCGGAGAAGGAACCCCCCGCGCATCTGTCAGAACACGTCGGCAGTTCTGCGCATGTGTGGGACCACGGCGGCCCTTCGGCGCGGCACCAACCCCTCCGGCGCCGGCCTAGCCCCCGGAAGTACAGAAGATTCCGCGATTTCCGGGTGGCCCGACGCCGGAGTGGTTCACGCCGTTCTTGGCGGCGGGCCATCCCGCCGATTGTTGGAGAATCCCGCCCTTTAATCTGGAAGCTTGCTGTGAGGAAGACTATGCTAAAGAACCACCATCTGAAACAAAGAATCTTTTTCTCTCCATTTACCCCTTTCGACCCCTCTGTGTTTGTATGTCGTGTGTGTGTGTGTAGAGGGTGGGGGCAAGGTAAAGAAGGCATTAGGTGTTAGCTTGCTGGTAACCAGTTGTTTTTACTCCATATTTCATGATAGTCCTTGTTATAAATAAACAGCAATCGTGTTTACATTTACAAACCTGGTGAGTGTAATTACTGGTCAGCCAAGGGCCAAAGACTTTGGGTATTTTTATGAGAATTATTGGTGAATTCACTTGCGTTGTGACTCCAAGTTGTGACTTGGGGGTGGCGCACTAACCCAGGGGGTCATCACAAGTGGGTGAGGCAAACTGCACTGATGTATTGAAGGGAAAGCTAGATTGGCGAATGAAGGAGAAAGGAAGAAGAGGATATGGTGATACGGTTCAATGAAGTAGAGTGAAGAAGGTTTGTGTGGCGCATAGACATCAGCAGTGACCAGTGGGCCAAATTACCTGCTTTAGTGCTGCTGTTAATTATATGCAATGTAAATTCATTAACAGTGTTGAGCATGCAAGTTTGAAGCTGATGATTCTCTCAGATCTGTGACCAAGCAGAATACTGAGACAATTAATGAGCAGCTGTAATACCCACATCAGAATTGTAACATCAAAAGTTAACATGGAAGAATTTCTTCCATGCATTTGTTTGCATTTCAGATTTCCTCAGGGAAGCTGAGCTGACTCTGAACCAGTTATTTCTGACTCACATAATGAGATGGAACCCTTGAATAACAGGCGTAAACAATACAGAGGACCTAAATTTTTAATTGACCCTTCAGCACAAAAGACATGTTGCAAGCAGCCCTCGTTGCTACATGGCTCTTACGTTCGATGAGGCAGTTTGTTGTTTAATGCATGATAATAGAGTAGGGAAGTACTTAATATTTGGGGGTCACTTGCAGGTGGGGCTCAGTTGGAAACATCCTCGCCTCTCAGGCAGAAGGTTGTGGATTGGATTTGTTTATTGTCACGTGTACCGAGGGACAGTGAAAAGTATTTTTCTGCGAGCAGCTCAACAGATCATTAAGTGCATGAGAAGAAAAGGGAATAAAAGAAAATACATAATAGGGCAACACAACATATACAATGTAACTACATAAGCACTGGCATCGGATGAAGCATACAGGGGTGTAGTGTTAATGAAATCAGTCCATAACAGGGTCATTTAGGAGTCTGGTGACAGTGGGGAAGAAGCTGTTTTTGAGACTGTTCGTGCGTGTTCTCAGACTTCTGTATCTCCTGCCCGATGGAAGAAGTTAGAAGTGGATAAGCCGGGTGGGAGGGATCTTTGATTCAAGCCTTGGGTTCAAGCCTTGCTCCAGACACCTGACGAGTCTGAGCTAACTCACCAGTGCAGTGTTGAGAGAATGGTGGACTGTCATAGCTGCTGCTCTTCAGATGGGCTGTTGAACTCAGGTCTCATTGGATGAATACAAGAGATGCCATCTCATTACTTGAGGAAGAGCAGCTTCTGATAGCTTGACCAAAATTTATCCCTTACCCATTTTCACAAAACAGGTGACCTTGTCGCTTATTTAATTGTTGTTTGTGTTTTGCAAGGTGGGAAATCCGATGGAGAGTTGGTGTGGACTGGACCTGAACGGCCCCCCCTCCCACTGGGTGGGCTTCGGCGAACATTACAGCTGTTGTTTGTCAGAGTTCAGAGAGATGTGTGGCGAGATTCTCCGTTCCTGAGACTAAGTATTGATGCTGGGGCAGGATTCGTGGAGTTGCACGACAGCAAAACTGGCGCCGTACCTGGACCGATTCAGCGACCGTGGAGGAGGTAGAATTGGCGCCACGTGGATTCTAATGAGAATTAGTGCCGGATTCGCCGGGTCCATTATTAACACTCGGGAGGCTGACAAGCTGCAGCCGCATGTTAGCACTTCACTCCCCACACACACTCTGCCAGCCAACAAGATGCCACTGATAGTGCTGGAGCACACCCATTCCACTTATGGGTCAGCTGGGGCACGAGGGCACCTAAGGGGAGGTGGCCCGGGGGGGACACCCATACGACCTGTGGCCCTAGGTTCACAGCGGGCAGTCAGCGGGTGGGCAGCTGCATGGCTGCCTTGCTGGCTGCGGCAATGGTGCTCCGCGCCCTTCCTCCCTGACCCCACAGCCCACCTCCTGGCCAGCCCCCGATACACCCCCGGCCCTGGCAGAAGCCCCCCGGCTAGCGGCATGACTGTCAGCAAACTATGGCCATGTTGGACACTTTCTGTACCCCCGCTCTCTCCCTCAGAAGCCATGGGACCTGTTCACGATTTATTTATTTCTTTTAAAAAATAAATTTAAAGTACCCAATTCATTTTTTCCAATGAAGGGGCAATTTAGCCTGGCCAATCCACCTCACCTGCACATCTTTGGGTTGTGCGGGCGAAACCCACGCAAACACGGGGAGAACATGCAAACTCCACACGGACAGTGACCCAGAGCCAGGATCAAACCTGGGACCTCGGCGCCGTGGGGCAGCTGTGCTAACCACTGCGCCACCGCGCTGCCCTATGTTCACGATTTTTAAAAGCACGAGGGAACCTCGCCGTGGGGAAATCGCCCCAGTGGAGGCGGAGCATCACAGAGGCCCCGGAGAATACAGGGTGAGGCCCGCTAGTGATATGCCAAGGGTGTTTAGTGTACATGCGTTCTGGAATGCATTGACGCCGCTGTCAAGGCGACGGAGAATTGCGATTTTGCGTTAAACCGGCACCCGTCACGATTTCGGTGTCAGAACGGATTCTCCGCCCAATCGCGGTTCCCGATTCCAGCGTCAGCCCGTGGAATTCTGCAGGTGTAGAAGGAAGCCTGTGTGCTCCTCCCTCATACGCTGCCCTGCCACACCCTTCCCCCTCGCCCCAGCTCCGTTATATTTATAAACCGTGAGTCTGGATGAACCCTGACCCACTTGTCAGCAAACATACCTCTGCAGAGGATAGGCTACGGATGGTGGGTCCTCTGCTGATCAGACATGGTGTAAGCCAGCAATGATCAGAACCACTCTGACACAGGTGGGCGTGTTGAGGTGAACCAGGGGTTTAAATACTTTGGCATCATTCTTGGCATTTCCTCCATTTGTTCACAGACAGCTTGGTGTCAGCTGTTGGTCGTGGTTCTGTGGGAAGCTGGAATACTTTACATCACAACCAACCTGATGAGGAATTTACCCTTGATTTTTCTTACATTTCTATGAGCAAAGGGAGAGACTTTCACAACTTCAGGACGTCCTGTAGTAGACGGAGCAAAGACTCCAAAGAAGCCAGGCTGACAGGGTACAAATCTCTTTATTCCACACTGGTCACAACGATCTCTCTCACCACTCCCCGCAGGGTCACCTTCCCCGAACTGCTTCCAGGTCAGGGTTTATATCCTGTGGGGAGCTCCTCCAACTGGGAGGAAGCTCTGCCCCCTAGTCAGCTGGGTAGCTCATACTCTGAGGTGTAGGAGGGGAATCGGATATTATACAAGTTCCGTCTCTGTAGGGGGTTGTGACACCTCCCATGATGCATTACAGCCCCAAAAGATTGAGAGTACCCGATTGTTGTTTTCCAATGAAGGGGCAATTTAGCGTGGCCAATCCACCTAGCCTGCACATCTTTGGGCTGTGGGGGTGGAACACACGCAGACATGGGGAGAATGTGCAAACTCCACACGGACAGTGACCCAGAGCCAGGATTCAAACCCAGGTCCTCAGCGTTGTGAGGCAGCAGTGCTAACCACTGTGCCACCATGCAGCCCTACTCGCTTTTTTAATGTAGGAAACATGACAGACAACTTGTGCACAGCAATCTCCCACAAACAACAATGTGATAACGACCAGATATCATCCATGGGTCTTGAAAGAAATGGTTAGTGAGATATTTGAATCATTGATTTTAATTTTTCTATATTCCCTAGATTCGGGATAGGTTGCATTCATTTGGAAAATAGCAAATGTAACTCCTTCATTCAAAAAGGGAGAGAGACAGAAAGCAGGAAACTACAGGCCAGTTAGCTTAACATCTGTCATAGAGAAAATGTTAGAAGCCATTATTAAAGATTCATTAGCAGGGCACTTTGAAAAACTCAGGCAGAGTCAACATGTAAAGAGAAATCATGCTTAACCAATTTATTGGAGTTCTTTGAAGGTGTCACATGTGCTATGGATAAAGGGAAACAGGTGGATGTACTCTATTTAGTATTCTAGAAAGCAGTTGAGAAGGTGACACATCAAAGGTTGTTGTTGAAAATAAAAGTTGGTGTAGGTGATAACATATTAGCATGGGTTGAAGGTTGACTAGCTAACGGGAAACAGAGGGTGTGATCGAACGGGCATGCTGCACTTGAAAAGCAGCGCGCCACGCTGAACACGATCTCGCAAAATGTTGCGATTTAGAATCCTGCCCATTGTGGGCGGGATCACTTTTTGGTAATTCTGCATATTAAAGCGAGACAGCTAGTCTCACTTTGATGCGTAGTTTCTTGAGATACCAGAGGCATTGGGATATATTCCCTTCGCCTTGGAGACCTCAGGTGAATGCTGTTCGATACTGGTCTCCACAGAGACCAGACACAACACACTCATGGGGGTCTTCCAGGGGATCCGCGGTCCCCAGGTGCATGTCCTTAGGGCAGGGTGGTGCCTGGGAACTGCTGGTGCCACCAGGGGATTCTGGCACTGCCAGACTTGCACCTTGACAGTGTAACTGGGTGCTAGCCTGGTACGCCAAGGTGCCATGCTGACATTATTTGCTTGGTGGTGATAGGGCGGGGGTGCCCTGTGTGGGTGTTGCGGGACCCCTCCCATAGTGCATTGGGGCTTGGGGGGCAGGAGATCTGCTTCGGGGGCGGCGGAGATTGGGACGCCATTTAAAAATACCGAGTCAAAAATACTGAGCTGGAGCTCCCCAGTGCATAATGGCTGTGTGTGGCCTCGCCCGAGCCTGCCCCGCTGAAACCCCCTATCTAACCTGGTTCCCGTTTTATAGTGTTGTGTTTCTCGGTGCTGTGAGTGCCAGGAAACAGGCGGCTAAACGTACTCGCTATGGGACTTTGTTGCCATTGAGTTAAATCCCGCCGAGAGAGTTGGTGTAAATGGGTCTTTCTCTGGTTGGCAGGATTTAACCAGTGTCGTGTCACAGGGACCAGTGCTGGGGCCTCAACCTTTGACAAATGATACAAATAACTTGGATGGAGGGACTGTTGTGAAATTTGCTAATGATACAAAGATAAGTGGGAAAGTAAGTTGTGAAGTGGAATCAAGGAAGCTGCAAAGAGACGTGGATAGGTTAAGTGAGTGGGCAACGATCTTGCAAATGGAGTGTAGTGGAGGAAAAATGAAACTGTCCATTTTCACAGGAAGAATAAAATAGAAACATATCTGAATGATGAGAGATTGCAGAACCTCTGAGACTCAGAGGGATTTGAATGTCTTTGTGCATGAATTATGAAGGGCTGGTGTGCAAGTGCAGCAAGTAATTCGGAAAACTAATAGAATGTTACAGTTTCTTGATTACAAAAGTCGGGAAGTGATGCTTCAGTATTGCAGGGCCTTGGTGAGACCACATCTGAGCTGTGTATATAGTATTGGTCTCCTTATTGAAGGAAAGATGTAAATGATTTGGAAACAGTTCAGAGAAGGTTTACTAAACTAATACCTGGAATGGGCGAGTTGTCTTATGAGGATAGGTTGGTAAGGTTAGGCTTGTACACACAGGAATTTACAAGTGTAAGAGGCGGCTTGACTGGAACCTTTAAGTTCCTGAGGGGCATTGACAGGGTGGGTGTGGAGAGGATGTTTCCTCTTGTGGGAGAATCTAGAACTAGGGGGGTCACTGTTTAAAAATCCGAAGTTGCACATTTAGGACAGAGATTGGAGAAATCTTTCCTCTCAGAGGGTCGGGAGTCTCTGGAACTCTCTTCTTCAAAGGGTCAGTGGAAGCAGACTTTCTGAATATGTTTAAGGCAGAGCTGGATAGATTCTTGATGAACAAGGGGTGAAAGGTTATTGGGCGTAGGCAGAATGTGGCGTTGAGGCCCAATGAAATGAATGAATGAAATCGCTTCGTGCCACAAATAGGCTTCAAATGAAGTTACTGTGAAAAGCCCCTAGTCGCCACATTCCGGCACCTGTTCGGGGAGGCTGGTATGGGAATTGAACCGTGCTGCTGGCCTGCCTTGGTCTGCTTTCAAAGCCAGCGATTTAGCCCTGTGCTAAACCAGCCCCTTCAGGTCAGCCATGATCTTATTGAACGGTGGAGCCGGTTTGAGGGGTCAAAAACAAGGAGGGGAGGGGGGTGGGCCGGGGAAATACGCACCAATCTGCGAGGAGCCTTTAAACTCGCCGGCAGGAAATCCCTCCAAGCGTGGCCTCAGCTGGGAGAACTTCCCCAGGCCAATAAAAACGGCAACGTGCTGTTGATAGCAGTTCTCCCCGTGTCTGCGTGGGTTTCCTCCGGGTGCTCCGGTTTCCTCCCACGAGTCCCGAATCCATTGGTCATGAAAGTTGCTATATAAATGTAAATGTTCCTTTTCCTTTGCGGGCAGGGATGGAATTTAGCCATAGTTCCCCCATCACCCGTAGGGATGTTTGGTAACATTTGTGTCTGAGTTAATCTGTGAGGATCGGGCCACCTGGGTTGATGTTTTGAATGTTTCCTTTGTCAACATGAGTCAGCAGAGGAGCGGGGAAAATCGAGCAGCTCATTAAAAAAAGTAGTGTCGTAAGCTTGATTTCACCAATCCACACAGTTTAATGAATGAGTCGGTAATGTAGTGTGAAGCCGGTACTCCTATTCATATTGCCATGATCTTCGAAACCTTCAGTGATAAAAACTCTTTTGTCCCACCTCCTATGGTACTGCTTTCAGGTTTAAATAGAATTGGGAAACCTCCACACACTAAAGACGAGGACTACACAGGAACAGGAAGAAAGATTAATTCAGATTGCATTTCATCTGTATTATTAACGAGAACAGATACACACATGTGAATTTAAGACTTTTGTGATGTCACTCACAGATGGAATTACTGCCTTGAAGTTCAATGGGAGGAGTCCATTACATTCTGTTTGCTTCATTATCAGTCCGTGGAGAACTGATGGGACTCTGTCTCGCTCTCTGTCTGTTTTATTCTGTGTGCAGGTATCCTCTGGTTATTGAAGACCCCAAGGGAAGTTAAAGTGCCAAATTCTATAGTGTAGGGAGACCACTGAGGTTTAACAGTACGGACAACAAGGTGAATCGAGAAGCACTTATTCGATGACACAAAGCTCGAAGGAGGAATGGACTGTACAAAGGTGTGGAGAGTATGGCAGGTAAAGGGCCCCACACTTGCTAGAGCGAGCTGATGCAGGAGACGGGGCAATGGACCTCAGTTTGACGACGTTGAGGAGACAGGGAGGAAACAGCCGCAGAGTCTTTCTAATGTTGATGCCATTCCAGCATGCAGCCTCGTCCTGAATGTGCACCTGGAGACTCCACAAGCAATTGCTATATTCTGTAAATAATCAACGCCAGAGCACATGTCGAACAAGTGGAAAGGGTTCTTTGCTCAAGTGTGATTTCCCCTGGTTGATAATACTATACACCTCACTGGAGACACATCATAGACAATTAATGGACCCGACAAAGACAGGAGCTCAGTTCTCAAGGTTACAATGAGTTCTGGCTGATAATGTATCAAGAGAAGATTCACTGAGATAAGTAAGATTCTTTCTTCCTAAATGTTGGCATTTCTATTTATACCATTTCCTCTCCTGGATGTGCAGTTACTCTTTTTAAAAAACATTTTCAATTAAGGGGGAATTTAGCATGGTCAATCCACTTACCCTGCACATCTTTGGGTTGTGGGGGTGAGACCCGCGCAGGCACGGAGAGAAGGTGCAAACTCCACACGGACAGTGACCCGGGGCTGGGATCGAACCCGGGTCCTTGGTGCCGTGAGGCAGCAGTGATAACCACTGCGCCACCGTACCTCCCCGATGTGGAATTATTCTTATGTATAGTATCACAAAGCTGTTTACCTGATAAAGCCTCAGCTGAGTGTTAATCCTCTTCACTTCCTAGACTGAGGTGTGGCCTGATGGAGGTTGTTAAGATTACGAAGTGGTTCCTTAAAGTAGAGGCAGAGAAAATGTTTCCACTTTTGAAGAAGACCAAAATTAGGGGCCATAAATGTAACATAGTCGGCAGTAAATCCAACAGGGAATTCTGGAGAAACTTCTTTGCCCAGAGAGTGGCTGGAACTTGCTACCACACAGAGTGGTTACAGTGAATAGCATCACTGTATTTAGGGAGAAGCTAGTTAGGTATATGAGGGAGAAAGGATTGAAAGGTTATATTGATAGGGTGAGATAGAGTAAGGTGGAAGAAGGCCCGTGTGGAGCCTGTTCCTATGCTGTAATTTTCAGGAATGTAGATTAATTCATATTGTAGAATGTGTAGTGCCCGAAACTGTTTGTGACAATGCGGAGGCGGAGATGGAATGGCATTATCACTGGACTAGTAAACCAGAAACCCAGAATAATGATCTGGGGACTGCAGATGGCAAAATTTGAATTTAATAAAAATCTGGAATTAAAAGTCCAATGATGACCATGAAACCACTGTTGATTGTCATAAAAACCCATCTGTTTCAGTAATGTCCTTTAGGGAAGGAAATCTGCCTTCATTACCTAGTCTGGCCTACATGTGACTCCAGACCCATGGCAATGCGGTTGATACTTAACTGCCCTTCCAAGCCCATTTGGGGATGGGCAATAAATTCTGGTACAGCCTGCGACGCCCACATTCCATGAACGAATAAAAAAATATATAACAAGCGGAATAATTAATGAACAACTGCACCACCCACACCAGAACTGTGATATTAAATGTCAACATGGAAGAATTTCTTTCCTGGGTTTAATTTCAGGATGTTTCAGGAAATCAAGCAGGCTCTGAATGAGAGATTCTAATGCATCATCCACTAAATTAACTGTTCAATTGTCCAAGGAGTCTTGTCCTGTTCTCAACCAACACATTCGCACAGGAGCCATGGTCAGAAAACGAGAAATTGAAAGACGTTTGTTTCAATAAAGAGGTTCCATTCCAATTCTTTTCCCGTACCCAACGCTGCACTAAGGCAAATTTTTGTCTGTTTCCAACACTAGTAATTCCAGGAACTGGTCGCTAGTCTGTCACCAGGGGCTTATAGCTTGAGAGGCCCTGCTCCCTATCAAGCGAGGCTGACAAAGAGGTGCAGCAAACAATTAGTAAGGTGAATGGTATGTTGGCTTTCACTGCAAGGGGATTTGAGTAAAGGAGTAAAGATATCTTGTTGGAATTGTATAGAGTCTCGGTGAGACCTCACCTGGAGTATTCTGTACAGGTTTGGTCTCTATATTGTCATGTGAGAGTACCTTTAAGAAATGGGTGTTTAAAAAATGTACCTTTAAGAAATGGGGCTGCTCATGTTACTGGAGTGATGGCAGAGTGTGGTGGAGCTGAGCTCTACTTCTGCTTTTTAGTTTCAGTTTGAGAAAAGCTTGGGTGTGTCTGTGTTTTTCAGTGAGCTGCATCTGGAGTTAAAACAAAGGGCTATACTGTTGATCTCTGCCATCCAAAGACCATCTATGGATCATTTGGTGAACCCAGAATTGTAAAAGGTCTCAGTATTGAATGTAAACCTAATGTGCTCCTGTTTGAAGGTTTGTAAAGTCATTTGGATGTTAATAGGACAGCTTACTTAGGGTTGTAGTCTTTCGTGTTGTATTTGAATGAATGATTGCTTAGATGTTCACTGTTTGTTTTAAAAGAGGTTAACTTGCGTTCATAGAATAAACATTGTTTTATTTTTAAAAATACTTTTCCATTTCTGCTGTACCACACCTGTAGAGTGGGCCGTGTGCTCCCCATACCACAATCTATTCAAAGTTGTGGGTCAGGTGAACTCCATGATACACTTTGGGGTTCTCTAAACCCTGACCCATAACAATATCTAAGGAAGGATACACTTTTCATAGAGGAAGCGCAACCAAGCTTCACCAGATTAATTCCTGGGATGGTGGGATGGTCTTATGGGGAGAGATTGAGGAAAACGGGCCTGTATTCTCTCGGGTTTTGAAGAATGAGAGGGATCTCATTGAAACGTATCAAATTCTCACAGGGATGGGCGGGATTCCCCGCCCTGCCGCACCTGCGCCCCCCCTGGCAGCGGGATCCTCCGTCCCGGCAGTCGGCTAATGGGGTTTCCCATTGTGGGAACTCCACGCCGTCGGGAGATCCGTGGGCAAGAGTGCGCTGCTGACAAAGCAGAGGAGCCACCAATGGAGAATGGAGTCCGATGTTTCCCCTGGTTGGTGAGTGCAGGACCAGGGGACATAGTCTCAGAATAAGGGGTTTGCCATTTAAGACTGAGATTCCTTCACTCAGAGGGTGGTGAATCTTTGGAATTCTCTATCCCAGAGGGCTGTGGAAGCTCCATCATTGGGTTCAGGACAGAAATCAATCAATTTCTGGATATTGATGACATCCAGGGATATGGGGTTAGTTGGGAAACATGACGTAGAGGTAGATGGTCAGCCACGATCTGTTTGAATGATGGTGCAGGCTTGATGAGCTGAATGGCCTACTCCTGCTCCTAATTCTAACGATATTATTGGCCATGAGCTGAATTACAGGGCTGAAAAGTGTGCTGTAAAATGGGCCTGAAGAGATTGGCTCGCTGGTTATATAATCTGCGCTAATGTCCTGCTTGCGGAAGTAGGTGAGGACCCATTCCAGTATTTCCAACTTTGCACCATCACCACAAGTTCACATGGCCCTCTCAACGCTGTCCTGGAATTCAGAGGAATGGTTTCTTTTTTTTTAGAAATATTTTTATTCTCCTCCTTTTTCACATTTTCTCCCGCATTTACACCCATCAACAATAAACAAAAATCAGCAAGATATGTCAATCCCCATAACAGTAACATCGCTCCCATCCGCCCACCAACCCCCAAATATCTGCCCGCATGTTTACATAAACAAATGACAAAAAGGAATCGGGGATTATCCATAGTCACCCTTAATCTACACAGCTCCCCTTCCCCCCCCCAACCCTCCCACCCATCCCCCCCCCAGCCCCTCCCCCCAACTAATGTTCGATGTTATCCAGTTCTTGAAAGTGCGTAATAAATAGTGCCCATGACTTGTAGAACTCCTCCGAGCTTCCCATCAGTTCGAACTTAACCTTCTCAAGGGTCAAGTATTCCAACAGGTCCCCCCGCCACGCCAGGGCACTGGATGGAGAGGCTGCTCTCCATCGCAGCAGGATCCGCCTTCGGGCGATCAACGAGGCGAAGGCTATGATATCTGCCTCCGCTCCCGTTTCCAACCCTGGCTGGTCCGACACCCCGAATATGGCCTCCCGGGGACCCAGGTCCAGTTTCACATGCACCACCTTGGAAATTACCCTAAAAACCTCCTTCCAGTACTCCCCTAGCTTTGGACAGGACCAAAACATATGAACATGATTAGCGCCCCCCCCCCTCCCCCCCCGCAACGCTCACACACATCCTCTACTCCTTCAAAAAATCGGCTCATCCTCACCCTCGTGAGGTGCCCTCTTCACCTTCAGCTGTATCAGCCCCAACCTCGCGCATGAGGTGGATGCATTCACTCTCCGGAGCACCTCACAGCAGACCCCTTCCTCTATAACCTCTCCCAGCTCTTCCTCCCACTTTGCTTTGATCAGAGGAATGGTTTCTTGTTTGAACGAACTTGTTCTCTGCTTTTTTTGGAGGTAGGCTGCAATCTGAATTGGTGGAGGCCAGTCTGCCCCTCAAGTCTGTTCTACCATTCCATTAGACCACGATTGATTTTCACCTCAATCCATTCCCCAGCTCCACCCCAAATCTACTGATGCTCTTACCCAGAATGTGTCAATGCCAGCCTTTAAAAATCCAGCTGGCCCCCAGCACCCAGAGAATGGAGAGATTTATACACTTCGACATTTCTCCAACCTCCTTTTGTGAAAGTGCTTCCTGATTTTGGTCCAGATCAGCCCCAGTCTAATTTTAAGATTTCCCACATCAACCTGGGTAGTTTCCAGCAAAGGAACCAGTTTCTCTGGAAGAGATCTTCTGGGCTATGGGGAAAAAGCGGGAGAGTGGGACTAGTTGAGTTGCCCTTGTAGAGAGCCAGCATGGACACAGTGGCTTTCTTCTGTGCTGGAACTTTCTATGGGAATTTCTGTTCCTTTCCAGTGGTGGGACCTTCTGGACCCGTCGAAGTTGACGCCCGCCATAGTTCCCTGGCGGCAGGACCGGTGAGCGGTGAGCCATGAAAAACACCGGAGACTCCTGTTGGACTGCAGGATCCCACTCGTGGCCAATGGCAAGGCTCCTCCTTCACGGGGAAAGTGCCCCGGGGTTTGGGGGGGGGCTTGTAAATTCCAGTTAATAATTCTGACTAACCTATCAAACCATGTTCACAAGCCAGACTCCTCGATCATTTCACTCCCTCCACCTTTTTTTAACTACGGGAATAATAGTCACGTTTATGCAACTTGCCCTCCTTATTTATCTGCCGAGGCCCAATGTCAATCTGGTGAAGTGACATTAACGAAATGGAAGAAGGAACTGAGGATGCTGTTGCTAAGTTTGCAGACGATACAGAGATATGTAGAGGGCCAGGTAGTATTGATGGAGCAGGGAGCTGGAGAAGGACTTGGACGGGCTAGGAGAGTGGGCAAAGAAGTGGAATACAAAGTGTAAAAGTGTGAGGTTATGCACTTTGGAAGGGGGAACAGAGGCATGGACTATTTTCTGAATGAGGAAAGGCTTTGGAAATCTGAAGCACAAAGGGACTTGGGAGTCCTTGTTCAAGATTCTCTTAAGGTTAAGGTGCAAGTTCAGTTGGCAGTTAGGAAGGCAAACGCAATGATAGCATTCATATAGAGAGGACAAGAATACAAGAGCAGGGATGTACTTTAAAAAAATAAATTTACGGGGCAGCACGGTGGGGCAGTGGTTAGCACAGCTGCCTCACGGCGCCGAGATCCCAGGTTCGATCCCGGCTCTGGGTCACTGTCCGTGTGGAATTTGCACATTCTCCCCATGTTTGCGTGGGTTTCGCCCCCAAAGATGTGCAGGATAGATGGATTGGCCACGCTAAATTGCCCCTTAAAAAAAAGTAAATTTACAGTAGTCAAATCTTTTTTTTCCAATTAAGGGGCAATTTAGCGTGGCCTATACACCTACCCTGCACATCTTTGGGCTGTGGGGGTGAGGTCCACACAGACACGGGGAGAGAGTGCAGATTTCGCAGGCCCTTTTCAAGGATCCATGTTCCTTCTATTAATCGACACCCCGTCTAAATGGCTAGAGGTGCATAAGATGCAGGGGACAACGTCCTGCGCAACAATTGAAAAGATGCGTTTGTCTTTTAGTACGCATGGCCTCCCCGAGGTGCTGGTCACGGATAACTGCACTCCATTCACGAGTGAGGAGTTTGCGAGGTTCATGAAGATGAACGGCATCCGCCATATCCGCACTGCCCCTTACCACCCGGCTTCAAATGGGTTGGCAGAGCGTGCAGTGCAAATATTCAAAAGAGGCCTAAAGAAGCAGTCTTCCGGATCAATGGACACGAGACTGGCTCGCTTTTTGTTTACGTATAGGACCACCCCCCATGCGGTGACTGGGGTAGCTCCCGCAGAACTCCTAAGTACGCCGCACACAAGAACGGCAGGGACAGGGATTTTCTCGGCATCGGCCGATTCGGCAGTTTGCGCCCGGTGACCCAGTGTTCGTTCGGAATTTTGCTGGTGGTGCCCAGTGGGTTCCTGGCGTAATCTTTCGCCAAACGGGCCCTATATCTTACCAGGTGCAAGCCCAGGGTCGTCTCCAGCGCAAACATGTAGACCATGTTCGGTCCAGAAGACTATCCCCTCCAAAGATTCCCTGCCCCCGGAGCTCATTTCTACAGCCGCAGAGACCAGAGACAAGGGAAGGTAGCCCTCACAATCTTCCACTGGTACCTCACTCAAAGCCTGCGCAGGTCATTACAGAACCGAATGGAGATAGAGACGCTGACATGACGGAGGCAGCAGACTCTGACTCCGAGATGGAGACACAGGACGCATCAGAGGGGGAATCCTCGGGTCCACGGGCCGTGGATGTACAACCGTTACGCCATTCATCACGGAAGCGCCGGTCTCCATCTCGTTACACGCCGCCTGATCCAGCGCCGCGTGCAAATGGTGTCCGGCCTGCGGCAAAATGAGTCCGACGCCCTCCTTCGCCAGGGTCTTCGGTGGATTCCTTGGACTTTGTGGGGGAGGGATGTTATAACCTGCCTGCTTACCATTGGCTGGGGACTAATGACAATCCCACAATCCTGTGGGAGTATGAGCTTCCCCAATGAGGGGGGGGGGGGGCGGAGAAGCCATTAGTAAACTCCAAGTATAAATAAAGCTGGCCAGTTTGGAACCAGCAGGAAGGAATGTGCAGCAAGGGAAGTTGCTGCTGCTGTTATATATATATGTTATTGTAAATAAATGTTATTACTTTGTATCCTTAAAACTCGTGCTGGATTCTTCGTGGCCCTCACAAAAGGAAGGTATTGATTGGTCAGTCGCTGGCGAGTTTTTTCATTACTGTGGGTAACGTGGCCCCTTTAAGGGGTCAGGCTGCATGGACCACGTGACCGACTTGTGACCAATCGCACGGAAGCACTCAAATCCTGGCCAATGGGGAGCTTGCGTGGAACTGTGGGAGCAGGACACCAGACAAAGTGGACCAGGGAGCTGAAGTGTAAAGAACTGTTGCATCGTGATCTGTGCCTGTCATCAATAAACTCCTTTTGTTTACTGCTGGAAGCCTCCAGCGTGTGTCTCGAGCCACCACATTGGCGACGAGGTAAAAGTGTTTGATCGCAGCCGATTGTCGTCGTGAATCAAGGGGGGAAAGAAGTTGAAAAGTTGAGAAGCGCCAGCAAGAGTTGGAAACATTTAAACCGTGAGTGGAAACTAGGCCCAATGACCAAGGGGTTGAGTAATGGAGTCGGTACATCAACCGGCTCAGTTTCGTCTTTACCGTGAATGGGATCACAGGCAAGGACAAGAAGAAGGTGATATTTCTGACAGTTTGAGGTTGCCCAGGGAGCAAGGTCCACGTTGATTATGCAGGCCCATTCCTGGGCAAGATGTTTTTGATGCTGGTTGCTCACTCGAAGTGGCTTTCAGAGATGGGAACCATGTCCTCGTCGGCCACGATGGACGTCTTGTGCCGTATATTTGCCATCCAAGGGCTTCCCATGTTTTGGACAATGGCACCCCTTCACTGGTGATGCTTTCCAGAATTCTGTGGGACCAAATGGCACATGTGGACAGCCCCCTACCACCCAGCATTGAACAATCTGGCTGAGAGGGTCATTCAAACTTTCAAGGATGTCATGAAGATGCAATCTGATAAACCACTTCGCCAGAGGTTGCCTAATTTTTTGTTGTTGTACAACTCAACCCATCATTCAGCCACAGGGGTCACGCCAGTCGAGCGGCTCATGGGTCATTGGTTGAGAACCCGATTGGATCTTGTATTTCAAAATTTGTCGGGGAGGGTGGAGGCACGTCAGGCCTCCCAGAAGAGTCAGTGGTCAGAGCAGAGGGGTGAAAGGTCGTTCCGGGTGGGAGACCTTGTTTGACCCAGGCTTGTTTGGGGCCTAATAAGGAAGGATGCATTGCTGGACCTGGTTATGCAGAAGGAGGTGGGCCAAGTGGATTAAGTGTCAGTTGGGGAAGGCTTGGGGAACAGTGATTATGAAATCGTAAAGCATTGGTTATTTATAAGAAAGGAGCAATCCAGAATAAAAATATCAATTGCAGAAGGGCCAAGTTCAATGGAATGGGAATGGATCTATTCCGGGAACATTGGAATCAAAGGTCCCGGCAAAAGGAGAATGGAAGACACGGCTGCCTTTTAGGAGGAGGTGGTTCAGATCGAATCAAGGGTGCATTCCAACGAGGAGGAATGGTAAGACAAACAAAAACAGAGCTCCCTGGAAATAGAACATGAACATGGGGGTTTATGGAAAGGCGGCAGGTTGATAAATGAGAACAAGCCTGAATGGAGAAAGTTCAGAGGCGATGTAAAACGGAAATTTGAGAGGCAAAGTGGTGAGAGAAGAGACAGGCAGGTACCATAAAAGGCAATCCAAAAGTCTTCCACAGGCACATAAATAGTAAAAAGCGTAGTCAGGCGGGTAGTCAGGCTGGTTAGGGACCAACAAGGGGACATGAGCATGAAGTTAGAGACTGTGGTTGATGTACTAAATGAGCACTTTGCAAGGAAGGGATAGTGTAAAAGCAGTAGTAAAACAGGAGCAGTTGAGATACTGATACTGGATAGGCTAACAATTGATAAAGAGAATGTATTAGAAATGCTGGCTACACTTTGAAGTGCTAAGTCACCAGGAGGCAAGCTTGCTGAGACATATAATGGTGAAAATCGCAGGACTGACCATAATTTTCCAATTCTCCTTCGATACAAGGGCAGTGCCAGAGGAATTGTGAATGGCAAACGGTACAATTTTGTTCTCCGCGCTCTGAAGACCTGTAATTGTTCTAAAATAAAAAGTGATCCCCGTTGCCTGGTCTCAGGATGTTATTATGGAGGGGGATCTTCTCCATGGGATGGCCATTGGCCCCTGTGCTGGCCCTTTGCCAGCTGCGGTTGCAGAGGGAGGGAGGAATTAAACATGGCATCACTGCTCTCCCCCGCCCCCCCCATCCCCACCCACTTCGATCTGCCACTGGAATGCCGTCTCCAACCATTAACTGGCTCCGTATTGTAGTCAATGAGGATTCCCGAAAAGGCGAGTCGAAAGTAGTTAATTTCCTCCTCACAGCTGGAATATACACCAACTGTCCAAGTCGTAGCCAGGACCATCTGGAGATGCTGGCTCTTTCCTGGGCTGGTTTTTATCTTAGGGGATTAATGAGCCTGCTGTTGGGCCTCCGCTCCTCAGCGGGAGAGTGCGCGCTCCACAGGCCTGATGGGGAGATCAATTGGGTCATCCCTGTGGGTCCCATGGGGGTTATAGCACTTTGCTATTCCTGTGTGCCATCTGGAAAATTCCAGGATGCTCCCTCACCGGGCACTTCCATTGGCAGCATTGGCCACCTGCTGCTGGTGAATGGGCAGCTGCCCTGAAACCTTCTCTATTGAAATACACCAACTCCCAATGTGCCACTTTCATACATTGAAAACACCATCCCTGATGACTTTAAATGCAGAATATTATAAATTGGATTAGACCCTGGGAAAGTCCCTCCAATCACGACCCTCTGAATACGCTTGGAAAATTAAACCTGTAATGTTACGTTTCTCCAATAAGCACATTGTCATAAGCACAAACGCATCTTGTCATTTGGCACTGAAGAAGAAGGAGACTTGGATTTATATTGCATCTTTCATGATCTCAGGTTTTTCATGGCAAATGAAGTACATTTGAAGGGTATTTACTGTTATAATGTAGGAGATGCAGCAGCCAATTGGCACACAGCAAGTTCCTACTGTGATAATGACCAGACAGTTGGTTTCTTTGTGATGTTGACCGACGGGTGAATATTGGCCAGGACACTAGGAAGAGCTTTTCGTTAACACAGTACCTTGCGATCTTTTATGGTCACTTGGGAGTCCAGGTGGTACCTCAGTTCAATTTCTGTTCCTAAAGACAGCACCAGCACTTCCAACAGTGCAGAGCTTCCTCAGTACTGCTCTGGGCAAGCCAGCCAGAACTAAATGATCTAGCCTCTGGAGTGAGGCTCAAATCAGGAAGGAGCTGAGCTCGAGGGGCTCCTTTGCACTGAGTTAGATTACTGGCACAGTAGGGTGGACAACACAGCAGACTGATGACTGGTACAGCAGAGTGGGCAGCACAGTAGACAGATGACTGGCACAGCAGGGTGGGCAGCACAGTAGACTGATGACTAGCACAGCAGGGTGGGCAGCACAGCAGACTGATGACTGGCACTGCAGGGTGAGCAGCACAGCAGAAAGATGACTGGCACTGCAGGGTGAGCAGCACAGCAGACAGATGACTGGCACAGTAGGGTGGGCAGCACAGTAGACAGATGATTGGCACAGCAGGGTGGGCAGCACACCAGACAGATGACTGGCACAGCAGGGTGGGCAGCACAGTAGACAGATGACTGGCACTGCAGGGTGGGCAACACAGTAGACAGATGACTGGCACAGCAGGGTGGGCAACACAGTAGACAGATGACTGGCACAGCAGGGTGGGCAGCACAGTAGACAGATGACTGGCACAGCAGGGGGGCAGCACAGTAGACAGATGACTGGCACAGCAGGGTGGGCAGCACAGTAGACAGATGACTGGCACAGCAGGGGGGCAGCACAGTAGACAGATGACTGGCACAGCAGGGTGGGCAGCACAGTAAACAGATGACTGGCACAGCAGGGTGGGCAGCACACCAGACAGATGACTGGCACAGCAGGGTGGGCAGCACAGTAGACAGATGACTGGCACAGCAGGGTGGACAACACAACAGATGACTGGCACAGCAGGGTGGACAACACAACAGATGACTGGCACTGCAGGGTGGGCAGCACAGTAGACAGATGACTGGCACAGCAGGGTGGACAACACAACAGATGACTGGCACAGCAGGGTGGGCAGCACACCAGACAGATGACTAGCACAGCAGGGTGGGCAACACAGTAGACAGATGACTGGCACAGCAGGGTGGGCAGCACAGTAGACAGATGACTGGCACAGCAGGGTGGGCAACACAGTAGACAGATGACTGGCACAGCAGGGTGGGCAGCACAGTAGACAGATGACTGGCACAGCAGGGTGGGCAGCACAGTAGACAGATGACTGGCACAGCAGGGTGGACAACACAACAGATGACTGGCACAGCAGGGTGGGCAGCACAGTAGACCTTGCAACCCTGGGCTGAGCAGGCGAGGCAGCAAAAATCATCTGGGTTTCCCAATTTCACTCATCTGAACCCTGTTGAATAGTGAGCGCGGAGGGGCGGCACGGTGGCGCAGTGGTTAACACTGCTGCCTCACGGCATCGAGGTCCCAGGTTCGATCCTGGCTCTGGGTCACTGTCTGTGTGGAGTTTGCACATTCCCCCCGTGTCTGCGTGGTTCTCACCCCCCACAATCCAAGAAAATGTGCAGGGTAGGAGGATTGGCCACGCTAAATTGCCCCTTAATTGGCAAAATACAAAAAGAGGAAGAGTGAGGTGTGCCCAAGTGTGAGAGCCGGGCTTGGCTATGATACTACCCCGCCCCCTGAGGCTGCCAACTCTGGATGCTTTTCCTGGAGTTTTCATCACAGGACCTCCTGCCTCTAACAGGCCCACCCCCACATCCCTGCCATTGGTCGGCTGAAACGTCCATCACTGCGGTGCCCCGCCTTCTCACTGCCAGTACAAAAGATACACTCAATTCCTCGCAACCTGCCATCCAGATTTTTGTTCCCCCAACATTCCATTTTTAAAAAATAGAACAGACCAGGAAATATGTTGAAATAAATGTCCCCCCCCCCCCAATGTAAAAACACCATTTTTATTTGAATGTCCCTATCATTTCCCCTCCCTGGGCTTGTTTGCAGTGGTGTTTTTGGGGGGTTCGTCTTTAACCCTATCGCAGACTCTGGGACAAACCACCGGCGCAATGAATGGGCTGAGGAAAGGGAGCTTTGTTCAGGGAATAAACAATAGGACTGAGCTTCAAGTGGGTCCTGAGCTAAGTGTGTGACTTGACCTTATCGGTTGAGGGAGGCGCGTCCTGCTGTGAATTCAGCCTCTGACAGTCACATTGATGGGGATGAGCTCCAGGCCGGTGACCGTGGGGTTGTATACATCGTGCAGCCTGCCAGACCCCGGGCCCTGCAGGCAGAGCCGTGGCTGCTGGCCGGGCGCAGCACAATAGTGTGTCCGGGACTCCGGAGTGCTGCTGCCTGCCTCCCCCTGCCTCCTAGAGGAGTGGTCCAGGGCTCATTATAAATACCAGCTGCAGGGGCTGGCACAAAAGCAGACGCCTATAGCAGCGAGGAGTGAGGGTCCTTTAACTGGAGAACACATTAATCTGTCATGGGCTGATTTTTTTTCTCCTCTTCATTCCTGCTCTGCTGTGCACACGCTCTCTCTATCTCACATTCACTCACACACACACTCTCTCCAACACTAAACTGAACGTCGTCAATGGTCTGCTGGATCTGAACCACACCAGAGTGTCTTACAAGATGGGAAATACTCCTTCTCAAGGCATGTCATCCAAATCTCCATGCATTGTTAAATAGAAGGTATTTATTTGTGTTCTCAAATGCAGCGTTGCTGGTGACTTGATATGGTGGGGTGGGGGGGGAAATCTGTTAATGCTGGCAGAGGGCCGGCTCTGTTGTAGCAGGGAGGGGGAGAAAAAGAGGGAGGGGGGGTTGCTGTCAACTCTCTTCCAGGTAAGTAGACAAGGCACGCTCTTCAAAGGAGGAAAAAAGCATTGGTGCCTGAGCTCACTCTCTATCTCTGTGTGTGTACTGCATGCCTGAAGGATACTATATCTTGTCGTTCGTGTACAATGTCGCTACCTCGTGATATCTCCGGGACTAGATGAGGGGTATCTGTTGCGAGATGAGCTCGGCTGCTCAGTAAAAAAAAAAGGCTGTGGCTGCCTCTATCTCTCTCTTTGACTCTCTGTTTCTGTCTCTAATTGTAAAGCTGCTCGGAATGAACAATATCTCGATTCTAACTGCTGTTGTGTAAAAAAGTAATGTGGCTTGTTGGCTGAGGTACACTCAATACAGTGAATATTCTACTTGCTGTTTGATTCTATTGCCAGAGGGACGGCTGGGTTTAACTGACATGTTCTGTACAAATCCCAGAGCAACCTGGGCAATATGGGGGACGAAGAATATTCTGCCTCCTGTGGCAATGAATCTGTTGCTTTTACCTTGGTGCTGGAGTTCAATATCGTTTGTAGCCTTTTTCTTAAAAAAAAATCTGAATTGCAATTTTTCAGTTTGCAGAAAAAAACCAATGTTTCATTTTGCATTAAGTAGATTGTGCATGCAGTGCTTGACTGCAAGGGGGTGTGTGTGCTCCATCTGTGTGTCAGTAGCACTGGTGTATCTTAAAACTAGAAGCACTCGCTCTCTATCTGGGCGAGCTAGGTGTGTCCAGTTTGTGAATCACCCAGGCTCAGTGGACTGTTAGGGAGGGGAGAGTGGGATTTGGGGGGGGGGGTTATGAAAAATGAAATGAAAATCACTTATTGTCACAAGTAGGCTTCAAATGAAGTTACTGTGAAAAGCCCCTAGTCGCCACATTCCGGCGCCTGTTCGGGGAGGCTGGTACGGGATAAGCTGGTTAGGATAATATTTGTCGGAAAAATAGGTCGGGCAGTTTGGAAATAATGGGCTTAAATGATTTTCTCCCACTCCCCACTGCCACCTTCCTGGGATTTTGACAGCTGGGCTTGGCTGCCTGGACCAGAGTGGTTATGTAAATAATTTATTCCTTTTCCGGAATGACCTGAAATATTGGACAGACGCTGAGGACCGAGCACAGAGTCTGTCACTCGCTGTGTACATTTCATGTCGCTGGTAGTGATCAGGGGGGGAGATTGTTGAGGAAAGGGGGCACTTCAGAAAAAAACAAGTTGCTTGTTTCAGTATGAGGCTTTTAAAAATGTTTTTAAAATATATGATGGGCACAAGTCGTGGATGATGATGATGTTATTTATCACCAGTGTGTGTTTCTCAACCTGATTAAGTGCAAGGCAAGGGGCAGAGGTGCTAGCAGGCTGGTATGGGTACTAGCATACTAGATCTCAATGGGGAATTTAATAGAGGTATTCAAATTCATGAAGGTAGAAATAAGGAGAAACTGTTTCGAGTGGGTCTTACCGACCCACTCGAAACAGTTTCTCCTTATTTCTACCTTCATGAATTTGGTAATTCGCCAAAAAGCCAGAAGTGAGGTGCAGGGGATTATTTTCAAAGGACGAGTTGCGATATGAAACTGGTTCCTTGGCAGGGCGGTGGAAACAGGCTCAATAGTAACTTTCAAAAGGGAATTAGATAAATGCTTGAAGAAAAGTGAAATTTACAGAGCTATGGAGAGCGAGCAGGGGATTGTGCGAATAATTGGGCAATTCTTTTAAAGAGAGCTTCGTCCTGCATTGGATCATTCTATTCATCAGCCTGAAATGTAATTAACAATACAAGTCACCATTAGTTGAAATTAAAGCCTGAATAAATAGTTGGATTTCATTCATTATTAGCATAACACTAAAATAACAGCTTTGTGTTCAATGACATTATTAAATGTGCTTTTGTAAATGTAGGGCTGGGTTATCCTGTCCTCCAGCTGTCTGTCTCTTGGCAGCGGGCCATTCGCTGGCAGCGGGATTACCATTGAAGCCACCCCAGGCCACCGGGAAACCTGCAGGCCGGACTGCCCTGCCAGCGGGGAAAAAAAATCCCAATGGCCGGAGAATTCTGGTCCAGATTTATATGTCATTAATCCCAGGCCACAGTGCGATGACCAGATATTGGGCTGGGTTCTCTGATTCTGGGGCTATGTCCCCCTGCTGACGTGGGAACGGTGGCATTTTGCTGGGGGCTAGCGGGAAGGCAGCCAGCTCGAGCTGCCGAATCGCCCCGGAGAACTGCCGGGTCCGTGGCCGCGGATGGGCACAGCGGTGGCCTGCAGTAGCTGCGCCGTGCTGCATGGCGATGACCGCTCGCGGACCCGGCCAGCGAAATAGTTCCCCCCCCCTTCGGCCGACTTGCACGACCTGGATCACCCCCCCCCACACACAGTGCCCCCAGCCGCGAATAATGTCCCCCCTTGCCCACAGATTGCCCCCCCCCCCCCCATTTGTGGCTGCGCTGGACTGAGTCCGCAGCCTCCATGCCGAGTTCCCAACGGGTGAGATCATGAGAGACCCACGCGGTCGGGAACTCAGCCAGTTGGGGGCAGAGCATCGGGGCGGTGGCAACCCATGCGGAGCCCCTGATTTGGTTGGAAACGTCTCTGGTCACTGGTCGCCGAACATGATTTCGGTGTCGATGACTGGAAAATCCAGCCCATTGACTCGAAAACCAGGACTTGGATATTTAAAGCATGTTAACTTGTGTGAATGTTCGCTAATGTAGGGTAGGGTGCTCTTTCCAAGAGCCGGTGCAGTCTCGATGGGCAGAATGGCCTCCTTCTGTACTGTAAATTCCATGTTTATGTTAATGTGACGAATAGTTGGTGTAACTCTGGAAGACCCTGGGCGGGATTCTCCGTCCCACCAGCCCTGTTTTCCGGCACATCGCACCCCCACTAACAGTAGGCTTCCCCACCCCTACACTGTCGGGAAATCCAGGTGCTGCCAACGAAACGGAGGGTCCCGAGGCAGAGAATCCCGCGGGGGTGTTTTTTGAATTTCTGCATGTGACCATATTCTGTCCGCTGTCCCTGTGATGTGTCTGTTTGCAAGAAAAATATGAAAACTACGTGCACTTATGTAGCCTGTTTCCCAACCTCCAAACATCGCAAAGCACTTTACAGCCAATTAAACTCCTTTCTGAAGTACCAATGTCAGCTAATTTGCACATAGCAAGCTTCCACACGCATCCTGGCGATAACAAACAAATAAACTGTTTTGTCATGATTTTTGTGGAGGATTAAGTGTTGGCCAGGGCAGTGGGGACAAGTCCATTTCTCTTATGTGAAACAACGGCGTGCGATTTTTCTTGCATTCACCAGAGAGAACAGATTGGTCCTCGCTTTGCGATCGTATCTTAAAGCCAACAGCACCTTTGACAGTGCAGCACTCCCACAATACTGCCACTGGGTGTGTAAACCTAGATTAAGTGCTCAGATCACTGGAGTTGGATTTGAACTCACAATCCTCTAATTGGGAGGTGACCATGTCTCCGAGTGATGCTTCAGTGTAGCACTGAACATCAATTGTAAGATATGTTCTGTGGATAAAACCGAAGATCACCAAGTTTCTGTTTATTACGCATACTTATATCTAGCTGTATGTTTCCAGCTGTTGTACATTTCCAGTGGGATTCATGCATCTCTCAACAGCCACCGCTCACAAACACTTTGAAGACAGTCTCAGGAATTATAATCCTCGGAGTTTGTTGAGGCTGTAATTGGAGTGAGATATTCCACAAATCTCCCTTGTCTGGGGCTGCAGGAATCTTGTCCTCGCATCTCTCCATCCTGAATATCAAATCATAACTACAGAAAAGGACATTTTCGAAACGGGGGAAAGCAATTCGGCAAAAGTAAAAACAGCTTGTAGCTCCACATCACTGAGACAGGTGTGGGGTTACAGAATTGACACAGTTTCCAGGTCAGAGACATCATCCCGAATCCCTGGGATAGTGGCATTTATATGGCTGGGAGTTGCTTGCGATGTTAGAGCAGCTGACAAACACAACCTACAGCTCCCAGCTGAGGTCCCTTCAGCTTTTCTCCACGTTTAGTTGTAAAAGGAGACACCGGGCCCCCAGACAAGGGAATCGATCTTGCAGGATCAATAACACAGCATAGTAATGGTCTGGACCTTTCACAATGCCTCCAACTGCATTTCAAGGGCATAGAGAAATAGAATTTCCTGGGAAGGGTCCAGGACAACCCCCCCCCTCCCCCCCCCCCCCCCCCCCACACACACACACACTCTCCCGCACCAATCTTTAAGTACATTGTAAGTACATTGCACTGACTGAATGTGGAATCTGCAGTAGGAATATCCACCATCCCCACAGCCCACAACCCAAATTTAATACACCAGGCTAAAAAGAATGGTGTTAGTGGAACTGAGGGAGGGGGAGGCACCGTAAAATCTATCCCTTCAATTCTCCAATTCCCCTACCTTCTCCACCCACCCAACCCCTCCCTTGACAAGCATACAGGGAATAACGTCTCCACTCTACTCCAAAGAGTGCCGTGTGATCTTCATATCCACCTGGGGAGATAGACAGGGCTTCGGTTTACCATCTCATATAAAAAATGGATCTCCAACCATGCAGCACTCCGTCAGTACAGCACTGGGTGTGTCAGTCTAGATTAAGTGTTCACGTCTTGAAGTCAGACTTGCCTCACATTAAGAGCATGGAGCATCTCCTACCTGAGCAAGAGTGATGAGACTGCCCTCCATAACACTCACACTCCAATCCTCGGAAGGCTCAGAAGAAAGATCCAATGCTGGACGGAGTCAATTCGAGCAGAAATTCCCAATTTCAGTTCTTCAGTGTTACCGGGTCAGCTGATGACAGACACAAGGGTGCTACTATTGACCTCAGTTTTCCTACATTAGGCAGAGAAACGTAAATCTGATCTTTGTCCAATGACCCCTGCTGGGAGAGTACTTTAGTGGACCATAGCTGAGAAGTGCATAGAGCATGCCTTGATAGCTGTGCAGTTCGCACTGTTTCGGCTGGTAGTTAATAAATGGCCACTTCTGTCCATGTGGAGTTTGCATATTCTCCCCATGTCTGCGTGGATTTCACCCTCACAACCCAAAGGTGTGCATGTTAGGTGAATTGGCCACGCTAAATTGTCCCTCAGTTGGTAAAAAAAAATTGGATACTCTAAATTTAAAATAAATAAATAAATAGCCACTTGGATGAGAGTGACTGGAGTCCATTGAACCCATTGCAAACTTCAGTGGACAGGTAAAGAATGTTAATCACTAGCTGCATGTGGGCTGAGTGGTGACCATCTAGCAATGGAAGGAAAGAAATCAATAGAAAAAAAATGTCCTCCAAAAATCAGTAACAGATCAAATAACGGTAATGGACTTGAACTATCCCTGCACTCTGTCACTGAGGTTGAAAGATGAAGGGGGTTAATGTTAGGTCTCTTGTCCAATATGTATAACTTCTTACCTGTTTCATATTACACAAAGCTTTGAACGTGAATCCAACAACTTTAAAAAAACCTGATGATCTGGGTCATTACATCATTGCAATTTTGTGGGAGCTTGCTGTGCCAAAACTGGCTGCTGTGTTCCTGACATTTGAAAGCTTTAAAAAAATGTTTTAGATTACCCAATTATTTTTTCCAATTAAGGGGCAATTTAGCGTGGCCAATCCACCTAGCCTGCACATCTTTGGGTTGTGGGGGCGAAACCCATACAGACACGGGGAGAATGTGCAAACTCCACACGGACAGTGACCCAGAGCGAGGATAGAACCTGGGACCTCAGTGCCGTGCGGCAGCTGTGCTAACCACTGCGCCATCGTGCTGCCCGACTTTGGAAGTTTTTAATGTGCGTGTTGGGCCATCCTGATGCTGTGAAAGGTGTTAAATAAATGGGGGTCTTTTCTTTAACTTTGGGACCAGGTCGTGATTAAATAAAGTAATTTAGAACATTACAGGGGTAAATTGGTGGTGCTTTTGTGTTTGTCCGGTATGTTTGGCCAGGTAACATGGAGATGTTAATCCTGGTCATCTTTTGTTTCATAAATTGCTGAGTTCACTGGTCACACGCCGGAAGGAGGGATGACTCGGATGTAGGTCGGAAACACTGCAGCTCTCATTCCGGACCGACATTCCCAGCGACTCTAACATTTGCTAGTGAGGTGATAGTAAGTGTAGGGCAGCATAGTTGTTATGTTGTGACACTGACAATGATCTGTAGAAACAAGTTTAAAAATCCCTCCTGGGTAACGGGGGCATGTAAACCCAGTCTAGCTGTTCTGGGAGATCGTGGTAATGTCACTGGACAGGTAATCCAGGGGCCCAGGCATGGGTTTAAAATGCCGCCACGGCAGCTGGTGGAATTTAAATTCAGTTAAAAGATCTGGAATTATAAATCCTATGTCAGAAAAAGTGACCATGGCAGTTGTGGTGATATGCATCACTGTAAATACACAAGGGGTTAATGCAAATACACTAAGACTAAATAAACACTAGAGGGAGCACCAGAGACATCATGACACACAGACATTCAACCAAGAGGTCAGTAAGATAGGACCAATGGGCAGTCAAGACACCCAGAGGTGACACTACCACAAGAGGGCAACCCATATAAAAGGACAGGGCACACATGCTCTCTCTCTTTCCACAGGCGACACACAGAGAGAAGGACAGGGGCAGATCAGAAGCATCACACCCACCGCATGGATTAGAGCAGACTGGTTAGTTAGACTGAGTTACTATAGCAAGATTAGCAGGAGAGTCAAACTCAAATAGAAGAATTGTTAACTGTTCAATAAATGTGTTAAAAGTCTGAACCTTCCTTTGTCAGAGTATGCATCAAGGAAGCAGCTTATGCTACATGAAGAAGCATAGCACAACAACAGTTATCATCGATTGTTGTAAAAACCCACCTGGCTCATTAATGTCCTTCGGTGAAGGAAATCTGCCGTCCTTACCTGGTCTGGCCTGACTCCAGACCCTCAGCAATGTGGTTGACACTTAATCACCCTCTGAAATGAAATGAAATGACCCAGCGAGTGCCACAACTCAAGGGCAACTAAGGGTGGGCAACAAATGCTGGCCTTGCCAGTGACACCCATATGAAGGAATATCAAAAAATAAATAAATCTGGAATTTACAGGTCGTTGAAAAAAACTCTTCTTTTGGTCACCTGTCCTAGTTTTTCCTGGTGTGGTTAATTTCATTTTTGACTGCTAATACTCCTGTGAAGAGCTTTGGGATATCTTGCTCTGTTGAAGGTGCTGCAGGAATGCATGTTGTTGTTGTACACGCATGGTTACTTGGGGATGGTATCAGAGGATTGCGTGAGGAGCCTTTGTGCTTTATGGACAGGACATTCCAGCAGGAGGCTTCCACTGAAATTGAAGCACCAAATGCATGCTACAGGCTAGCACCCGAGTAACAGCCCCTTTGAGACACAGGGCTCCGCAGGAATTCTGGTTGCGTGAAAAGTGCGTGAGCCTGAAATAGCATCCACCTGAGCAAAGCTGCACAGCACGTTCGAACATGTAGCAAAGCCAGGTCATGCGTAAAGACATGGGTAAATAAAACTATTTAATTGAAGTGATGTTTGCAACAAAATACCCACGCTGACCCTTTTGGGCTGCTAATAGAAGCCAATTTGGAGAAGTCTCTAACGGCGCTGAAGCATAGACAGAACTGAAAAGGCAAACAAGGAACAAGTGACTGCTGATTAAAATTACCAGGATATACATAGTGACGTGCCTATACTTCCAGTGCACACGAACACAGTGTTAATCAGCAAATAGCTTGTGCCACATAGCCGTCAGTACCATGTTACATGATCTGATGGTTGCTGTTAAAAAATTCATGAGTTATTTCTCCCTGAAATGTTGATGTAGTTCAGGTCTACGGATCAATCCTGATGACTGCAGCGTTGTTACATACTTGATATTACGAATTGAGGGAGGGGTTGTGAGGTAAGGTTGGAAACTGTGGGTTGGACTTTATTCCTGGTGGTTTCATCATGTGACCTCTTGTCTGCAACAGCTCCGCCCATACTCCTGCCATTGGTCACCTGGCATGCCCATCATCTCGGGGCTCTATCATGTCCAGTCAGAGAAACGGCCAGACTGTTAGTTACCTCAAACGGGCAGCATGTGGCGCAGTGGTTAGCACTGGGACTGCGGCGCTGAGGACCCGGGTTCGAATCCCGGCTCTGGGTCACTGTCCGTGTGGAGTTTGCACATTCTCCCCGTGTCTGCGTGGGTTTCACCCCCACCACACAAAGATGTGCTGGTTAGGTGGATTGGCCACGCTAAATTGCCCCTTAATTGGAAAAAAAAAATTGGGTACTCTAAATTTATTTTTTTTAATGTATCCGTCAAACAGCCTTTTTTTTTGATCTCCAATCTAAATATTCAAAGAAAATGAAATGATCATGCCTGCATAGTTTTTAATATCCCGGTAGTTTTACGTCTGGGTGTCACCTGCAGCAGTTTCCTGCATGTGAATCTTTAATTGCTGGAGGGTTGGAAACACAACAGGGAGGTTAGAGGACAGTTAGTGTGTCTGTCTGTTGGCCTCAAAATAGTGGTGTTCATTTTCCAATCAAGATGTAAACGGTATCTGAGCCCAACAAAGTGTTACAATTGGCGACTAAAATGTTACTATTGCACATACCTGTATCTTTGATCGGCCCAACTTCCTTTCCATCACATGACTGACCGGGAGCCTCTCTCACTCTGACTGCACCTTGACACGCATTGAAAAGATTTTCAGGTTAAAACTCAAGTTTGGCTGCCTTATGAACAACCCTCCCTTGGTCATCAAGTCCTGGGGTGGGAATTGTAATCAGACCTTCTGGATCAAGGGTAGGGACTCTATCCACCGCACAGCAAGAGAGGCTGTTTCGGCATGGGGTTGTTCTCCTTAGAGCAGAGGAGGCTGAGGGAGGACCTGACTGAGGTGTACAAAATATAATAATCTTTATTGTCACAAGTCGGCTTACATTAACACTGCAGTGAAGTTACTGTGAAAAGCCCCTAGTCGCCAAGAAACTTTTACCCTTAGTAGAGGGGTCAATAACCAGGAGGCATAGATTTAAGATACAGGGAAGGAGGTTTGGAGGGAATTTGGGGGAAAGCTTTCTCACCCAGCGTGTGGTGGGAATCTGGAACTCGCTGCCTGAAAGGGAGGTGGAGGCAGAAATCCTCACAACCTTTAAGAAGCATTTTGATGAGCATTTGAAATGTCATAGCAAACAAGATTACAGACTGAGTATTGGAAACTGGGATTACAATCGATGGGTACTTGATAGGCCATAAGGCCTCTTGCTGAGCTGTAAAACTCTACCACTCTCACTCTAATCACTCCACCATTGAAAGCCGTGCCTCCAGCCCCTAAACTCTGGAAATTCCCCTTAAAACTCTCCGCTTCCCTCTCCTTTCAGATGCTCCTTAAACCTCTTTGACCAAGCTTTCTGTGACCTAATGATAGAATCCCTACAATGCAGAAGGAGGTCATTCGGCCCATCGAGTCTACACCGACCCTGTGAAAGAGCACCCCACACCCAGGCTCACGCCCCAAAGTCCCACCTATCCTTTTGCACATTAAAGGACAATTTAGTATGGCCAATCCACCGAACCTGCACTTCTTTGGACTGTGGGAGGGAAACCGGAGTGCCCGGAGGAAACCCACGCAGACACGGGGAGAGCGTGCAAACTCAACACACACAGTCACCCGAGGCCAGAATTGAACCCGGGTCCCAGGTGCCGTGAGGCAGCAGTGCTAACCACTGTGCCACCTTATGTGATTGGGTGCCACATTTGACCTGAATGACTGCATGAGGGCCGGGGGTTTTCGTGATATTTTTCAGACTTAATGGTTAATAGATTTGCTCCTTCTTTGACTCAGAAAATCATTGCTTGACTGGCTCCTTAATACTCACAGCTTAAATAGTAAAATACATTCTGATTTGGAAAAGGATATCCTCATCAATACATTGTTGTGACCAACCCAGGAGGTTGACTAGAGGGGAGCTGGTTTCCCTCTTCTCACCTGCTTGTAATAGAGTTGACCCCAGTGTGGAATGGAGATGTAAAGTTGTCCGTGGTTTAAAATGGCTGCCTATCCAATTAAGCCAATGGTCTTTTTTGCGATATGACAATGATTCCTCCCCCCCCCCCCCCCCCCCCCCCCCGCCCCCCGCCGGGCCAATAGTGTCCCTAACCCCACCCCTCCTCAATGGGCTTGAGCAGTTGATAGTGTGGTGAATCTGGAAGTGATGATTCTGAGACCCTATCCTCAGTGGAAAGTGGCATTCCGAGGAAACTGGACATGCCACTCGTTATTTCCAAGCGGTATCGCTGCGGATCACAGCAAATTTCAGCTCAGCAAATTTACCCCATCATGAATTAAGCTGCTGAATAATGTTTGAAGAGGAGAAAGACATCTATCATATAAACAATGTATTTCAGATAACAGTTAAAACACATTTCACTTGTGATACTGTAGTGCCAGTTATGCAGCATAGTCAATAATTATACGAGGTTTCGCAAAGTACTGAGATAAAGTCTGCCGGCACTGCGCACTCGTTTATACTGTACATAAAATATTTACAGATTCTTTGTTCCGCATTCCCACTTGCACATGAAGCATTGGCAATTGAACAACATACTGGTGAGGAGGCTGGTGGCACTGTCCCTCCTCGTGAATGGAGGAGGACATCCCCAAGTCGGCACTGAGTGTATATTTCAGCCCTACCTTTCCAGGGAAGTGTCTACCTCAGCCCTGGGTAGCACTCTTGCCTCTTCATTCGAAGGTTCTGGGTTCAAGCTCTGTTCTGGATATTTAAACTGATTGACACTTCAGTCCAGTAATGCTGCAGTGTTTGAGGTACTATCTTTTAAAGTGTTGCTTCAGATGGATATAAAAGCTCTCACAGCACTATCTGAAGAAGATTAAGGGTGTTCTCCTGGTTACTATTTGTCCCTCAAATCGCTGAAAGAAATGATCAGCTCTCTTGTAATAATAATAATCTTTATTAGAGTCACAAGGTGGCTTACATTGTACCAGCCTCCCCAAACAGGTGCCGGAATGCGGCGACTAGGGGCTTTTCACAGTAACTTCATTTGAAGCCTACTAAAAGCGATTTTCATTTTTCATTTTTCACTGCAATGAAGGTACTGTGAAAATCCACTAGTCGCCACACTCCGGCGCCTGTTTGGGTACACAGAGGGAGAATTCAGAATGTTAGGTTCACCTAACAGCACACCTTATCACATGACTGTTTGTTGGAAGCCTCAGGTGGTACAATGGTTAGCACTGCTGCCTCAAAGCGCCAGGGACCCGGGTTTGATTCTGCCCTTGGGTCACTGTCTGTGTGGCGTTTGCATGTTCTCTGTGTGGGTTTCCTCCGGGTGCTCCGGTTTCCTCCCACAGTCCAAAGATATGCGGGTTAGGTGGATTGACCATGTTAAATCGCCCTTAGTGTCCAAAAAGGTTAGATGGGGTTATGGGGATAGGGTGGGGGCATGGGCCTAGGTAGGGCGCTCTTTCGGAGACTTGGTTCAGACTCAATGGGCCGAATGGCCTCCTTCTACACTGTAGCATTTCTATGATTCCATGATCCTGTGTGAAAATCAGCTGTTGTGTTTTCTACATTCCAACAGTGGCTATATTTCAAAAAGTAATGAATGGGTCATAATCCTGAGGTAGTGAAGCATCCAATCAGATATATATATATACAGTTTCAAAGTAAAACCATGGATTCAGTTTTAGAGGGAGCAGAGTTCTTCTTCCTTCCCTTCAGGGTCAATGATTGGAGAAGACCAGGATTTCTTCACAAATTAGAAGAGTTAAGGATGTGAGAGGCTGTGGGAATCGGAAGAGCCACTCCCACATCTCACTCCTTCCATTCATCAAATGCTCTGTCATGGATTCGCGGCTGAGAGACTTAGCCACCCAAGTGAAACATCTAACCTCCGATGCGATCTTCCAGAATGTTCTATTTGACCGCACATACTATGTTATCTGTTGTTGGCCAATTATCGTCTTTGGTGTGACACCTCCATGGCCGGGACCGAGTTGCATTCACATTCAGTCTTTTCTACCAATACCTTTCCTTAGCAATCCTCCATCTCCTTCTTAATCAGCTATCCTTCCAATTCTTTTCCATAGTTTTGATGAGCATGATTCTGAGCTATTGTACTATGCATCAAAATCCCCACAGTAACGTGGGTGACACAATAGCACAGTGGTTAGCACAGTTGCTTCACAGCGCCAGGGTCCCGGGTTCGATTCCCAGCTTGGGTCGCTGTCTGTGCGGAGTCTGCACGTTCTCCCCGTGTCTGCGTGGGTTTCCTCCGGGTGCTCCGGTTTCCTCCCACAAGTCCCGAAAGACGTGCTGTTAGGTAAATTGGGCATTCTGAATTTTCCCTCTGTGTACCCGAACAGGTGCCGGAATAGAACAGAGAACATACAGTGCAGAAGGAGACCATTCGGCCCATTGACTCTGCACCGACCCACTTAAGCCCTCACTTCCACCCTATCCCCATAACCCAATAACCCCTCCTAACCGTCATGGCCTATCCACTTAACCTGCATGACTGTGGACTGTGGGAGGAAACCGGAGCACCCGGAGGAAACCCACGCAGACACGGGGAGAACGTGCAGACTCCGCACAGACAGTGACCCAGTGGGGAATCGAACCTGGGACCCTGGCGCTGTGAAGCCACGGTGCTTTCCACTTGTGCTACCATGCTGCCCTAGTCACCTGTGGCGACTCGGGGATTTTCACAGTAACTTCATTGCAGTGTAAATCTAAGCCTACTTGTGACAATAAAGGTAAAGATGATTAATGTTGGCAACCCTCCAGGATTGGTTTGGAGGTCAATTCAGGAATTGAAGGGTCAATCTCCAGGGTGCTGCTGTGTGTAACCCTGGAGACAAATGATCGGGACAGTGTCTTTGAATATTTCTCTTGACCAGATATAAAAATATTGAAAATGAGAAAAAGCTGTTTGGTTGTTGGTCAGGCATCATCCAATTGTATAATGAGTCTCCTTGCTTTCCACGTTACATAGGAGAGCTGTGCGTCACAAGAATGTTGGCTGATGAAAGGCTGGAGAATGGGGGGCAAGTCATGTGATGAAATCTCCAGAAATGCATTTAATCACAGTTGGCAACCCTACCACCCAGAGACTAACTGGGTGACTCACCAAAGACCCTGAGCCAAGGTTGTCAAGGTAGCAGTGTCACAGCCCTAGAATACTTTTTATTTTAAATTTAGATTACCCAATCCATTTTTCCAATTCAGGGGCAATTTAGCGTGGCCAATCCACCCAGCCTGCACATCTTTGGGCTGTGGGGGTGAGACCCACTCAAACACGGGGAGAATGTGCATACTCCACACGGACAGCAACCCAGAGCCGGGATCGAACCTGGGACCTCGGCGCCGTGAGGCAGCAGTGCTCACCACTGCACCACCGTGCTGCCCCTCAGCCTGGAATACTTTGACTAACTGATAAAAGTTCTTCCCAGGGAGGGGGGTCACATATCTTGGATAAGCAAATAACTTGCATTTATAAAGCACCTTTAAGGTAGCAAAGCTTCTCAAGGTGCTTCACAAGTGCGTTATCAAACAAAATGTGACACCAAGCCAAGTAAGGAGATGTTAGCACCCATGACCCAAAGCTGTGTCAAAGAGGTAGATTTCATGGATGGTCTGGGGAGGGTGGGTAGAGAGAGATTAGAGGGAGAGGAAGGGAATTCCAAAACTGGTGGCCTGGGCAAAGGCTGGCAGAGGCATGGCCGCCAGTAATGAAGTGAAGAAAATCAGGATGCACGAAAGGCCAGAATTGGTGCAGCAGAGACATCTGTCACAGGGAAAATGTTCAACACCATTATTAATGATGTTATAGCAGGGCACTTGAAAAATTGAACTCAATCAGGCAGAGTCAACATGGTTTTGTGAAAGGGAAATCATGTTCAACCAATTTATTGGAGTTCTTTCAAGGAGGCACATGTGCTGTGGATAAAGGGGAACTGGTGGATGTACTGTACTTAGACTTCCAGAAGGCATTTTATAAGGTGCCAGATCAAGGGTTATTGCAGAAAATAAGAGCGCACGGTGTAGGTGATAATATATTGGCATGGGTTGAAGATTGGCTAGCTAATAGAAAAAAGTTGGCATAAATGGGTGTTTTGGTGGTTGGCAGGATGTAACGAGTGGTGTGTCACAGGGATCAGTGTTGGGCCTCAGCTTTTTACAATGGGTGAAGGGACTGAAGGGATGATTGTTAAATTTGCTGAATCACAAAGACAGGTCGGAAAGTAAATTGTGAAGAGGGCATAAGGAGGCTACAAACAACTTAATTGGTGAAAATGAGTGAGCAAAGATCTGGCAAATGGAGGATAATTTTAAAAAACAATTCCAATTAAGGGGCAATTTAGCGCGGCCAATCCACCTAGCCTGCACATCTTTGGGTTGTGGGGGTGAAACCCACGCAGACACGGGGAGAATGTGCAAACTCCACATGGACAGTGACCCAGGGCTGGTATCGAACCCGGGTCCGCGGCGCTGTGAGGCAGCAATGCTAACCACTACCCCACCGTGCCGGCCCGCAAATGGAGTATAATGTGGGCAAATGTGAAACTGTCCATTTTGGCAAGACAAATAAAAAAGAAGCTTATTATCTGAATGACGAGATACACAGAACTCTGAGGTGCAGAAGGATCTGGCTGTCCAAGTGCATGATCACAAAAGGCAAGTTTGCAGGTCCAGCAAGTCATTAGGAAAGCTAATAGGATGATATTGTTTATTGTGTGGGGAATTCATTGCAAAAGTAGGGAGGTTATGCTTCAGTTGTACAAGACATTGGTGAGACAACATCTGGAATACTGCATACGGCACTGGTCTCGAAATTGAAGAAAGGATGTAAATGCATTAAAAACAATTCAGACAAAGTTTACTAGACTAATACCAGGAATAGGCAGGTTGTCTTTTGAGGAAAGGTTGGAGAGATTAGGGGCAGGATTCTCTGTTCCTGCGGCTAAGTGCCGATGCCGGCGTGGAATCCGTGGTGTTCCGCAACCAGCAAATCGGCGCAGAGCCCTCACCGATTCCGGTGAGGGGCTAGCACCGGTGCCGTGTGATGCATCTGCGGATCATGCAGAAAACGTCCGGAGAATGGCCACGTCCCGGGCTGCGCATGCGCACAGCTGACAACCTGCACCGGTCGCGCCGTACAACATGGCCCCGGCCGTGCGTGTAACCTAACCTGCAAACCGCGTCGTCGTGCCCCCCCCCCCCCCGCGCTCTAGCAGATGCCCCCCGGCCAGTGGCACAGATCCCGGCGAGCGTGGTGCCGCTGGCCAGTTCGCAGCCGGCACCCCGGGTTCCTGACCGCTGGGACCACACGTGTCCCGCACCATTGAGAACTCGGCCCAGTGGGGGCGGGACATCGCGGGTGGGCCGGTCGATGACACGCCATCGCCGTTGAAACGGCGCAAGGCGCGAGTCACGATAACGCCAATTTGGAGGGGACGGAGCATGGCGGACCGGTGTAAAACCGGCTCCGATTCCGATTTTGGCGCGTAAATCCACTCTCCGCCGATCGGCGAACACAATTTTGGAGTCGGCCTACGGAAAACCCTGCCCTAGGTTTGTAACCACTAGAGTTTAGAAGAGTCAGAAGTGACTTGGTCAAAACTGAGAGGATTTGACTGGGTGGATGTGGAGAGTATGTGCCCTCTTGTGGGAGAATCTAGATCTAGGGTCACTGTTTAAAAACAGGACAGAGGTGTAGAGATTTGTTTTCTCTCTGAGGCTTTGAGTCTCTGGAATTCTCCTCCCCCAAAGGCAGTGGAAGCGGAATCTTTAAATTTGTTAAGGCAGAGCTGGATTGATTCTTGATGAGCAAGAGGAGTAAAGGGTTATCAGGGGTCGGCAGGAATGTGGAGCTGAGGTTATAATCGGGTCAGCCATTGTCTTATTGACTGGCATAGCACAATCGAGGAGCCGAGTGGCCTACTCCTCCTAATTCGTATGTACGTACATATGTTCATTGGCATGTGTGAGGTTACAGAGATGGGAAGGGTGGAAGCCATGGGGGGAGCAGGGGGATTTGAAAATTTTGAAGACAAGCCTTGCCAGATCAGGAGGCATTGGGGGTCCCTGAACACGGGAGTGACGGATAACCAGTGCCTGATGTCTGTGAGACTCCGATCTATTTTGTTTTACTTGTCTCTTATCCTTTCTCACAGGATTCAAGGAGACACAGCATAATGTTAAGGTGCCAAAAGGGAATTCAAGTTTAATTTAAATGTTAGCAGATAGAATTGTGGAGCAGTTTACTGGTGAGGAAATGTGCCCACAAAACCATGGCAGGGTTTAAAAGACACAAATGGACTATTGGTCCTATAATCACAGCAAAGAGCCTGCTGGGAGATTAGGAAGAGTAGGCGTGATGGGCCAATGATTTAATTTGGCCTAAAACATTTAACTGTTCTTTTTTTAAATATATATATATTTAGAGTACCAAATTCATTTGTTCCAATTAAGGGGCAATTTAGCGTGGCCAATCCACCTAATCTGCACATCTTTGGGTTGTGGGAGGAAACCGGAGCACCCAGAGGAAACCCACACGGACACGGGGAGAATGTGCAGACTCCACACAGGGAGTCACCCAAGACCGGAATGGAACCCAGGAATCTGCCGCAGTGTGACAGCAATGTTACCCACAGACATATTTTATTTATTTGAAAAATAAATTTAGAGTACCCAATTTAGCGTGGCCAATCCATCTAACCTACACACCTTTGGGTTGTGGGGGTGAAACCCACGCAGACACGGGGAGAATGTGCAAACTCCACACAGACAGTGACCCGGGGGCCGGAATTCGAACCTGGGACCTCAGCGCCGTGAGGCAGCAGTGCTAATCACTGTGCCACGTGCCACCCAATATTTTATTAATTATACACACATCTCTGTGCAACAGTGACGCACAGGAAATAAATACTTGCATTTATATAGTGCCTTTCATAACTCCAGTACATTCACGGTGAGTTACTTTCAGGAGTGTTGTGAGGAGAGCAGCAGCCAAGTTGTGCGCAAGCTCCCGCAAACAGCAACATGAGCAAATAATCCGTTTTGGTGATCGTGTTTGAGAGATCAGCACCAGGGAAAATGTCACCTCTTCGAAATAACACCATGGGATCTTTTACAGGCGTCTGAAAGGGCAGGCGGTCAGCACTGTATCTGAAAGACAGCACCTATGGTAGTGGAGCACTCTGTCAATACCACACTGGAACGCCAGCCTAGTTAACGAGTTTGAACCCATGACCTTTTGACTGCAAGGCAAGACTACTGTCCACTGAACCAAGGCTGACACTTCCAGCTTATGCCCTGGTTGTAATATGGCATTTGGAAGGTTGTTAATGAAGTTTCCAGTGTTGCAGAGGGTGGATTGCCTTCAATGAAGCAGCTGTGTAAATTCTACTTTGTTCTTGTGTAATGAAGCTTTCATTTCTGCTTCTATGTTCAGGGCGGCTGACGGACAAATTACCCACAGATCAATGACTGGAACAATTAGAGGACTAATTTGGTGTTTTTACGGCTGTGCATTTTCTGATGAACCCTTTTAACGTTTCGTGTTCAACATTTGGAATTGCATCACCAGGGATACCGCGCGGTGATGAGCATTGTTTTCGAGTGTTGGGACATGTCCCCGACAGAGACTGGGTGGAAGATACACTGGCCAACAGAAAACTTTTGTGGAGATTATTTAACATTCCTCCGATTTCCAGTTTAATCCAACTGTTGGGTCACTTATTAGAATGGTTAACAGAGAATTAACAGAGAATTGGTTTAACTGCTAAGATCACCATCGGGAGTGGACCATTCAGCTCCTTGAACCTGTAAGATTATGTTTGATCTGAATTTGATCTCTATTCGACCCTTGTTTCCCCTCACCCCCACCCCCAATATCATTGTGTAACAAACATCTATCCAGCTCAGCCTGCGAATTTTCAATTGTCCTCCAACATCAACAGCTTCTGGGGGAGAGAGGTCCAGGTTGTGTTTCCTGACATCATCCTTGAATGGTCTAACACTAATTTTAAAGTTAAGCCTCCCTTGCTCTGAACTCCTATCAGAGAGAAAATAGTTTCTCCCTAACAACCCTATTGAATCCTTGATAGACCTTAAACACCTCAGTTAGCTCACCAATTAATCTTCTGTACTCAAGGGAATGCAAGACTTGCCTATGCAACCTTGGCTTCATAATTCACCCCTTTCTGTCCCAGTACCATTCTGATGAAATCCGACTCAAGCATCACCTTGTCCCATTCCCCACTCCCTCAGATTTACAATTTTAAAACAATTTCCCCACAGCCTTGACCCACCATATCTTTGTAACCCCCTTCAGCTCCACATGACTCTTCCTCCATCGCCCCCCCCCCTTCCCTCTGCTTAGCCTGTTAAACCCACAAAGGTGACAAAATCTTCTGATTGCATTGAAACAACATTTCTTTTCCTTCTTTGCTCCTGTCCGCCTCCCCTGAAGGCAACAGCTCCAAGCTGATCTCAGTCACCTCCCAGTACTTTACCCAACTTTGTCAATTGTGAATATCGGGAGGCTGTTCAACAATGGGACAGCACAGTAGCACAAGTGGATAGCACTGTGGCTTCACAGCGCCAGGGTCCCAGGTTCGATTCCCCGCTGGGTCATTGTCTGCACGTTCTCCCTGTGTGTGCGTGGGTTTCCTCCGGTTTCCTCCCACAGTCCAAAGACGTGCAGGTTAGGTGGATTGGCCATGATAAATTGCCCTTAGCGACCAAAAAAGGTTAGGAGGGGTCATTGGGTTACGGGGATAGGGTGGAAGTGAGGGCTTAACTGGGTCGGTGCAGACTCGATGGGGCGAATGGCCTCCTTCTGCACTCTATGTTCTAATGGGGATCTGTCTTGGTCAAGTCCACATGAGCTGGTGCACAGGTCTCTGATTAGCTGGTTCTCCCTATCTTCGGGACACTAAGGCTAATTGCAACCTTCCCACTACTTGTGGCTGAGACTCCGACTTGACCACTGTTCAAACCTGGGGTACTGCACCTCTCTTGGGCAGAAGCTCAGGATTGAGGATGACTTGCTTCCAGTCTGGTTCGAGGGGCTCTGAGGTGGCTGATAAGTACAGGGTGCGGTCTGCAGAATGTGCCACATGGGAGCCAATTGAGCCTGAATTTTCATAGTCAGCAGGGGAGAGGAGCAGCCGAACACCAATTCTGGAAGTCCTGTCCCTGAACCCGGCTTCCACCATTTCCACCGAGAAGGCAAGGAAGGAAAATGAAAGATATGATGACAGTGAGAGATGAGGAGGATGGGAGGAGTGTCATGTGGAACATAAAGACAAGCATAGATCAGTTAGGTAGAATTGACCTGTTTCTGCGTTACAGATATATTTATCTAACCCCTTACAATGAACGGAATGTCGCACTTTGCCTTTCCCAGCTGCTTACTGAGTTTTATTGAAACCCAATACATCAGTCAAAGCAAACAGGAGAGGCAGATGTGTATAATGATGCACGTTTGTTGCAGACGCTACCACACAGATAATATGAATCTTTGCAACATTCTGTTACTGAATATGGATGAAGAGTATGGATAAAAGCGACTGATGAATTAGAGATCTGGACCATTGGGACATAGGAAATGAATCTTTTACGAAATGTTTAGACCTTGTGCAGCCTGCTCGATGATGATGGAAGTTCCTTTTCTCTTTGCTGCATTGTTACTGAAGAAAGATGAGATGTAGACGTTACTGCACATTGCAGTTAGCAGGAAAGAAAGAAATAGATGTAATTACCGAAACATTTATCTTCACTCAATATTCCCACGGCCAATTTACTTCCCTCGCTTAAGAGAGTCAAGTGGAGGGAAAGCATTCCCTCCACAACAATAGCTTTCATTTGGATAGCGCCTATAATATATAAACATACACCATAGTCAGACAGGCAAAGGGCAGCTGGTCTATTGATTCTATCTGAGTAGAACATAATAAAACCTCTTGAGATTCTTCACAGGAACATGTTCAAACAAAGATGAGACATTAAGCCACATAAGGAACATAGGAACGGGAGGAGACCATTCAGCCCCTCGAGCCTGTTCCACTATGCAATGAAATCATGGCTGATCTGCAAGCTAACGCCACAAAATTGCCTTTGCTGCATATCCCTTAATGTTTTCAGGTGATAAAAATGCATCAACCTCAATTTCAATAGAGGGAGATTTTAGGAGAGCTGATCAAATGCTTGGTCAACAAAGTAGATTTAAGGAGGGTCATTAAGGAGAAGAGAGGGACACAGAGGTTTACTGATGGAATCATAGAAGTTACAGTGCAGAAGGAGGCCATTCGCCCCATCAAGTCTGCACCAACTCTTGGAAAGAGCACCCTACCCAAGCCCACACCTCCACCCTATCCCCATAACCCAGTAACCCCACCCAACACTAAGGGCAATTTTGGACACTAAGGGCAATTTAGCATGGCCAATCCACCTAACCTGCACATCTTTGGACTGTGGGAGGAAACTGGAGCGCCCAGAGGAAACCCACGCACATATGGGGGAGAACGTGCAGACTCCGCACAGATAATGACTCAAACCGGGAATCAAACCCGGGACCCTGGCGCTGTGAAGTAATTGTGCTAACCTCTATGCTACCGTGCTGCCCCCAAAGAAGATAAAAGCTCAGGGCCTCGGTAACTCATGATACAGTTGGCAGCAGTGTGGTGAACGAAATGAGGGATGTACAGGAGGCCAGAATTGGAGGAGCACAGAGACCCTCCTAACTATGCAAAAGGCGATACAGAATGTGTGCCTCGTCCCAGGTACCCGCTGGTGAAGGGGAAGGCTCTGATGAACCATCCGGCTGAAAACGTGAACCTAGTCTTTCTCTCGCGTATCCACTCTGCATTTCCTCATTTATATTCAGGTTATATGTGACAACTGAATTTTCTGTATATTAATAATTGTGCAACAGAAACCCTTATCACGTCTCTCAAAGTACTTTGCTTAATGAGTTTCTTTGAAGTACAATTACTTTTAACTAACTTATTGTATGCAAAATGCTGAGAGGCAAATCTGAGAAAAACGATGAGCCACAATGTAAATTCAGTTCTTTGTTATACAGTCACAATTACACAGGAATTGCACAGTCAGGGCACTAAGTCCAACTTGCTCATTTATTGGCTGAACTGGTAATTCTGATGTTTATGTTTCACATGAACCTCCTCCCAGCCTTTATCATCCTCTTCATGTTGTCTCTCTGCTTCCCCAACTCATTGAATTTCAAATCCTTTTCTTAATTAAACCTTGCCAAGACCTTGCCCCATCCTATGCCCCCTCCTCCTCCTTACACCCTCTCCCTGCAACTTCCAGCCTCCTAAATGTGAGGTAATGCATTTTGGAAGGTCTAATGCAGGTAGGGAATATACAGTGAATGGTAGAACCCTCAAGAGTATTGACAGTCAGAGAGATCTAGGTGTACAGGTCCACAGGTCATTGAAAGGGGCAACACAGATGGAGAAGGTAGTCAAGAAGGCATACGGCATGCTTGCCTTCATTGGCCGGGGCATTGAGTATAAGATTTGGCAAGTCATGTTGCAGCTGTATAGAACCTTAGTTAGGCCACACTTGGAGTATAGTGTCCAATTCTGGTCGTCATACTACCAGAAGGATGTGGAGGCTTTAGCGAGGGTGCAGAAGAGATTTACAAGAATGTTGCCTGGTATGGAGGGTATTAGCTATGAGGAGCGGTTGAATAAACTCGGTTTGTTTTCACTGGAACGATGGAGGTTGAGGGGTGACCTGATAGAGGTGTACAAAATTATGAGGGGCATAGACAGAGTGGATAGTCAGAGGAGTCAATTACTAGGGGGCATAGGTTTAAGGTGCAACGGGCAAGGTTTAGAGGAGATGTACGAGGCAAGTCTTTTTACACAGAGGGTAGTGGGTGCCTGGAACTCGCTGCCGGAGGAGGTGGTGGAAGCAGAGACGATAGTGACATTTAAGGGGCATCTTGACAAATACATGAATAGGATGGGAATAGAGGGAGACGGACCCAGGATGTGTAGAAGATTTTAGTTTAGACGGGCAGCATGGTCGATGCAGGCCTGGAGGGCCGAAGGGCCTGTTCCTGTGCTGTACTTTTCTTTGTTCTTTGTTCTTTAATTTCAGACATACGTGCCGCGTTCCATTAGACCCTCTTCCCATCACTGGCAGAATCTTCAGGCACCTGACTCCAACTTTCTGGAATACCCTTCCGAATGCAACCCTCCATCTTTCAGAACCTATCAAAATCCAGCTTTTCAACTCATTGCTGTATAATGTTGGTGATGACAGCGTCACCGCGTTACTTCGTGCAATAATGTACTAGAATGTTCCACTACAGCCATCTTGCCCTGTGACACAACCACAATCCTTTTTTGAAAATTGTCATCTCAATTGTACGTGCTGTTAAAATAATCAAGAGAATTTGCAACACTCCACCCGCTCATGAGAACAACAGCAACCTATATTGTAAAAGTCAGATATTTGGCCAGGGAGAATTAGACCATAAGATGTAGGAACAGAAGCCAGCCAATTGGCCCATCGGCTCTGCTCCACCATTTAATTAGATCGTGACTGATCTGATCTGACAATCCTCAACACGTCTATCCCACCTTATGCCCAGAACCCTTGATTCCCTGACTGTTAAAAATCTATCTATCCTTGAACATACCTAACCCAACCTTTACAGTCCTCTGCAGAAAATAATTCCACAGATTCACTATTCTCTGAGAGAAGAAATTCTTCCTCGTCTCTGGGTGACCCCTTACTCTGAGATGATGCCCCAGACTCCCCCGACATTGACGACTGTGCTTTTAGCTGCCTAATCCCTAAACTCAGGAATTGCACTCGAAGAAAGGTTGAAGAGGTCGGGCCATTTCCCATTGGAGTTTAGAAGAGTGGGAGACGATTTTATGGAAACATCTCGGATCCTGAGGGGATTTGACAGGGTGGATACCGGATATCTCCTCTTGTGAGTGGGATTTGAACTAGGGGACAGAGTTTAAAACAAAAGACATCTACCTTTTTATGATGGAATGAGGAGAATTGTGGTTGTGTCATAGAGCAACACGGTGAAACCGTCTTGTCCATTATTGCAACCAGGAAACACTGCTGATGAAAATGACTCCAATGCTGTAATACTGTGCATTATACGGCAATTATGTCATCATAATCTTTTGAGATCATATCACTGAATTGATTCTTCACCTAAAACACTTGTGACAAACTACAGTGCACAAAATGGCTGCCAGCCTAATCCCTCAACACGGTGTACCTATGTTGTGTATTCAATATGGGGCGAAGGGATTGTGGGATGCACAAAACGCTGGTTAGGGGAATATAGGCTTGTTTGAGTTTGTCATGTAAGATGAGAAAGTGTGGAACCAGGTGTGGGCAGTCCCACTGACAATGCAGAAGTTAGAGATTAATGGAACCTATTTTCTCTCCATTCGCTGGTTCCTTTAGGCTGGGGTATAGTTCAATAAGTGCCAATTCGCATTCTCTGTGCCCAATCCAAGTGGCCAATTTTCAACTAGTCAGTGTTAACTTCCTGGTTAATCATGGGAGTCACAACTTCCATGGGGATAACTCGAAAATGACCAGGAGTATATTGCATGGACCAGAGGACAGCTATGGCTATGATTCTGTACGTTGTTTTCAGATGTGTAGTAACCCAGGAGACAGGAAGCGGAAGGTTTCAACAGATTTATTCTGAACTCAAAAATAAAGCTGCACCCACGAAGCACAATACAAGTGGGCAGCACGGTGGCACAGTGGTCAGCACTGATGCCTCACAGCGCCAGGGACCTGGGGTCAATTCCGACCTCGGGTGACTGTGTGGAGTTTGCACTTTCTCCTCGTTTCTGCTCTCCTCCGGGTGCTCCGGTTTCCTCCCACAGTCCAAAGATGTGCCGATTAGGTGGTTGGTCATGACAAATTGCCCCTTAGGCTGGGGTTGCAGGAATAGGGTGGCGATTGGGCCTAGGTAGGGTAGTCATTGGAAGAATCTGCAGACTCGATGGGCCAGGTGGCCTCCTTCTGCCCTGTAGGGATCTATTATTCTATGAAGGGTCCGAGCCCTGGACTAATGGAATCGCCAGTCCGGCTCTGGGACGGCATTTAAAGGACTTGGTAACGAGTCCCAGCTGGGCGGGCCTCCGCCCGTTACCATGGAAACCCGTACTCCACCAGCCCCACAGGGAGACCGATAAGTGATTAACCGTGGTCCTCATGAGGGTTATCGGAAGGTGACTGTTTTCAAATTTTTCAGAGAATCCTGCAATGTGTGATCTGTGATAAAAATCTCACCAATAGTTTTGGGACAATTTTTATGTCATGCAGGCATAGTATTCCAATTTATTCCCCAGATTAGGATCTCTGGCCAACTCCAGTTTTACCACTTGTTGCTTTACTTGTTTTTTGTAAATCATTGTGCTGTTAGAACTGATAAGAGGGAATGCCTGGCTGTTGTTGGCATGCGAGAGGTGGGCGATTGCTTGATGCCCTCTCACATGCTCAAGCAGGTCTGGTCGTTTGCCATTCAGTTTGAGCGCATTAGGTTCACCCAGTCAGGAAGCCTTATTTTCAGACCAGGCGATTGAGTGTAAGATTTATCACTTGGTGTTGCAACTAACACAAGTGTTTCTCCAAACACTGCCATAAATCCAGTGTGCCGTTTACCTCACTTACACTCTGATGCTGAAAGTGCACAATTTTCCCATCTGTAGTCGACAGCAGATAACCTGAAACTTGTGTCACTATAAATAGCTGAGATTAAAACTGTCACCAAAGTTGAACGCGTTGGTGCTCTTTCCTCAAGTGAACGGAGGGAGTGACTTGAAAGAGGTGTTTAAGATTACAAAAGGATTTTGATGAGGTGGACGTAAAGATGATTCCCCGAGTGTAGGAGGCAGAGACAAAGAGCCATTAATATAACACATTTACCAGTAAATCCAATGGGGAACTCAGGAAAAACGTTTTCAATGGTTGGAATGTAGAACCTGCTATCACCAGGGGTGGTTGAGGTGAATAACATGGAGGCACTTAAGGGGAAACCAGATAATTATGAGGGGGAAAATTAGAGGGGGATATGTTGATGGGTTGGATGAAGAGGTTCAAGTGGAACATGTACACTGGCATGGCCCAGCTGGGCCAGACTTCCTGTCCCTGTATTTTATATTCATTCAGAATCACGGAATTGTTACAGTGCCAAAGGAGGCCATTTGGCCCGTCGTTTCTGCACCAGCCCTCCAAATGGACAAATTACCCAGGCATATTCCCTCGCCTCCTCCCCATCACCCGTCATGTTCTTCCTTTACAGATAGAAGTCTTACAACACCAGGTTAAAGTCCAACAGGTTTGTTTCAAACACTAGCTTTTGGAGCACTGCTCCTTCCTCGGGTGAAGGAGCAGTGCTCCGAAAGCTAGTGATTCAAACAAACCTGTTGGACTTTAACCTGGTGTTGTAAGACTTCTTACTGTGCTCACCCCAGTCCAACGCCGGCATCTCCACATCCTTTACAGATAACAGTCTAATGCAGAATTTACAGAATGCAGAATTCACAGAGGTTCTATCATAGAATCTACAGTGCAGAAGGAGGCCATTCGGCCCATTGAGTCTGCACCGGCCCTTGGAAAGAGCACCTACTTAAGCCCACACCTCCACCTTCTCCCCGTAACCCAGTAACCCCACCTAACCTTTTTTGGGACACTAATGGCAATTTAGCGTGGTTAATCCACCTAACCTGCACATCTTTAGACTGTGGGAGGAAACCGGAGCACCCGGAGGAAACCCACGCAGACACGGGGAGAACGTGCAGACTCCGCACAGACAGTGACCCAAGCTGGGAATCAAACCTGGGACCTTGGTGCTGTGAAGCAACAGTGCTAACCACTGTGCTACCGTGCCGCCTGAAGGCAGGCCCCTGATGGATACTTGCTGAACCACCACAAAGCTGGATTCTCCGCTGTCGGGATTCTCCGTTGCGCCAGCAGCGCACCCACGCCCGGGGATTTCCCGACGGAGTGGGGCTGCCCACAATCGGAAAACCCGCTGGCTGGCTGGACGGAGAATCCCGCTGCCGGTGGGGGCGTGCCACACTAGAAAGCTGGTGCGGCGGGACGGAGAATCCCGCCCCATGAGTTTTGAAGGGGGAGGAGGCAATCCGCGGCGTTGACGTTAACCTGATCCCCACACTAGCCGTCTAACCAACTGAGCTAACCCCTCCCCTCCAGAGGGTCTATGATACTTTTGTGAGCTACAGTAAGATTTGAGTCTAGTCTACTTTTAATTGTTAATGCCTGCTCAAAGGAATATTCATTGGTCACATCAGTTGGATGAGGCACAAAGTACCTCCTGCGATATGAGGGATTGCATTTCCATTCTGACTGTGTTACTGGTAATCCCAATGTAAACAAAAATACATTTGTTAAATGACTTCAAATGATACCATCCCCCTGTCTGGTTTATAAATAGAACAATGAAAGTAAATACGGATATTCCCAGTTGTCACTGCCAGATGAAAAAATGAAATGAAAATTGCTTATTGTCACAAGTAGGCTTCAAATGAAGTTACTGTGAAAAGCCCCTAGTCGCCACATTCCGACACCTGTTTGGGGAGGCTGGTACGGGAATTGAACTATGCTGCTGGCCTGCCTTGGTCTGCTATCCAAGCCAGCGATTTAGTCCTGTGCTAAACCAGCCCCTTGCTAAACCAGCCCAAATAGACTGCATATTCTCCTAGTTCCATTATTTACAAGTCATTCCCCAAACATTCCTGTTTTATTCCCTGCACATGCCCAAAAACCACATTACTTCCCATCCAATCTTATTATGTACAATTGCATCAGCTAAAAGAACTGCGCATTGAATCCCACTGAATTCCAATGGTCAATTAACAAGGTCACTTCCTATTCACCCCTGTGGTGTGTGCATGTAACAGGGAAAATGGCTCCTATTGTGGAAATTTCCAATGAAACAAACCACTTTCTAGCCAAGCAGTTATATGGGCCGGAATTTTTGGGTTGTTCCCGCTGGCAGGACCTTCCTGCCCCGGCGACGGCAACCCCCCTGATCGCGGGTTTCCCAGCATCAGAAACCTTGTTGTCAGCGGTGGGATCAGACGATCCTGCTGTAGGCCGAGGGTGCGCCACCTTCGCCGCCGCGAAACACGTGCGAGGAGGGGGGGAAGAGCACGGAAAAACCTCACCCATAGAGTTTTGCGTTATTGTCACTTAAGATATACATATTCTTGGGATGTGGGCGTCAGTGGCAAGACCAGCATTTATTTCTGTTAATTAGATGTCCTTGAGAAGGTGATGGTGGAGGGCAGTGTGGTGGTGCAGTGGTTAGCACTGCAGCTTCACGGCGCCGCGGTCCCAGGTTCGATCCCGGCTCTGGGTCACTGTCCGTGTGGAGTTTGCACATTCTCCCCGTGTCTGCGTGGGTCTTGCCCCCACAACACAAATATGTGCAGATTACACTAAATTGCCCCTTAATTGGAAAAAATGAATTGGGCACTCTAAATTTATTTTTAAAAAAGAGGAGATGGTGGGTGGGTTTCTACTTGAATTCCTGTAGTCTACATGATGTAAGGCCCTTTTTTTAACATTTATTTACGGGAGGTGAACGTCACTGGTTAGATCAATATTTAGAGCCCATCCCTAATTGCCCTCGTTCAGACGGTATTCAAAAGTCAACCACATTGCTGTGGGTCTGGAGTCACGTGTTGACCAGACCAGGCAAGGACGGCAGATTTCCTTCCCTAAAGGACATTAGTCAATCAGATAGGTTTTTCCGATATTCGACAATGGTTTCTTGGTCCAGATTTTTAAAAAATTCAGTTCAAATTCACCCCTGCCGTGATGGGATTCACACCGGGGTCCCCAGGGCATTACCCTGAGTCTCTGGATTACCAGTTGAGTGACAATAACACGCGCCACCGCCTCCCCTTGCGCTCCTGCAGTGCTAATAGGTAGGAACGTAGAAACACGTCATTTATCCTCTTGACCCCATTCCAATGAGATCATGGCGGAACTGCGGCCGATGACCTTGCCCCACATTCCTTCATATCTTTCATTAACGAAAGTCAATCTCGGATTTAATATTTACAACTGAGCTCAGCATCAATTGCTGTTGGTGGAAGAATGTTTCAGACTTATGGAACATGGAACATAGAACATACAGTGCAGAAGGAGGCCATTCGGCCCATCGATTCTGCACCGACCCACTTAAGCCCTCACTTTCCACCCTATCCTCGCAACCCAATAACCCCACCTAACCTTTTTGGTCTCTATGGGCAATTTATCATGGCCAATCCACCTAACCTGCACGTCCTTGGACTGTGGGAAGAAACCGGAGCACCCGGAGGAAACCCACGCAGACGCGGGGAGAACGTGCAGACTCCGCACAGACAGTGACCCAGCGGGAAATCGAACCTGGGACCCTGGTGCTGTGAAGCCACAGTGCTAGCCACTTGTGCTACCGTGCTGCCCTAAGTGGTTCGACTACCACTTTATGTGAAAATTAAGTGTTTCCTAATTTCCCACTTGAAAAGTCTGGCTCTGATTTTTACGCTATGTTCCTTAGCCCTCGATTCCACAACCTGCGAGTTCCAGGATTTTGACCCAGTAATAATGGCGGGTATAATTGGATTGGTGAGTGACTTTCAGGTGGTGGTGTTCTGTACACTTCCTGCCCTTAACCTTCTAGATGTTGTGGATTTGGAAAGTGCTGTTGAAGGGACCTTGGCAAGTTTCCAGAGCTAATTCCTTAAATAGTACACACCTCAGCCAATGGTGGGAGGGCTGAGTTTTTAAGTTGGTGCATATGGGGCTGATCATAAAATAATCAAAACCAAATGTCTCTCCAAAAAACCCCTCAGCAATTCCTTCTGCTGCATAAAATAAATGAAGTGTAATATAATTTACTGGAAACCTCAAGAGGTTTTTGACAGGCTTCTCCGTGAGCACATTCCCATTGAAGTGAATGCTGTGAAAATGGACGGGGCACAAAGTTGGAATGAGGAGGAGAAACCAAAAAGTTGGCTGATGGGGGCAATGGCTCGGTGGTCTCACCTCTGACCCAGAAGGTCAGGGTTCAAGTCTTACTCCAAGAACTTGATCCCATAATCTAGCCTGACCCTCTCAGGGCAGCGCTGAATGAGTCAGATACGGGCGCTTGGATGGAACAGCCTTGCCTGCTCTCTCTGGTGGATGTACAAGATCCAATTTATTTATTTGGATGAAGAACTGGGAATTTCTCCCCACTAACATGGCCCAGGATCGACATCACTGAGGAGATTATTGCTTCATTGCAGACTGCGGGACCTCATGGTGTGCAAACTGGCTCTATTGTTCGGCAGTGGGGGAAAGTTGTAAGAAGCGGGTCAGCTGTGACTTAACAGAAAGGGGCATTGGCAGAGTAATGGACAAGGACTATCATGGGCAGAGTATAATGCGTGCTGCATGTAGCAGCTGGGATATGTAACGGATGGGGTCTATCACTGGAGGGTGTATAAATGGCAGTGATACTTAATGGCCAATATCCATAACATCTTTCCCTCTCACTGGCGTCCTGCACAAGAAGCGGGGCCTTAGAACATAGAACATTACAGCGCAGTACAGGCCCTTCGGCCCTCGATGTTGCGCCGACCTGTGAAACCAATCTAAAGCCCATCTACACTATTCCCTTATCGTCCATATGTCTATCCAATGACCATTTGAATACCCTTAGTGTTGGCAAGTCCACTACTGTTGCAGGCAGGGCATTCCACGCCCTTACTACTCTCTGAGTAAAGCACCTACCTCTGACATCTGTCCTATATCTATCTCCCCTCTATTTAAAGCTATGTCCCCTCGTGCTAGCCATCACCATCCGAGGAAAAAGGCTCTCACTGTCCACCCTATCCAATCCTCTGATCATCTTGTATGCCTCTATTAAGTCACCTCTTAACCTTCTTCTCTCTAACGAAAACAGCCTCAAGTCCCTCAGCCTTTCCTCATAAGATCTTCCCTCCATACCAGGCAACATCCTGGTAAATCTCCTCTGCACCCTTTCCAATGCTTCCACATCCTTCCTATAATGCGGCGACCAGAACTGCACGCAATACTCCAAATGCGGCCGCACCAGAGTTTTGTACAGCTGCAACATGACCTCATGGCTCTGAAACTCAATCCCTCTACCAATAAAAGCTAACACACTGTACGCCTTCTTAACAACCCTATCAACCTGGGTGGCAACTTTCAGGGATCTATGTACATGGACACCGAGATCTCTCTGCTCATCCACACTACCAAGAATCTTACCATTAGCCCTGTACTCTGTCTTCCTGTTACTCCTTCCAAAATGAATCACCTCACACTTTTCTGCATTAAACTCCATCTGCCACCTCTCAGCCCAGCTCTGCAGCTTATCTATGTCCCTCTGTAACCTGCAACATCCTTCCGCACTGTCCACAATTCCACCGACTTTAGTGTCATCTGCAAATTTACTCACCCATCCTTCTACGCCCTCCTCCAGGTCATTTATAAAAATGACAACCAGCAGTGGCCCCAAAACAGATCCTTGTGGTACACCACTAGTAACTGGACTCCAGTCTGAACATTTCCCATTAACCACCACCCTGTGTCTTCTTACAGCTAGCCAATTTCTGATCCACACTGTTAAATCACCCTGAATCCCATGTTTCAGTATTTTCTGCAATAGCCTACCGTGGGGAACCTTATCAAACGCTTTACTGAAATCCATATACACCACATCAACTGCTTTACCCTCGTCCACCTGTTTGGTCACCTTCTCAAAGAACTCAATAAGGTTTGTGAGGCACGACCTACCCTTCACAAAACCGTGTTGACTATCCCTAATCAAATTATTCCTTTCTAGATGATTATAAATCCTATCTCTTATAAACCTTTCCAAGACTTTGCCCACAACAGAAATAAGGCTCACTGGTCTATAGTTACCGGGTTGTCTTTACTCCCCTTCTTGAACAAGGGGACAACATTTGCTATTCTCCAGTCTTCTGGCACTATTCCTGTAGACAATGACGACATAAAGATCAAAGCCACAGGCTCAGCAATCTCCTCCCTAGCTTCCCAGGGAATCCTAGGATAAATCCCATCCGGCCCAGGCGTCTTATCTATTTTCACACTTTCCAGAATTGCTAACACCTCCTTATGAACCTCAAGCCCTTCTAGTCTAGTAGCCTGAATCTCAGTGTTCTCCTCGACAACATTGTCTTTTTCCTGTGTGAATACTGACGAAAAATATTCATTTAGCACCTTTCCTATCTCCTCGGACTCCACGCACAACTTCCCACTGCTGTCCTTGACTGTCCCTACTCTTACCCTAGTCATGCTTTTATTCCTGACATACCTATAGAAAGCTTTAGGGTTATCCTTGATCCTACCTGCCAAAGACTCCTCATGTCCCCTCCTGGCTGTTCTTAGCTCTCTCTTTAGGTCCTTCCTGGCTAACCTGTAACTCTCAAGCGCCCTAACTGAACCTTCACGTCTCATCTTTACATAAGCCTCCTTCTTCCTCTTGACAAGTGATTCAACTACTTTAGTAAACCACTGTTCCCTCGCTCGACCATTTCCTCCCTGCCTGACAGGTACATACTTATCACGCAGTAGCTGTTCCTTGAACAAGCTCCACATTTCAATTGTGCCCATCCCCTGCAGTTTCCTTCCCCATCCTATGCATCCTAAGTCTTGCCTCATCGCATAATAATTGCCTTTCCCCCAGCTATAACTCTTGCCCTGCGGTATATACCTATCGCTTTCCATCGCTATCGTAAATTTAACCGAATTGTGGTCACTATCACCAAAGTCCCCCATAACAACTACCCTGTTACTTTCGCTCCTATCCAGAATCATCTTTGCAATCCTTTCCTCTACATCTCTCGAACTTTTTGGAGGCCGATAGAAAACTCCCAACAGGGTGACCTCTCCTTTCCTGTTTCTAACCTCAGCCCATACTACCTCAGTAGACGAATCCTCATCAAACGTCCTTTCTGCCACCGTAATACTGTCCTTGACAGGGGCAGCACGGTAACATTGTGGTTAGCACAGTTGCTTCACAGCTCCAGAGTCCCAGGTTCGATTCCGGCTTGGGTCACTGTCTGTGCGGAGTCTGCACATCCTCCCCGTGTGTGCGTGGGTTTCTTCCGGGTGCTCCGGTTTCCTCCCACAGACCAAAGATGTGCAGGTTAGGTGGATTGGCCATGACAAATTGTCCTTAGTGTCCAAAATTGCCCTTAGTGTTGGGTGGGATTACTGGGTTATGGGGATAGGGTGGAGGTGTTGACCTTGGGTAGGGTGCTCTTTTCAAGAGCTGGTGCAGACTCGATGGGCCGAATGGCCTCCTTCTGCACTGTAAATTCTATGACTAACAATACCACCCCTCCCCCTCTTTTACCACCTTCCCTGAGCTTACTGAAATATCTAAACCGCGGAACCTGCAACAACTTGTCCTTGCTCTATCCATGTCTCCGAAATGGCCACAACATCGAAGTCCCAGGTACCAACCCATGCTGCAAGTTCACCCACCTTATTCCGGATGCTCCTGGCGTTGAAGTAGACACACTTTAAACCACCTTCCTGCCTGCCGGTACACTCCTGCAACCTTGAAACCTTACTCATGACCTCACTACTATCAACCTCCTGTATACTGGAGCTACAATTCAGGTTCCCAACCCCCTGCCAAACTAGTTTAAACCCTCCCGAAGAGGCCTATCATGCACTGGGTCTCCAACAGGAATTGTGTGTATAAGAACATCAGACTGGCTGAGTATGAAGGAGAGGGTTGTGTAAATGGCAGAGTGTAACTAGTTGTGTACATAGTGAGCGTGTGTGTAACCAGATGTGTACATAATGAGAGGGTTGTGTAACCAGTTGGGTATGTATTGAGAGGTGTGTGTAACAGCTTGTGTAACGAGAAGGGTATGTAACCAGTTGGGTACAGAATGAGAGAGGTGTGTAAACATCTGTATGTAAAATGAGAATGGTGTGTAACCAGGTTGATATATAACAAGGGGAATATGTAACCAGTTGTGTATGTAATGAGAGGAGTGTGTAACCAGTTGTGTATATACCAAGAGGAGTGTGTAACCACATGGGTATATAATGAGAAAGGTGTGCAATCAGTTGTGTATATAACGAGAGGTGTGTGTAACCAGTTGTGTATATAATGAGGGGTGTGCAATCAGTTGTGTATATAACGAGAGGTGTGTGTAACCAGTTGTGTATATAATGAGGGGTGTGTAACCAGTTGTGTATATAACAAGAGGGGTGTGTAACCAGTTGTGTGTATAACGAGAGGGTTGTGTGACCAGTTGTGTGTATAATGAGGGGTGTGTTTAACCAGTTGTGTATATAACGAGAGGGGTGTGTAACCAGTTGGATATATAATGAGAGGTGTGTATAAGTTGGGTATATAACGAGGGGGGGTGTACGTGTTTGGGTATATAACGAGGGGGGGTGTACGTGTTTGGGTATATAACGAGGGGGGGTGTACGTGTTTGGGTATATAACGAGGGGGGGTGTACGTGTTTGGGTATATAACGGGGGGGGGTGTACGTGTTTGGGTATATAACGAGGGGGGATGTACGTGTTTGGGTATATAACGGGGGGGGGTGTACGTGTTTGGGTATATAACGAGGGGGGGTGTACGTGTTTGGGTATATAACGGGGGGGGGTGTACGTGTTTGGGTATATAACGAGGGGGGGTGTACGTGTTTGGGTATATAACGGGGGGGGGTGTACGTGTTTGGGTATATAACGAGGGGGGGTGTACGTGTTTGGGTATATAACGGGGGGGGGGTGTACGTGTTTGGGTATATAACGAGGGGGGGTGTACGTATTTGGGTATATAATGGGCAGGTTGTGGAACACACTGGGTATATAGTTGTGAGTGGACAGACTATGCAGGGTTTTTGGGGATATGTGGTATAATGACTGATCCACTATTGCCCCGTTTCATTCCACCACCGAATGTTTGAATTGCCATTTGAATCCGAGTGGGACTGTGCTGTGGGAGGAATGATGTTCGAGTCCTCATGAGATGCCTTGTGGACCAACAGCAATTTTCTCATTTATGTAAATGTTCTCCCTGGTGAGGCCAAATGTTAGATTGTCAGATTTGTGGCTGACAGCTCTGTAAGAAGAAGAATGAAAACCAAAGATTCAGACAAGGATTTGGACAGGGATTTCGATCCATTATACAATTGGCAGACAGATGGCAGATTGAATTTAACAATGGCAAATGCAAAGTATTGCTTATTGGATGAAACAATGTGCAATATAAATACAAAATTAATGGAATACAATTAGCATAAAGAGATGCAGACGGAGACCTGGGTGTAACAGTGCAGCCATCACTGTCAATCTGGTGTGGCAGTTTACAAAAGCTGATCGCCTGATCAGTGGAATATTGAATATACTGAGAGTGTACAAAGCCCACTCCATAAGTACTGGGCACTCTTTCCGTTACCAGATATGTACTCATTGGAGAAACTGCAGCTCCTTCCCTGTCTCTGCGTTAAAATCCTGGAGCTCCCTCCCTAACAGCACAGTGGGTGTATCTACACCTCCGGGACTGCAGCGGTTCAAGAAGACGGGACCACGACCAGATCAGCCTTATTCTTATTGAATGGCAGAGCAAGTTCAAAGGACAGAATAGCCTACTCCTGCTCTGATGTTCCCGAGGCAGAATTGTACGCCCACCCGCTGGTGGGTCCTGTAGTGGGGGGGTAGCATAAAATTGCATAGACGGGATACCCTCCTGGATCCCACCCACCCCAACACAGATGCAATTTCACACTTGGGCGGGCAGGGCCTCAGACGGGAGGCTCATCCATCACCCATTAAGGCCACCACCTCATGGTCATTCAAGGGCCTTTTCCTGCCCAGCCTCAGTTTTCTGGCTGGTGGGCGGCAGTAGAGCAGAGTTCAACCTCCCAGGGCATTCCCTACCCTCCTACCCCGGAGCCCCTGGTACTTGGGTACCCCTGTAGTGTGGCCCCGGACAGTTCAGGCATGACGCAGCAGCACCATTCTGGCCACTGCAGTTTTAATGAAATGGATACAGCAGGGGAGTTTCCAAATCCGTGTTGTGGTCACGGGCTAATCATTTGTAGTCACAAGCTCCAAGACAGAATGGCAACTATTGAGTTAAGATGCACAAAGTTCTTAAATTTCTTTTTCCCAAATGGTTCGTCAAAGGGACAGTTTTGCACTTTACCCATTGAGTGACAGCCTTAGCTCAATAGTAGCACCCTTCCCTTTACAGGAGAAAGTTGTGGTAAGAGGCCCACCCCACAGGCTGGACACATAATCCAGACCTGACTCTTCCAATGCAGAACTGAGGAAGTGCTGTAAGGTCATAGCTAACATGTTTCCGATCAATTCAGGTCATCTTGGGTTGACATGAAAACCCCATCGGACTGTTATCAAGAAAATCAGGGGTGTTTTCTTGGCCTCCTGGCCCACGCTTATCGCTCAACAAACACCACCACAGCAGATTATCTGTTTGTGTCTGATTGTTGTTTGTGGGAGCTTGCTGTGCACAAATTGGTTGCTGCACTTCTACATTACAAACAGTGGTTACACTCCAAAAAGCAGCTAGATTATTGTGTGCAGTCCTGGAATCCACATTGTAGGAAGGATCTGATAGCACTGGAAAGGGGCAGACGAGATTTATCAGGATGTTGCCTGGGCTGGGGAGTTTTAGCTGTGAAGTGAGTTTGGATAGACTGGGATTGTTTGCCTTGGAGCAGATTGAGACTGAGAGCGGGGTGGGGGGGGGCATGTTTGAAATGTATAAAACTATGAGGAGCATAGATAGAGTAGACAGGAAGAAACTTTTCCCTTTGGTGGAGGGATCAATGATCATAGATCATAGAATATACACCGCAGAAGGAGGCCATTCAGCCCATCGAGTCTGCACCGGCCCTTGGAAAGAGCACCCCGTTTAAACCCACATCTCCACCCTACCCCCGTAACCCCACCTACCTTTTTTTTAGACACTAAGGGCAATTTATCACGGCCAATCCACCTAACCTGCACATCTTTGGACTGTGGGAGTAAACCCACACAGACATGGGGAGAACATGCAGACTCCGTACAGACAGTGACCCAAGCCAGGAATCGAACCAGGGACCCTGGAGCTGTGAAACAGCTGTGCAATCATTATGCTACCGTGCTGCCCCAGGTGGCACAGGTTTAAGATAACGATCAGGAAGCTTAGAGGGGATGTGAGGAATAACGGGCGGGAGTCTCTGTTGTCCGATGCCTTTATCGTGATTGGCGATCGGGCGGAGAATCTATTTAAACGCCCAAATCGGGACCAATGAGGTTTGACGCCGGTCAGCCATGCTCAGCCCACTTGGAAGTGGCAGCAACACGTTGCGTGCTGCATGCCATTGCAACGGCATCGGCGTGTCATCGGCAGGTCCTCCCACAATGCTCCGCCCTGATGGGCTGAGTTCCTGACCGCGCGGTTGACGTGTGGCCTGAGCGGTCAGGAACCCGGCCTGGCGGCTGCGAACTGTGTCCAGCGCCGCCACACTCGGCTGGCATCCGTGCCGCTGACCGGGGGGGGGGTTTCCACGAGGTCTGGGTGACTGGTGGGGGTGGCCAGGGGGTGGCCTGTGGGGTTGCGGATGGTGGGTCGGTCTTCCGCATCGTAAAACACCCACAAATTCTCTGTTTCAGCCGGCACTTAGCCGCTAAAACGGAGAATTCAGCCCAACGTTTTCACCCAGAGGGTGGTGGGAATCTGGAACTCGCTGCCTGTAAAGGTGGTGGAGGCAGAGACCCTCATAACCTTTCAGAAGTATTTAGATGGGCACTAGCGATGCAAAGGCTATAGGCCAAGTGCTTAAAAATGGCGTTAGAATGGTTGTTTTTGACTGGCGCTGACGTGATCTGTACACCTCTATGATTCTACGTCTCTATGACCCCAGTGGCTACAAAAGTTCGTTTTAATGATAGGTACAATACAGATGACAAGCAACCAGCCCTTCGTATTCTAATTGCTCACAGAGAAGGTTGGATTGGATTTTATTTATTGTCACGTGTACCGAGGTACAGTGAAAAGTATTTTTCTGCGAGCAGCTCAACAGATCATAAAGTACATCAAAATAAAATAAAATAAAATGAAAATACATAATAGGGCAACACAAGGTACACAATGTAAATACATAAACACCGGCATCGGGTGAAGCATACAGGGGTGCAGTGTTAATCAGGTCAGTCCCTAAGAGGGTCATTTAGGAGTCTGGTAACTGTAGTGATCTCTATGTGTGCATGTACACAAGGGGTTAATGTGTCATCAGTAGCACCACATGATCACTAGAGGGCCGGACCAACAGGGGTATAAAAGGCAACCACATTGGGTCTCTCTCTCTCTCTCTTGGGTGCACGCGGTGATCAAAGCAACAGCAGACTAGTTTAGATGGCCAGTGGAGTTATGTATCGTTACCATCGTTAGATCTTGTTAACCTTATCACTAGTATCAAAGTTAAAGTAAAGAATTCATGTAAATATTGTTGTAATTACTCAATAAACCTTTTGTTACTACTGGAAGAGTTTGAATCTTCTTCATCGGGATTCAGAAGACCTCATCACTAACCAAGGTTTGAGTAGCACATGTTACCTACCACACAGGTAACAAAACAGTAACAGCGGGGAAGCTTTGGTGGTCTTTCAGAAAATGTCTCTCCAAGCTTCCGTGCATTAAACAGCTGATACCTTAATTCCCCTCCCACCCCCAATCACCCACCACCCCCATGTCCTCACTGCTTGTTCCCCCGACGTCAGTCGAGGACCACTGTCAGATATTATTTCATCAATTTCCTTTTGTAAAAGTTCATAAACAGAATGACTACAATTGAAACCAAAGAATTTCTTTGAAACTGAGCAGAAGCCGAAAAGCAGTTTCAGCTCCTCAGCGAAGCTGCTCTTTCTCCCCCGGGTTTGTTTGCAAGGCGGAATGGGGAATTCGAAGGGCGTTTCAAGGTCACCTTGTTCAATTCGGTGTATTCACTTCAAATAGTGAGAAATAATTGAGAGAAATACAGAGGAACAAGTGGAGGCCATTCAGCTCCCTCAAGCCTCCCCTGCTATCCTCCCTCAAGCCTGCCCTGCCATTCAATTAGATCATGGCTGATCTGTATATTGTAACTCCATCTTCCTGCCTTGATTTTGTCCCCTGAAACACTTTGCCTCACAGCAGTTCATTAATCTCCATTTTGAACGTTTCGGTTGAGATCTGGCCTCACCAGCATTTTGCCGCCCCAGACAGGGGCGGCACAGTGGCACAGTGGTTAGCACTGCTGCCTCACAGCACCTGGGACCCAAGTTCAATTCAGATCTTGGGTGACTGTGCGGAGTCTGCACGTTCTCCCCATGTCTGCGTGGGTTTCCTCCGGGTGCTCCGGTTTCCTCCCACAGTCCAAAGATGCGCAGGTCAGCTGGATTGGCTGTGCTAAATTGCCCCTTAAGTGTCCAACGGTTAGGTGGGGTTACGGGAATGGGGAGAAGGAGTAGGCCCAGGTATGGTGATGTTTCGGAGGGTTGGTGCAGACTCGATCGGCCGAATGGCCTCCTTCTGCCCTGTCGGGATTCTATGAATTCCACTCACATTTGTCACCCTGAAATGGCCTGGCTCTAATTTTAATATTTTGTCTTTTGTTCTGGAATCGGCCTCGTCCGAGGAAATAGTTTCTCCCCACGGGGTTATTTAGCCCCTTAGATACCTTTAGGTCAATTTTCTACCCTCAAGGAAATGCCAGCCTACTCGATACCAAAGTCCTTAAAGTTTAACCCTTTTAGCCCCTGGTTCATTCTGGCCAGACAGCAGCAACGCTGGGCTGAATTTCGCAGCCATTTCTGCCGCTGGGATCCCCCCCCCCCAACACACACACGTCCCTGTCAGCATCAACGGGGCCGAGGTGGAAATGGTCGGCAGCTTCAAATTCCTAGGGTTACACATCACCAAAGATCTGTCCTGGTCCACCCACATCGACACTGCCACCAAGAAAGCACAACAGCGCCTATACTTCCTCAGGAAACTAAGGAAATTCGGCAAGTCCACATTAACCCTTACCAACTTTTACAGATGCACCATAGAAAGCATCCTATCGGGCTGCATCACAGCCTGGTATGGCAACTGCTCGGCCCAGGAACGCAAGAAACTTCAGAGTCGTGAACACCGCCCAGTCCATCACACAAACCTGCCTCCCATCCATTAACTCCATCTACACCTCCCGCTGCCTGGGGAAAGCGGGCAGCATAATCAAAGACCCCTCCCACCCGGCTTACTCACTCTTCCAACTTCTTCCATCGGGCAGGAGATACAGAAGTCTGAGAACGCGCACGAACACACTCAAAAACAGCTTCTTTCTGGGGCTGGTTTAGCACACTGGGCTAAATCGCTGGCTTTTAAAGCAGACCAAGGCAGGCTAGCAGCACGGTTCAATTCCTGTACCAGCCTCCCCGAACAGGCGCCGGAATGTGGCGACTAGGGGCTTTTCACAGTAAGCCTACTTGTGACAATAAGCAATTTTCATTTCCCGTTGTTACCAGACTCCTAAATGACCCTCTTACGGACTGACCAGATTAACACTACACCCCTGAATGCTTACCTGATGCCGGTGTTATGTAGTTACATTGTGTACCTTGTGTTGCCCTATTATGTATTTTCATTTTATTTTATTTTATTCTCATGTACTGAATGATCCGTTGAGCTGCTCGCAGAAAAATACTTTTCACTGTACCTCGGTACAGGTGACAATAAACCAAACCAAACCAGAAAGCACGCCGTGGGGACCCGCCCCTATATCAACATCACTTTTTGCATTCATCTAGCGCCTATCTTGCAGTGAAACATTCCAAGTCCTTTGCCAAACAAAATTCGCCACAAAGCCTTTTCCCGAGGTTAATTGAGGGCCGTGTGGTTCTTTCAACTTAAAATTTTAAACAGTTAATTTGGTGTCTGATAACGCTACAACAAAACACCTTAGCATGTTTTACTGTCAAACGTGTCATACCAATGCAAGTGGAGCAGTCTGACATTTTAAATGTAACTCTTTCAGTATATTCGATAACTGAGGCACTGTTCTATACCAAATCTGCTTACGGTCATCCCTCTGTACAGACGCTGAACAATGTTGGTTTTGAAGTGATACTGACTCCTGTGGTACTTGTGTCTAAGTCAGAACATTTTGGGTTCACCCCACAAGTTGAGCACATAATCTAGACCGGCACTTCAATGCAGCACAGGGGGAATGCTGCACTGTCGGAGTTGCTGGGCTCCAGAGCAGATGTTAAACTGAGGCCCTACCTTCCCTCTCAAAAGGTCATAAAATGTCTCCATGGCGTAATGCAGAAGAAGGGAAAGGCGGTTACCACCTTGGTGTCCTTGCCAATATTTACCCCTCAACCAACATCACCAAAAGAGGTGCTCTTGCCAATATCACAATGCTGTTTATCATACAATCATAGAATTTACAGTGCAGAAGGAGGCCATTCGGCCCATTGAGTCTGCACCGGCCCTCTGAAAGAGCACCCTACCCAAGCCCACACCTTCATCCTATCCCCATAACACAGCAACCCCGCCCAACCTTTTTGGACACTAGGGGCAATTTAGCATAGCCAATCCACCTAACCTGCACATCTTTGGACTGTGGGAGGAAACCGGAGCGCCCGGAGGAAACCCACGCAGACACGGGGAGAACGTGCAGACTCCGCACAGACAGTGACCCAAGCTGGAATCAAACCTGGGACCCTGGAGCTGTGAAGGAACTGTGCTAACCACTATACTACCGTGCTGCTTATGGAAGCTTGTACATAAATTGACTGTTTGATTTCCTACAAAGTCCCGCATAAGAGATTTTTGTGCAAAATTAAAGTGCATGGGATTGGGGGAAATGTATTGAGGTGGATAGAAAACTGGTTGGCAGAGAGGAAACAAAGAGTAGGAATTAATGGGTCCTTTTCAAATTGGCAGGCAGTGACTAGTGAGGTACCACAGGGATCGGTGCTGGGACCCCAGCTATTCACAATATATATTAATGATTTGGATGAGGGAACAAAATGTAACATTTCAAAGTCTGCAGATGATACCAAGTTAGGTGGGAGGGTGAACTGTGACGAGGATGCAGAGGTCCTACAGCAAGATCTGGACAGGTTGGGCGAGTGGGCAAACCAATGGTAGATGCAGTATAATTTGGATAAGTGTAAGGTTAGTCACTTTGGAAGCAAAAGCATGAAGGCAGATTACTACCTGAATGGTTGTAAATTGGGAGAGGGGAGTGTGCAGCGGGACCTGGGTGTCCTTGTGCACCAGTCGCTGAAGGTAAGCATGCAGGTGCAGCAGGCGGTAAAGAAGGCTAATGGTATGTTGGCCTTCATTGCGAGAGGTTTCGAGTACAGAAGCAGGGATGTGTTGCTGCAATTACTCAGGGCCTTGGTGAGGCGACACCTGGAGTATTGTGTGCAGTTTTGGTCTCCTTCTCTGAGGAAGGATGTTCTTGCTCTCGAGGGAGAGCTGCGAAGGTTTAACAGACTGATTCCAGGGATGGCGGGACTGTCATATGAGGAGAGATTGACGAGGTTGGGATTGTTCTCGCTTGAGTTCAGAAGAATGAGGGGGGTCTCATAAAGATGTACAAAATTTTAACAGGACTCGACAGGGTAGATGCAGGGAAGATGTTACCAATGATGGGTGTGTCCAGAACCAGTCCTGAGGATTCAGGGTAAACCATTTCGGACAGAGATGAGGCGACATTTCTTCGCACAAAGAGTGGTGAGCCTGTGGAATTCATTACCACAGGAAGTTGTTGATGCTAAAACTTTGAATATATTCAAGAGGCGGCTGGATACAGGGGAGAATGGGATCAAAGGCTATAGGGAGAAAGTAATTAGGCTATTGAGTTGGATGATCAGCCATGATGGTGATGAATGGCGGAGCAGGCTCGAAGGGCCAAAAGGCCTCCTCCCGCTCCTATCTTCTATGTATCTGTGTGTTACAACAAGGGCTGCAGTTCATTGGCTGAATGGCACTTTGAGATGGTGCATGTAGAAATACAACTACTTAATTTTCTTTTTAATGTCACTTATCGCCATGGAAACCACTGATGCATCTTCATCCAACAATGTGTCGTAGAGTTTTACGGCACAACAAGAGGCCTTTTGGCCCATCGCATCTGTGCCGGCCGTCAAGCGTCTGAGAATTCTCTTTTATCACAATGTCCTGATCCAACTGCTTGGTGGCTCGTGAAAGATTGAATGTGAAATTTTCCATCAGACTCTCGCCTTATGAGTCGGCCGGGAGCCCCCTGCTACTTTCAGATTTCACATTCTTTGCGTAAATAAGAGATTTATTTCTTGAAACCCAACACAGTTTGTGCAAGCACTCTGACCTCTTTCAAATGCACAATTTCATCTCTTCACTGCTGGACGCCATGGCGACAGCTGCCTGGGCCTGAAACGCTGGAATACCATCCCTAAAATTCTCTATTCGCCTTTTCATTTTTTCCTTAACGCCTAATATCTCTTTTTGCGGTTCGGTGCGGTTTTGTGTCTGATTACGCTCCAACGGAACACCTCAGCATGTCTTACTGCTAAAGGTGTCATACAAATTCAAGTGATTGTTGAACTGGATTACAGCCTCAGTTAAGAGAAAGGAACTTTCAAGCGGTTATTGGATAGGCACATGGAGTGCACTAGAATGATTGGGAGTAGGTTGATTTGATCTCAGTTTCAGACTAGTTCGGCACAACATCGTGGGCCGAAGAGCCTGTACCGTTCTGTACAGTTCTATGTTCTATGAAAGAAACAGTTGATGTTAAATCATTGAATATATTCAAGAGGCGGCTGGATATCGCACTTGGGGAGAATGGGATCAAAGACTATGGGGAGAAAGCAGGATTAGGCTATTGAGTTGGATGATCAGCCATGATCGTGATGAATGGTGGAGCAGGCTCGAAGGGCCAAAATGCCTCCTCCCGCTCCTATCTTCTATGTATCTATGTGTTACAACAAGGGCTGCAGTTCATTGGCTCTGTTTCATGATATCTTTGCTCACTGCCTGTCACCATCTCTAACGTGGTGCAGTGGAGTGGGGGTAGGGGATGTAGAAAGTAAAGGTGGTAAGAGAAATTATTGGTCTAGAACGAAGCAAGATTGCAGTCAGGAGCTGATGTGTAACTGACAGTCACTGTCACCTATGTCTTTACTTGCAAGTAAAGAAATAGACATCACCAGAACTTCAACTCCCTCATTAGTCAGTGAAGTTGAGTGACATATGTACCTTTCTCATCAAGTTAGGCATTGAGCTATGGCCTTTCCTTGTGTGATACATAAACTAGGCTGTCAGATGATAAAAAAGCCTTCTTTTATTGGCATTCACCTTGTGTCCTCACCTCACTGAATTAAGTACAAACTACATCGCCCTGTAATAGCAGCGCCCTGAAGACGGCCTTGTGGTAACATTGCGTCCCTAATGTTATGCTTCCAATCAATTAATCCTCTCCGGCAGAGTTGGATTGCTTGCTGCGTTGAGGGACGTGTCTACTCGCGTAGGCCTGGCTCCAAGTGACACGCTGCACACAAAAAAAAAACTGCCCGTAGTTTGGCACTGAATTATCACAGTGACTGCTCAAGGCCACAGGATGACTGGAGGAGATGTCGCATCAAATAGTAAGAGGGACTCTCAACGAGCTTTGAGATGCCAGCATGTGGAGCTCTGGGATTGTGCCTGAGCCAATGATACACCTGATCTGAAGGTCACTGATGCTGTCCCTGGAATGACACACAGTGCCCTATTCCTCATCAGCCTCTTTGACCCTCACATGTTCACACACTCAATAAAATCATTAAGTGGCAACATCCCACTTGGAGAATTATGTGCCTAGTAATAATGGCCACACCATTATAAGAAAAGTTTAGCTCCATGAAAAGGGTACAGTGACCATCGTTATACGGCTACCAAGACCTAGGAATTAGAGTTACTAAGGAAGGCTTGAAAAATTGGTCATTTTCTCACTAGAACAAAGTGGAGAGGTGAGGAGGGTGGGGGTGGGGGTGGGCGAGGGTGGGGGTGGGGGTAGGGGGGATCTCAATAAAGGTTCATCTGGAAGGGATATTTCCATTGGTTGGCAAATCAGCAATAATGGAGTTATAAACTCAGGGTCATCGTAAGAAGGGGGAAGTTCGAAGAACATTGGTCACACACAGGGCTCTGAGAACAGCCAATGGTTGAACACTGTGTTTTTTGAGAAGCGGATGGCATCTTTTAAAAGGGAATGGGACAAGTGTTTGGAAACCGGAGACTATGAGAAGATGAGAAGATGCTGGGAAATGAGATTGCGATCGTTGGCTGCTTATGCTTGTGTGAGGTGCTCCAGAGAGAGCCTTCAACATTAAAGGAGCTTCATAAATGCAAGTTGTTGATTTGTAAACAGCTCCGGTTGAAGAACTGCAGCATGCACAGTTGTGATGGGGCAAATGGTTTATGTCTCTAATTGCAGAGGGGAGCATTTTCAACTCTGACACCAGCAGTGAAATACTGAATGAATGCTGTACTATTGGGAACAAGGACTCAAGAAGGTTTCTCACAAAGGCAAACATGAAATCAAATCCTCATTGGGTCATAAGTAACACAATTGAATGATGTTTATTTAAGAACTCTGTCATGATATGCAAACATGCAACCAATGAACACTCCGAATAGGACACAACCAATGGGCAGTCAGGACACTCAGAGGTGGCATCACCACAAGGGGGCATGACATAAACACTATAAAAGGGATGAGGCACTCACACCCTGCCTCTTTCCACAGACAGACCTCTAGAGAGTTAGACAGGGTTGATCAGCAGCATCACACCCCAGCACATGGCTTAGAGCAAGCTGGTACAGTTAGACTGAGTTACTACAGTTAGATTAGCAGAGAGTCGAACTCATTTGAGAACTGTGTTAATAGTTCAATAAACACGTTGAACTCACTTCAGAGTCTGGAGCATCCTTTAGTTAAGACGGCATCAAGTAGCAGCCTGTGTTATCCGAAGCAGCATAACACAACAAGCTCTACCTAATTATATTTGGTTATGTACCATGGATAGTAGTGGGCGCAGATTGAAATATGACATCTTTAAATGAGTTCACATTCAGGATTCACAGTTAGACACTGCTGATGAAAGTGGCATCAATTCAAGATGCAGTTAAAGGTTTCAAATTGTTTCAAATTCACATTTCCAAATTTGGCCTAATTGGGAAATGCAGCCTCCAATGTATCCATTTCGGACAGCACACTCCTTCTGAAGGCTGACTCTGCGTGATACTGACAGATATTGGAGATTTGGTAACTATCTATATTGTAAGACAGAGATTGTTTGACAACAGAAGATCACGGACGATCTAGTCACCTTCTACCATTCTGGTAATCACACAATACAAGAGTGGGGTTGTTGATTAACCACAGGAATCAATCCGTCAATGGGTCTACCACAGACCCAGAGATGAGACGAGGTAGGTTTTAAAGAGCATCTTAGAGGAAGAAGGAGAGATGGAGATATTTAGGGAGGGGATTCCAGAGTTCAGGATCCAGGCAGCTGAAGGCACGGCCGCCATTCTTGGAGCGATTAAAATCAGGGATTCGCAAGAGGTCAGCGTTAGACGAGCGCAAGGGGCTTGGAGGGTTAGACGAGCACAAGGGGCTTGGAGGGTTGGAGGAGTTCACAGAGATGGGGAGCAGCCAGACCCTGAAGCGATTTGAAAAAAGGCTAAGAATTTCTCTTGACTGGGAATTGATGTAGGTCAGTAAGCACAGGGGTGATGGGTCAATAGGACTTGGGGTGAGCAAGGACACGGGAAGGCAGAATGTGGGAGACAAGTGTTCAGGTAACAAAGGTACGAATGAAGGTTTCAGCAGGGGGTGAGCTGCAGCCGAGGATATGAACTCCCTTTAAAATCACCGATGGAACGATCCATATCCTGGGTCCCCCATCCTTGCTTCTTCCAGTTGCAATGATGCCGATGACTTAACACAAAAGAGAGCAAAGTCTTGGGTAAAATCATAGATTTAATTCCTATCCACAAACTATTCTAGGAGGAACTTCTTCACCCAAAGGGTTGTGAACCTATGGAATTCCTTGCCCAGTGAAGCAGTTGAGGCTCCTTCATTAAATGTTTTTAAGATAAAGATAGATAGTTTTTTGAAGAATAAAGGGATTAAGGGTTATGGTGTTCGGGCGGGAAAGTGGAGCTGAGTCCACAAAAGATCAGCCATGATCTCATTGAATGGCGGAGCAGGCTCGAGGGGCCAGATGGCCTACTCCTGCTCCTAGTTCTTATGTTCTTATGATCTCAAATCATTGTCTTACTTGGGGCTTGATGAAGAAAACAAACCCCTTCAGAAAGCTGTGAAAATAGGAGACCAAAACAAATGCCAGTAGCCTTATTGAATTAGCGGAGGAATCTCAGTTAATCATTTGTCACCTAAAGTCATGAGCAAAAGCCACGCAAAACATTATTTTAATAATAATAACAATCACTTATTGTCGCAATGAAGTTACTGTGAAAAGCCCCTAGTCGCCACATTCCAGCGCCTGTCCGGGGAGGCCGGCAAATAAATGGAGCAATGAGGCCGAGGTCGCCTTTCTGAAGTGTAAGGAACCTCCATTGCACGGCCTGTGCAATGAAGCTTCCCTAGTTACACCAGCAGCTTTCGCATTATTTCATTACTGAACGACCTGAGCAGTAATTGGAAACGTACTTTGAAGCAGAGTAATTGAGAAGGAGAGGAGAAAGAGTCACATTGAGTGGAGGTTGCACCTCACTTAAATCTGGCAGATGCTTCAATGATCTGACAGTTGTCTGAGAGCAATATTTTAACCCCCCCCCCCCCCAAAACAAAAACCCGCAGAGGGGTGAAAACAGTGTTTTGCATAATTCCCAAATTGTAGCTGATGCTCTGACATGTGGCATCACGATTGTATTGGTTAATACTCCTCACTGTGGTCGTCATAACTACAGTTCGGATCCAAGGCAGCACAATTTGTCTTGCCGTGCTGTAGCTTTGATCTCACTGCCTGACCGGTAGCAGATTCAGTAGTCACCTTCTGAGATTCACGAACACCTGGGTCTCCTTGTGCATGAATCGCAAAAGGCTGGTATGCAGACACAGCAAGTAATTAGGAAAGTGAATAGAACGTTATTGTTCATTGCGAGGGGAATTGAATAGAAAAGTAGGGAGGTTATTCTTCAAGGCATTAGTGAGACCACACTTGGAATATTGTGAACAGTATTGGTCACCCTATTTAAGGTATTATGTAAATGAATTGAAACCAGTTCAGGAAAGGTTTAAAAAATATATTTTTATTCTCCTTTTACACATTTTCTCCCAAATTTAAACCCAACAATAAACAATAATCAGTAACGAATGTAATGTCAATCCCCATATCAATAACACCAATCCCATCCTCCCACCAAACACTAGCCCGCATGTTAACATAAACAAATAACAAAAAGGAATCAGGAATCACCCATAGTCACCATTAACACATACAGTCCCCCTCCCAACTCTCTTAACCCCCCCCTAATGTTCGATGTAATCCAATTCTCGAAAGTGCATAATGAATAACGCCCATGAATTGTAGAACCCCTCCATCCTTCCCCTCAGTTCAACTTGACCTTTTCAAGTGTTAAGAATTCCAGTAGGTCCCCCCGCCACGTCACGGCACAGGGTGGAGAGGTTGATCTTCACCCTAACAGGATCTACCTTCGGGCGATCAACGAGGCGAAGGCTACAACATCTGCCTCCGCTCCCATTTCCAACCCTGGCTGGTCCGACAGCCCGAATATGGCCTCTTGAGGGCTCGGGTCCAGTTTCACGTGCACCACTTTAGAGATTACCCTAAACACCTCCTTCCAGTAATCCTCCAGCTTTGGACAGGACCAAAACATATGAACATGGTTTGCGGGGCCTCCCCCCGCAACGTTCACACACATCTTCTACCCCCTCAAAGAGCCGGCTCATCCTCGCCCTCGTGACGTGCACTCTATGTACCACCTTCAGCTGTACCAGCCCCAACCTCACGCATGAGATGGAGGCATTCAATCTCCGGAGCACCTCACACCAGAACCCCTCCTCCATACCCTCTCCCAACCCTTTATCCCACTTTGCCTTGATCCCTTCCAGCGACGCCTTCTCCTCTTCCAAAATAGCTCCATAAACCGCCGAGACTACCCACTTCTCCAGGCCCCCTGTCGTCAGCACCTCCTCCAGCAATGTGGAGGCCGGCTCCACCGGGAAGCTCTTGTGTCTCCTTCCTGGCAAAATCTCGAACCTGCATGTATCTAAATATTTCCCCCTGCTCCAGCCCATACTTCACTCCCAGCTCCTTCAATCCTGCAAACTGACCCCCAAGAAACAAATCTTTTAGTGTCCTAATTGCTTTCTCCTCCATCTCCGAAAATTTCCATCCCACTTCCCTGGCTCAAATCTATGGTTCCCCCGAATCAGCATTTCCCTTGACCCTGTCCCCAACTTGAAACTACCTCCAAATTCTCACTAAAACTATTACTACCGGACTCTGTGAGTACGCCACCGGGGTCGTCGGGACCGGCGCTGTCGCTAGCATCTTCAATCCCTACCCAAGCTCTCCCCCATTCTGACCCACTGGGAGTCAATTTGGGGCAGCACGGTAGCCTTGTGGATAGCACAATTGCTTCACAGCTCCAGGGTCCCAGGTTCGATTCCGGCTTGGGTCACTGTCTGTGCGGAGTCTGCACATCCTCCCCGTGTGTGCGTGGGTTTCCTCCGGGTGCTCCGGTTTCCTCCCACAGTCCAAAGATGTGCAGGTTAGGTGGATTGGCCATGATAAATTGCCCTTAGTGTCCAAAATAGCCCTTAGTGTTGGGTGGGGTTACTGGGTTATGCGAATAGGGTGGCGATGTTTACCTTGGGTAGGGTGCTCTTTCCAAGAGCCGGTGCAGACTCGATGGGCCGAATGGCCTCCTTCTGCTCTGTAAATTCTATGAAAAAAAAACCTCTGACCCAGCTCCGCACCTTCTCCACATTCGCCACCCAGTAGTAATACATCAGGTTCGGAAGACCCAAACCCCCTGCCTGCCTTCCCCTCTGTAGCAGCACCTTTCTAACTCTGGCCACCTTCCCTCCCCATGTGAACGAGGTAATCATTCCTTCAATCTTTCTTTGAAAAATGCCTTTGGCAGGGAAATCGGCAGGCATTGGAAAGTAAACAGAAATCGCGGCAACACGTTCATTTTAACCGCCTGTACCCGACCCGCCAGTGACAGAGGGAGACCATCCACCTTGCCAAATCAGCTTTCACTCTCCCCACCAAACTAGAAATGTTGTACCTACGGAGCCCCCCCCCCCAGTCCTGAGCAACCTGCACCCCCAGGTATAGAAAGTGAGTCCCTGCCCTACGGAATGGCACCCCCCCCCCCCCACCCCTGCCCCCACCCTCGGCCAAAACACCACAAAATACTCACTCTTGTCGAGATTTAATTTGTACCCCGAGAAAGACCCAAACACCCGAAGCAGCTCCAATATTCCCCCATCGACACACTCGGCTCCGACACGTATAACAGCAAGTCATCGGCATATAAGGACACCCTTTGCTCTAACCCCCCCACCCTTCGCATTATCCCTTTCCGTACCCCCAAACTTCTTAACGCGATGGCCAACGGCTCAATCGCGGGGCAGTTCAGGGAAGGTTTACCAGACTAAATACCCGGAATGGGTGGGCTTGTACCCACTGGAGTTTCGAAGAGTAAGAGGTGACTTGATTGAAACATAAAAGATCCTGAGGGGTCTTGACAGGGTGGATGAGAGAATGCTTCTTCTTGTGGGAAGATCTAGGACTAAGGGTCACTTTTATAAAATGATGGGTCGCCCATTTAAAACAGAATCATAGAATCCTGACAGTGTTGAAGAAAACCATTCGGCCCATCAAGTCTACACCGACCCTCCGAAAGAGGCCCTACCTAGGCCCAATCCCCACCTAAGCTTTGGACACCTAGGGTCAATTTATCATGGCCAATCCACCTAACCTGCACATCTTTGGACTGTGGGAGGAAACCGGAGCACCCGGAGGAAACCCACGCAGACACGGGGAGAACGTGCAGACTCCACACAGACAGTCACCCGAGGCCGGAATTGAACCGGGGTCCCTGGAGCTGTGAGGCAGCAGTGCTAACCACTGTGCTACCCTGTCACAATGAAGTGAAATAATTTCACTCAGAGGGTTGTGAGTCTTTGGAACTCGCTTCCTGATGGAAGCAGATTCTTTGAATATTCTTAAGGCTGAGGTGGGTAGATTCTTGGTAAGAAAGGGGCTGATAGGTTATCAGGGGGCGGGGGGGGGCGGTTGATAGGTGGGATGCAGATTTGAGGTTTCTGTCACATCAGCCATGATTGTATTAAGTGACAGAGCAGGCTTGAGGGGCTGAATGGCCTACTTCCGGTCCTTGTTCGATTGTTCAAAAAATAAGGAGATAAATATTTGGAAAAGAGAATTTGCAGGTCAGTGGGGGAGAATGGGACTAATTGGATAACGATCCGGCAGCAACATAAAAAGCTGAATCGTGTCCTTCTGTGCTCTAAGATTCAATGTTACCCCTCGAAACTAAATGAAAGAATAGCAATTCTATATTCTGCCCTCCGATGTCACAAAGTGCTTTACAGCCAACGAACTACATTTTAGTATGTAGTTATATCGGAAAAACATCAGCCTTTTTACACAGCAAGATTCCAAAGGGATTGGGATAAATGATCAGATAATTGATGGATAAATATTTTCGCTGATGTATAAATATTTTTGAGAACATTGGTAAGACCTCTCCTGTTCTTCTTCAAACACGAGCGTGGGATCTTTCACATCCTGCTGAGAGGCCAAAAGGAGGGCTGGTTTGACATTTTATCTATCAGATGGCACATCCAACAGTCTGGTGTCCCCATAGTACTGCACTCTATTTCCGGTATATTCGTGCTCCCCTGGGCTTGAACCGAAGGGAAGCTGTTATGGCAGAAAATGATCGATTCCCATTTAGGCTCTCTGCCCAGCTAACAACTGGTGCAGTCAATCACTAGAAGCACATTTGGTTGCTCATATGTGGATGAGCTACCAAATCTTGCTCTCTTTGTCCGGGACATCCACCCCTGCCTCTCCCCAATGGTTCAACCTCTGAATAGCCAAGGCAAGTTAGGAAGCAGAAGATTTTGCTTCAAGACATCCAAATTTCTCCAAGATTGATTCCAAATTAACCTTTGCATGTGGTCAGTGGACAGAATATTTCTTCCATTATTGTCTTCCACAAAAAGCAGGATAAATCCAACACGACCAATTACTGCCCCGTCACTCCACTCTCGATCAACAGCAACATGATGGAAGGGGTCATTAACAGTGCTATCAAGTGGCATTTATTCAGTAATAACCTGCTCACTGACTCTGTATGGACTTCGCCAGGGTCACTCAGCTCCTGACCTCAGTACAACATTTGTCCAAACATGGACAGAAGAATTGAACTCAAGAGGTGAGGTGAGAGCGACTGCCCTTGACATCAAGGCAGCATTTGACCGAGTGTGGCATCAAGGAGTCCGAGCAAAACTGGAGCCAATTGGAATTAGGGGGAAAACTCTCCACTGGTTGGAGTCACACCTGGGACAAAGGAAGATGGTTGTGGTGGTTGGAGATCAATCATCTCAGCTCCAGGACATCACTGCAGGAGTTTCTCAGGGTCGCGTCCCAGGCCCAACCATCTTCAGCTGCTTCATCAGTGACCTCCCATCATGAGATCAGAAGTGCCGATGTCAGCTGATGTTTGCACAATGTTCAGCATCACTCATGATTCCTCAGAAACTGAAGCAGTCAGTGTCCAAATGCAGCAAGACCTGGACAACATTCAGGCTTTGGCTGAAAAGTGGCAAGTAACATTCGTGCCACACAAATGCCAGGAAATGACCATCTCCAACGAGAGAATCTAAGCATCTCCCTTTGATATACCATTGTTGAATTCCCAACCATCAACATCCTGGAGGTTATCATTGACCCGAAACAGAATTGGATTATCCAATAAATACTGGGGCTGCAAGAGCTGGTCAGAGGTTAGGCATTCTGCAGGGAGTAACTCACCTCCTAACTCCCCAAAGTCTGTCCAGAATTTACAAGGCACAAAGTCAGGAGTGTAATGGAATACTCTCCACTTGCCTGGATGAGTGCAGCTCCAACACTCAAGAAGCTCAACACCATCCAGGGCAAAGCAGCCCAATTGATTGACACCCCATCCACCGCCTCAAACACCCACTTCTGACGCACAGTGTCAGCCGTGTGCACCATCTATAAGGTGCACAGCAACAACTCATCAAGGCTCCTTTGACAGTACCTTCCAAACCCATGAGCACTACCAACTAGAAGGAGAAGGGCAGCAGATACATGACGACACCACCATCTGCAGGTTTCCCTCAAAGCCACACACCTTTCTGATTTGGAACTATAATCACCATTTCTTCACTGTCTCTGGGTTAAAATTCTGGAACTCCCACTCTAACAGCACTGTGGATGTACCTACAACACATGGACTATAGCAGTTCATGAAGACGGTTCACCATCTTCTTCTCAAGGACAGTTAGGGATGGTCAATAAAAATGCAGTTTAGCCAGCGATACCCTCATCCTGTGAAAGAATAAAAAGAAACCGCCAGTACAAGAATCTGAAGACTTGCTTTGGGGTGTTATATGGGAGAACTTAAAAAATTGTTTCATTGACAAAAAAATCCACACAGTCGTTCCAGTTTGTCTTCCAGGCAGTCATAGACTCTGGGTAGTTGGCTGGACAGCTGGTTTGTGATGCAGAGTGAGGCCAACAGCGCGGGTTCAATTCCCGCACCGGCTGAGGTGATTCATGGAGGCCCCGCCTTCTCAATCTTGCCCCTTACCTGAGGTGTGGTGACCTTCAGGTTAAATCACCGCCAGTCAGCTCTCCCCCTCAAAGGGGAAAGCAGTCTCTGGGACTATGGCAACCTTTATATACCTTTTGTCATCTAATATCTTCATACTTTCTCTGCAATTGTCTACGGTAGCTCAGGGGGTACACTCTTGAGACCGAAGCTTGTGGGTTCCTTTTTTTAAAAATATGTTTTATTGAAATGTTTTTCCCAAACAACAATTTTTCCCCTCTTACAAAGCAAACGCAACAATAACTATACAGAAATTTTTAACAATACACAAGTAACAAAACCCCTTTATCATTGACCTAAACTAAACTAAACCCCCCCCCCCTCCCCCCCCTCCCCCTGGGTTGCTGCTGCTGGTCATGCTTGTGGGTTCCTGACCAACTCCAGAGACTTGGGGATAAAGTCTACATCCAACAGCACAGAATTGGCAAAAAAACATTTTTCTTGGAGCGAGTACAGTGTAAATTTACTAGAATGATACTTGGATCCCAAAGGTAAAATTCGGGGGGGGGGGGGGGGGAGTCTGCACAGACCAGAGATGTGCTGCCCAGCATTTAGAAGATTAAAGGATGATCGGGTAGAAGTTTGAGGTATTAAGAGGAACACATAGGGGAGATAGAGAGACATTTCTCTGCTGATGCGGGCTCCATACAAGGGAGCATTGTCTAAAGATTAGTGGCAGACCTTTCAGGGTGAAATTGAGAAGTAGTTCTACACAAAAAGGCTATCAAAGTTTGGAACTCTCTTAGACCAACAATAATTAATGCTGGTTCAATCGTTAATTTTATCTTAGATTATCCATGTTGGATATTCTAAGATATGAAGAGCTATGGGGCAAAGCTGTACACATGGTGGTAGGTTGCATATCAGACATGAACTCATTGAATGGTGGTACAAGGTTGAGGGGCTGAATGGTCTTCCCCTGTTCCCAATTCCTAGTTGCTGTCTTTCAGTGAGACAGTGAACTGAGACCCTGCTTGGTCTCTCAGATGGGGGGGGGGAACAAACCCCACAAGATTATTTTGAAGTAGATCCGGGGAGTTCTCTCTGATGACATGGACACGATTCAGTCACTGGATTAGTATTCCAGACGCCCAGGCTAATGCTCTGGGGTGGGGGGGGTGAGGGTTGTGTGTGTGTGGGGGGGGGGGGGGTGCAGGGCTTCAAATGCCACTGTGGCATTTAGTGGAATTTAAATTCAATCAATAAATATCTGGGATAGAAAGCTGGTCTCATTATTCATTAATGGTGACCATGAAACTATGATAAATTGTTGTAAAATCGCATCTTGCACAGTGGTTAGCACTGCTGCATCACAGCGCCAGGGCCCCAGGTTCGATTCCCAGCTTGGGTCACTGTCTGTGCGGAGTCTGCACGTTCTCCCCGTGTCTGAGTGGGTTTCCTCCGGGTGCTCCGGTTTCCTCCCACAAGTCCCGAAAGACGTGCTGTTAGGTGAATTGGACATTCTGAATTCTTCCTCTGTGTACCCGAGCAGGCGCCGGAATGTGGCAACTAGGGGCTTTCACAGTAACTTCATTGCAGTGTTAATGTAAGATTATTATTATTATTATTAATAATGCCATTTAGGGAAGGAAACCTACAAGTGACTCCAGACCCATAGTCATGTGGTTCACTCGAAACTGCCCTGTGAAATGGCCGAGGAATGAAATGAATGAAAATGAAAATCGCTTATTGTCACAAGCAGGCTTCAAATGAAGTTACTGTGAAAAGCCCCTAGTCGCCACATCCGGCGCCTGTTCGGGGAGAAGGCACTCAGTTCAAGTGTAATTAGGGATGGGTAACAGATGCTGGCTTTGCCAGCAACATCCGCATCCCATGAAAGAATAAAGGAAAGAAAAGCTGTTTTTGAGGTCTGGCTGTGTGCAAATTGGTAGTTACGTTTCCTACATTACAACAATGACTATGCTCATCGTTTGTAAAACTCTTTGAGACGTGCTGAAGTCACGAAAGGCAATGTCCTTTTGCCAAAGCAATTTGATACCTCGAGTGAATTATAATCGAGGTTCGTATGACTTCTTGGTCTGCAGGCCAATCTTTCCTGTTCTGTGCAACTTGCGCATTATAAAGCAGAGTTTTCACTTACCCTGTTTGTGGACCTTGTCAGAAGCTTGTCTTCTGTTGACAAGTGGCTGATCCCCTTATCTTCAGCTGACTCTGAACGAAGGAAGCGAGAGACTGCCGTTGTCATATATCAATCTGCTTCTACTTTTATCCTGTCAAACAGGCTCACAAGTATCACAGTCAAATTAATGGCAAAGGCATCACAGGCCACCTTAAAGATCAATGAAACAATAACACGTTTGTATCTACGAGAGACAGAAAGAATATCACATTAATAATTGTCTCAGTTGATAAGACATCTCGGTTGCTCCCTCAACATCACCTCACTGGAAATGTTTACATCACAGTAACCATGGGGATTAAAAGAGAGTTGAGCCGCGATTGACACTTGTTAACGCAAGTCAGTGAAAACAAAGACAAATTGGCATTAACCTAATGGAAAAGACAGAGATAGTTCTCCAATAACCATGTTTATTATGAAAAGGAGATCAGCACAATATATTCCCATCACAGCAGCAGCAAACACAAGGTGAATTTTTCATACTTGAAATTCACTTAATTCCAATCTGATTTCTGGCACTAAGTTCCCACTTTGTCGTATTATTTGTGCTGCTTGATTCAAATCATTGCATAATTCCATTTTTCTTCACATGTTTGAATTTCCAGGAGCAGGTCTGTGACTGTCGCACATGTTACCACTGCTCAGTTAAAAAAAGATTTGGTCGTAACTCCTTAGACAGATCTCCAATTCCAAATCACCAACAACTTAGACATTTTTAGACATTACAGTGCAGAAGGAGGCCATTCAGCCCATCGAGTCTGCACCGACCCACTTAAGCCCTCACATCCACCCTCTCCCCATAACCCAATAGCCCCTCCGAACCACTAAGGGCAATTTACCATGGCCAATCCACCTAACCCGCCCGTCTTTGGACTGTGGGAGGAAACCGGAGCACCCGGAGGAAACCCACGCAGATACGGGGAGAAGTGCAGACTCCGCACAGACAGTGACCCAGCAGGGAATCGAACCTGGGACCCTGGCGCTGTGAAGACACATTGCTATCCACTTGTGCTACCGTGCTGCCCAACCTTCTGCAAGAAGAAACATGTCACCCTTCCCTCAGCTTCAGCGAGTTCCTTCCTCTCGCTTGTCCCATGTTTTACTCCACCCCACGCCTTGTGGCCGTCTTCAGCTGGAGGTGAGGTGTCAGGTAACTTTCTGTCATGAATATCTCATTGCTGCCCTTGAGTTTGTGACCATACCCTCAAAGTAGCCCAGTGCCACTCTCCCTCCAATTTCTACTATCCGTCTTACACTTAGCGACGGCACAGTTCAAGTAGGCAACTCAGCAGGCAGGACTGACTGCGCTTCTAATAATATCATTTATTTTAGTGCCCAGCTCAAGCAGGAACTGACAGCTGTCCCCAGGAATGTCAAAACAATGCGGATTATGCAAAGGAAAAGGAGTTTGCCTTGACTGCAGATACGTAACATGATATCCAGCCAGAATTCACCGAGGTTTGAGTCTTGCTGGCTGGCCCAATCCCAGTCTATCCACCTCGAGGAGTTCATTCAAAGTTCTAATAATATCAAACTTGCAGAGGTCAACTAAACCCCTTAGGCCTAGAATGGTATGCTGTCTTTATCTCATTGTTCCAAAAACATTTTGAGTGACTTACAATAAAGATTTGGGCGGAGAAGTACACAGTCAAGGAATTACAGAGTTGTATCAGCATAGAAAGAAGCCATCTGCTCCCAGTAGCCCTGCATAATCTTCCTTTTCAATTAACAACCCAGTTCCCTCTTAAATGCCTCGATTGAACATATCTCCACCGCACTCTCAGGTGGCGCATTCCAGATCGTAACCATTGCTGTTTGTAAACGTTTTTCCACATGTCCCCTTTGCTTAGAGAATTTGACAAAAATAACAGCAATGTGCACAGTCCCTCTACTTCAAATCCCTTCTCTGATTTAATTAAACCAGATCTGGATTCAAAGCAGATGACCATCCTGAGGATGAATGGCCTGATGTAATCTCTGAACGGTAACACATTTTAAACAAAGTGATTGCGGAGCGATTGCAGTAAATGAGCAAGTGAGTTATCGCAAATATGCTTTTAAATCTGAGAACAGCCCAGATGGAGCACTCCTTAAACTCCTGCACTCAAGGCTAGTGCAAACCTTGGTGTTTACGCATTCAGCAATCCTCTTGCTCTTAGTGCAAGAAGGTTGTAGGTTCAAGCCTCACTACAGGATATTTTTCTAGCCTGATTGTCAAATCCAATGCAGTACTCCGGGAGAACTGCGTTGTTTAGGTGATAGCCTTTGGGTGATTTGCCTTAGATATTTGTCTTAGTTTGGAGTAGGGGGTTTTGTGGTTCAATGGGTTCACTCCTGCCCCTGATCCCGAAGCTCTATGGTCAAAGCCACCTGATGGCCAGGAAAGTTGGGTGGGTTTCTCTGTCCCGCCAGACCCGCTTTCAAGCCCAGCGCGCCCCCGCCGGCAGAGGAATCCTCCATCCCAACATCCGGCCAATGGGGTTTCGCATTATGTCCACTCCCATGCCGTCAGGAAACCCACGGGCGCGAGTGCGCTGCCGGCGAAGCGGAGGATCCTGCCGTCATGTTTAGAATGTGGCTGAAAAGGTTAAGTATCAACTTGTAAATCCTTTCAACGCCTGTCAATGGCAGGTCAGTCATGGCAGGAAAGAAATTGGAAAGCCTGCCATCACTATTCATCGCGGCAGGTTACAACATGCACTTCAAAATGTTTGTTGCCACAGCAGCTAGGATTCCTTGTGGGGCTGGATGGCCAATGTGAAGCAGGGCCGGAATTCACCGGCTCTTGGGGTTCTCTGTTCCCGGCGGCAGCCCACAGGTTTCCCGGGGGGGGGGGGGGGGGGGGGGTCTTCAATGGGAAATCCCATTGACAAGCGGCAGGAGTGGAGAATCCCACCGCCAGCGAATGGCGCGTCGCCGAGAAACAGGCGGTTGGGGGACCGGAGAATCGAACCCCACATTGGTGCCAACATTCCTGATCCGGCTGCCGTGGATTTGGGACCCGGCTGTTTGTCCTACCCACGGTGGAGACCATGGCACCGTGGGTCATACCTGCTTTTGGGCAGGAAACTGTAGAAGACGTTCAGAGTGGTCGTGGAAGAACATTGCTACAATCACGGTGCAGTATCTCTGTGGCAGGCCTTGCCGGGGGGTGGGGGGTTAGACATCTTTATTTGAAGCTGTACTCACTGGGTGTTAATTCAATGTATAAATTATTCCTGTTTTTCACACATCTGAAGTATTTCGTGAGAAAAGACTTTTCCTAATGTCGCCACAGAATAAATTCCAGTAATTATTAAACAGCCCTCATTATCTGGCACATTTATCTCCGTGTTAGTCAGACGCAATTAAAGAAAGACATACATTTTATACAGTGCTTTTCACAAGTTAAGAATGTCACACTTTTGAAGTGCAGGTATTGCTGTAACATAGAAAATATGATAGCCAAACTGTGCACAGTGAGATCCCACGGGTAGCAGCAATGTGATGACGGCCAGGTATTCTGTTTTCAGGTGTGGATTGAGAGATAAATATTGGCTCGGCCACCTTGAGGAAACTCCCTCCTCTTTCTCAAAATAGTGCGACGGAGTTTTTGATACCCACCTGATGGGAGCAATGGGGCCTCGGTCTAACACCTGAAATTCAGGAGGCAGTGGGTTCAATCTCCACCCCCGGAGCCTTCAGCACGTTATCCAAGCTGACTCATCGGTGCAGTACTGAGGGAGTGCTGCACTGTCTGAGGTGCTGTCTTTCTGATGTGATGAGCTGAGATCCTGTTTGCCTGCCCAGGTGGATGTAAATGATTTCAGAGCACAATTCAAATATATATCTCTCAGCCAATACCAACAGAATTTGATTGATTGGTCTCTCATTAACCTGTAAACCAGTCACTGTGTTTACCTACAGAACAATCGCTCTACTTTAATGGTAACCCATTGGTTGTAAAGCACTTTGAGATGATTTGAGGACATGAAAGGTAAATTATAAAGTATTATTCTTCCGTCTGAAGAAACGTAATGAATAGAGCGGTATCTTGAAAGACAGGCGTCCACCAGGTAGAGCAACGAATAAACAGTTTATTCAGATAAGTAACTATTTACACAGAGTGAGATAAAGGTTACCGTACTCCACGCCTCCAGACTCCTAACACCCCGGGGAAATCCAACCTCAGCCCCAGGATTCGGAAGATCTGGCCCGATTGGCTGAACGGGTCACGTAACTCTTTGGAAACTCAGCCCTCAAAGGGATACATTACCAGATTCCTCTCCCTTTAAGTTCCCGATTCACTAATTTCAGTAACAATCCATTTGCAATATTATGCAAAAAATAGATCTCAACCCAGTCCCTTATAAGGATGCTGATCTGGGGACTTTGGGAGCTGGTGGGTGCTCCAGTGGTGGAGGTAACTTTAGTTTGAACAAAGGGGCAAGCTACCACAAAGAGCTTGACACTTTTGGAACAGGTGGGGGGGGGGGGGGGGGGGGGGGGGCGGGGAGGTGGGGGTTGCTGTCCTTCAGCCTCTGCATTCTGGCTGTACGCCACACCTATATCAAAACTCCACAGACTGCAATTTTAACCCCACAATTTCTCAGAGAAAATGATTCCTCAGGGAAAGGTTAAATAAAAAAAAAATAAACAAAATGATCTAATATGATATAAAAACAGAAAGTGGCGGGAAAACCCAGCAGGTCAGGCAGCATCTGTGGAGAGAGAAACAGAGTATTTTTAAAAATGTTTTTCAACAAAGTATATTTACAGTTATGCACACAGAATAAAGTATATATAGAAGAGAAAAAAAAAATTTAAAGAAAAAGACTGGTATGATATTGTGCACGAGCCCAGCAACTCTGCACAGGTAGCAATATTATTTTTAACAAATAGGTAGCTACCTGTTTGTGGTGGGGGGAAACTGGGGAGGTACATATACATTTGGGTGCCGGATAAACAATTACATTGGCTATGTCCAACACAGAGAGGGCAAAACGAGAATGGATCTGGCGTACGTGTTGTTACTTGCTTCTCCCGGACGGTTTTGGAGAGAAACAGAGTTAATTTTTCATCAGAACTGAGAAAAGAACTGAGACAGGTTTCAAATGTGGTGAGGCAGGGAAAGGGGGGGGGGGCAGGAAAGAATTAAAGGGAAGGTCTATGTTGGGTTGATGCAAGGAGGGATTAAATAACAGGAAAGATGATGGAGCAAGATCTCACTTGATATTTTTATCAAATAGTATAAAGGCATGATAGAAAAATCCCCCCTATTATTTTCTGACATTGTTGCATTCAATTGTTAGACCCTGGTTTTTAGGATTTGCTTTCCTTCCCTTAAGTAGCCAGAAGGGGGCAGACATGACCTTCTAGATTGTCCTGAAGTTGGTGACATTAGATCAATTACCTGGTTTGGAACCAAACCAGTGTTAATCTACTGGTCTATCTGAATTAGTCCTGGTGAGGAACTCCACTGATGCAGGAAATTACTGTCCACTGGGTTAGCAGCAAACTTGTAACAAATTATTTGGCAGCTCATAAATGCCTTACCTAGCACATTGTACTATGACCCTCTTTAATGGTGTAAGGTAATGTCCAGATGGTCACTCTTCTCTCTAACGCACCACCCACAACGATCCCAATTGTTGTACGAAAATAGAAAAGTGACCAGTGATTACATAAAGAGACGTCACAAAGAAATCGAGGGAGGCAAGAATGGATCTCGATTTGGAAAGGAGACAGTTAAACATTTGGAATGAGCAGGTAAAGAATGAAGAAGATGGGCTGGATTCTTCTGCCCCGCCCGCCACAAGAACGCCACGGGCGAGACATTGACAATTGGCGGGATTCTCCGGTCGCCGGGCGAACGTGGCCAGAGATTCCTGCCCTAAATAAAGACTTGCATTTATTTAGCACCTTTCACAACCTCCAGACATCTCAAAGTGCTTCACAGCCAATAAAGCATTTGAAAGTGTAGGCATTGTTGTAATATATGAAATATGGCATCAGTTTGCTGACTGCAAACGCCCACAACAGCAGTGTTGTAATAGCCACACAATGTTGATTGAGGGATAAATCTTGGTCAGTGACCCAGGGAAGCACTCTGCTGTTTCTCTTTGAAAAACGGGCTATTTTACGATCACAGAGAGGGCAGACAGCACCTTGGTTTAGCAGCTCATCAAGAAAGGCAACAGTTTGGAGAGTGCAGCACGCCCTCAGCACTGCACTGGAGTGCTGGCCCTGACTTTTGCGTCCAAGCTCTGGCGTGGGACATGAACCCAATTCCTGCCTCAGCAGCAACTAATCCAAGGCTGGCACAAACTTATTTCTAATACCAAATCTCACTTGTATTTAAAAACAGGCAGCTTTCCCCATAAAACCAAAATTTGTTCAACATCCTGTGACATCAACCAGAATGGGGAAGAGCAAAGTGTCTTTTAGTTGGAATTATTCCTAATAATAATCACTTATTGTCACAAGTAGGTTTCAATGAAGTTACTGTGAAAAGCCCCTAGTCGCCACATTCCGGCGCCTGTTTGGGGAGGCTGGTACGGGAATTGAACCCGCGCTGCTGCCTTGCTCTGCATAACAAGCCAGCTATTTAGCCCAGTGTGCTAAACCAGCCATGCACCAACCATGCACCCTAACCCTAAACCATAAACCCAAAGACTTAAGAAGGCTGATTATTTGGCGGAGAAACAGGATGTGATTCCGAATATCTTGAGTTTCCGACTGTGTGGTACTGCTGACAAGGTTTAGCACAGGGCTAAATCGCTGGCTTTGAAAACAGACGAAGGCAGGCCAGCAGCACGGTTCAATTCCCGTACAGCCTCCCTGAACAGGTGCCGGAATGTGGCGACTAGGGGCTTTTCACAGTAACTTCATTTGAAGCCTACTTGTGACAATAAGCGATTTTCATTTCATTTTCATTTCACAACGGCGACGTGAATCAACAGCCAGGTGTGAGAGTCATCCCAATTCATCCTTTGGTTTAATGGTAGTGTTGACGAATATGTATGTGTGGATTCGCCACCTGGGACGTGAGCATTGCTGGCAAGGCCAGAATTTGTCTTTGAGAAGATTCTTCCTGGACACAATCTCAGAATCAAACCTGAATGTATCTTCATGTTAGAGGAATGAACCCGTTGTCACTCCATGGACTTATCTGAGAAGTCCTGGCTGATTGATTGATTTGATTGATATTTTATTGTCACATGTACCGAAGTACAGTGAAAAGTATTTTTCTGTGGCCGAGGGAATGTACACAGTACGTACATAGTAGACAAATAAAAACAAATTGACAGAGTACATTGACAAATGGTACATCAACTAATAGTGATTGGAGAGCAGCATAGGGCATTGTGAATAGTGTTCTTGCAGGGAACAGATCAGTCCGAGGGGGAGTCGTTGAGGAGTCTAGTAGCAGTGGGGAAGAAGCTGTTCCTATGTCTGGATGTGCGGGTCTTCAGACTTCTGTACCGTCTGCCTGATGGAAGGGTCTGGAAGAAGGCAAAGCCGGGTTGGGAGGGGTCTCTGACAATGATGTCTGCCTTCCTGAGGCAGTGGGAGGTGTAGACAGGATCAATGTGGGGGTGGCAAGCTTGTGTGATGCGTTGTGCTGAGTTCACCACACTCTGCAGTTTCTTGCGATCTTGGACTGAGCAGTTGCCATACCAGGCTGTGATGCAGCCGGATAGCAAGCTCGCTTTGGCACATCTGTAGAAGTTTGTGAGAGTTGATGCAGACATGCCGAGCTTCTTTAGCTTCCGTGGGAAGTAGAGACGTTGTTGGGCTTTCTTGACTGTTGCATCAACGTGAGGAGCTCCCTCAATGCAAAAAATTACTGTTCACTTGTTCGTAGCAAAATTGTGTCTTACCGTTTGGAAAGTTGTAACTCTGTTGATTAGACTGACCCCCAATCCTTCACACAGCCAATTAGTGTGTTGACACACATTTGGCTCACACGTGGAGATTGGATATGTTTCCACTGGTCCTGGTGGCTGCAGAAGATCAGGAGGACCTTGGATGAGTTCCAAGTTGTTGCTCCTCTGGGTTGACACAAGCCTCAGTGTGACAGCAGGACTATTTACATGAACGTTGCAGTTTCTAGAGTTGCAGAATCTCCGCGCCATTTGATTATTACATTATTACTCTGTAATAATATCATTATTAAGCCATGATCTTATCAGATGGTGGAGCAAGCACTAGGGGCTGAATTGCGTGTTGATATATGTATTATTGAGCGACAGCTGAGACATGGTATAGCAGCCAGATATGAGAAGACTTGACTCATCCCAATTTATCCTTTGGTTTAAGGTGGTATTGACGAATATGTAAGTGGATTAGCTGCCAGCCATCTCAATGTCAGAATCTATATCCATGTAGATAGGGAAGCTGCCCTGATGCGTTCACAAATAAAATGACTGCAGTTACTGAGCGACACGATGCAAGGTTCTAGGTTCAAAACCTGCTCTGTATTTAATCTGTTGATCTTAACCAGGGCATTGAGGACTTGCAATGGATCCACTCCCTTCTAGGTAATGGAAAGGAAAAATTGTTAACTAGTTCTCTCTTCTTTTTAAATAAATTTAGAGTACCCAATTATTATTTTTTTTCCAATTAAGGGGCAATTTAGCGTGGCCAATCCACCTAACCTGCACATCTTTGGGTTGTGGGGGTGAGACCCACGCAGATACAGGGAGAATGTGCAAACTCCATGCAGACAGTGACCCGGGGCCGGGATTCGAACCCGGGTCCTCGGCGTCGTGGCCCCGGTTGTTCTCTCCTTTCTAAATTCCTTTCACGGGTAAGGGTTAACAGCCAAGTCAATTCTTGCTGCCCACGGGCACTTTACCAGACCCCGGAAACTGGTCACAATGGCATCATGTTGGTGTGTGGTGTAAGGCAACATGTGGAGGGAGTAGGGGAGGGGGGAGGGGGGGGGGGGGGGGGGGGAGAAATAGTAATTTATAAATTCTACTTTCTGTGCCATGGCTGATACTGCCTTGCACGGTTGTCAAGGAAACACGTCAATTTGATGTTGTTCTGGGTGAAGTGCCTGTCAGGGCTACCATTTGGATGCACTGCATGTTTTCAGTGGGTGGGTGCTGTCTCGGTGAAATACAGACAGTGGAAAATCAGATGTTAATAATTTAATTGTATCAAGTCTTGCTGACAGCTCAGAGCAACATGAAAACAGGCCATTGAATTAATTGCAAGGCCCGCCTTTCTAAAAAAAATGCCAAATCTGAAAAATTGAAATCAACCCATACCAGGTTGCAGTCAGTTGAGTTTACTCCTGCACTTCTGAATTTAACCCTTTGCTTATCATAACCATATCACCCAACAGACTTTGAAATTCCAGGTGGCTGCGTAAGTCTTAGGGCTTCGATCTTTTCTTGCCCGAGAGCATTAGAATTTCTTCCTGCTTCCAAAATGGGTGACAGAAAATTCTGGAGAGTATGTTTAACAAAGAGACTAAGTTGACAGATTAGACTGATGTTAAAAATTAAAATGTGTAACCTGCTGTCTACTAAGCATTCATTTTTCCTCATCGGTGAGGTCCCTTTAATACTGAAAAATCAGCAGATGCTCAAACCCCAGAGTTTTCCAGGAGTAATAATCGGGTTGCCACATTTCCAGGATTGGTCTGATGTCTCTCGGAATTGAAGATGAATTTCCATTTCAATGCTGTGAGCAAACCCAGGGAAAGAACCTATTGGACAATGGATTGTGCTTTTTATTCCATTCGATATCCACACTTTATTTATCAATTTTATAATATTGGTGATCGGAAAAGTCGCCGGTCAACAGTCATTAATGATCCACTTAGTCAACAAAGCTTGCTCTCCGATTGGCTGTGGAGAGGTGATGGAGCACGGGGATGGTCATGTTGAGGGGGTGATGGAGCACGGGGATGGTCATGTTGAGGGGGTGATGGAGCACGGGGATGGTCATGTTGAGGGGGTGATGGAGCACGGGGATGGTCATGTTGAGGGGGTGATGGAGCACGAGGATGGTCATGTTGAGGGGGTGATGGAGCACGGGGATGGTCATGTTGAGGGGGTGATGGAGCACGGGGATGGTCAGGTTGAGGGGGTGATGGAGCACGGGGATGGTCATGTTGAGGGGGTGATGGAGCACGGGGATGGTCATGTTGAGGGGGTGATGGAGCACGTGGATGGTCATGTTGAGGGGGTGATGCAGCACGAGGATGGTCATGTTGAGGGGGCGCTGGAGCACGGGGATGGTCATGTTGAGGGGGCGCTGGAGCACGAGGATGGTCATGTTGAGGGGGTGATGGAGCACGGGGAGGGTCATGTTGAGGGGGTGATGGAGCACGGGGATGGTCATGTTGAGGGGGTGATGGAGCACGGGGAGGGTCATGTTGAGGGGGTGATGGAGCACGGGGATGGTCATGTTGAGGGGGTGATGGAGCACGGGGATGGTCATGTTGAGGGGGGGATGGAGCACGGGGATGGTCATGTTGAGGGGGTGATGGAGCACGGGGATGGTCATGTTGAGGGGGTGATGTAGCACGGGGATGGTCATGTTGAGGGGGTGATGGAGCACGAGGATGGTCATGTTGAGGGGGTGATGGAGTACGGGGATGGTCATGTTGAGGGGGTGATGGAGCACGTGGATGGTCATGTTGAGGGGGTGATGCAGCACGGGGATGGTCATGTTGAGGGGGCGCTGGAGCACGGGGATGGTCATGTTGAGGGGGTGATGCAGCAGGTGGGTGGAGATGTTGAGGGGGTGATGTTGAGGGGGTGATGGAGCCCGAGGAGGGTCATGTTGAGGGGGTGATGGAGCACGGGGATGGTCATGTTGAGGGGGTGATGTAGCACGGGGATGGTCATGTTGAGGGGGTGATGGAGCACGAGGATGGTCATGTTGAGGGGGTGATGGAGCACGGGGCTGGTCATGTTGAGGGGGTGATGGAGCACGAGGATGGTCATGTTGAGGGGGTGATGGAGCACGGGGATGGTCATGTTGAGGGGGTGATGGAGCACGGGGAGGGTCATGTTGAGGGGGTGATGGAGCACGGGGATAGTGATGTTGAGGGGTTGATGGAGTACGGGGATGGTCATGTTGAGGGGGTGATGGAGCACGGGGAGGGTCATGTTGAGGGGGTGATGCAGCACGGGGAGGGTCATGTTGACGGGGTGATGGAGCACGGGGATGGTCATGTTGAAGGGGTGATGGAGCACGAGGATGGTCATGTTGAGGGGGTGACGGAGCACGGGGATGGTCATGTTGAGGGGGTGATGCAGCACGAGGATGGTCATGTTGAGGGGGTGATGGAGCCCAAGGAGGGTCATGTTGACGGGGTGATGGAGCACGGGGATGGTCATGTTGAGGGGGTGATGGAGCACGGGGATGGTCATGTTGAGGGGGTGATGGAGCACGGGGATGGTCATGTTGAGGGGGTGATGCAGCACGAGGATGGTCATGTTGAGGGGGCGCTGGAGCACGGGGATGGTCATGTTGAGGGGGCGCTGGAGCACGAGGATGGTCATGTTGAGGGGGTGATGGAGCACGGGGAGGGTCATGTTGAGGGGGTGATGGAGCACGGGGATGGTCATGTTGAGGGGGTGATGGAGCACGGGGAGGGTCATGTTGAGGGGGTGATGGAGCACGGGGATGGTCATGTTGAGGGGGTGATGGAGCACGGGGATGGTCATGTTGAGGGGGGGATGGAGCACGGGGATGGTCATGTTGAGGGGGTGATGGAGCACGGGGATGGTCATGTTGAGGGGGTGATGTAGCACGGGGATGGTCATGTTGAGGGGGTGATGGAGCACGAGGATGGTCATGTTGAGGGGGTGATGGAGTACGGGGATGGTCATGTTGAGGGGGTGATGGAGCACGTGGATGGTCATGTTGAGGGGGTGATGCAGCACGGGGATGGTCATGTTGAGGGGGCGCTGGAGCACGGGGATGGTCATGTTGAGGGGGTGATGCAGCAGGTGGGTGGAGATGTTGAGGGGGTGATGTTGAGGGGGTGATGGAGCCCGAGGAGGGTCATGTTGAGGGGGTGATGGAGCACGGGGATGGTCATGTTGAGGGGGTGATGTAGCACGGGGATGGTCATGTTGAGGGGGTGATGGAGCACGAGGATGGTCATGTTGAGGGGGTGATGGAGCACGGGGCTGGTCATGTTGAGGGGGTGATGGAGCACGAGGATGGTCATGTTGAGGGGGTGATGGAGCACGGGGATGGTCATGTTGAGGGGGTGATGGAGCACGGGGAGGGTCATGTTGAGGGGGTGATGGAGCACGGGGATAGTGATGTTGAGGGGGTGATGGAGTACGGGGATGGTCATGTTGAGGGGGTGATGGAGCACGGGGAGGGTCATGTTGAGGGGGTGATGCAGCACGGGGAGGGTCATGTTGACGGGGTGATGGAGCACGGGGATGGTCATGTTGAAGGGGTGATGGAGCACGAGGATGGTCATGTTGAGGGGGTGACGGAGCACGGGGATGGTCATGTTGAGGGGGTGATGCAGCACGAGGATGGTCATGTTGAGGGGGTGATGGAGCCCAAGGAGGGTCATGTTGACGGGGTGATGGAGCACGGGGATGGTCATGTTGAGGGGGTGATGGAGCACGGGGATGGTCATGTTGAGGGGGTGATGGAGCACGGGGATGGTCATGTTGAGGGGGTGATGCAGCACGAGGATGGTCATGTTGAGGGGGCGCTGGAGCACGGGGATGGTCATGTTGAGGGGGTGATGGAGCACGGGGATGATCATGTTGAGGGGGTGATGGAGCACGGGGATGGTCATGTTGAGGGGGGGATGGAGCACGGGGATGGTCATGTTGAGGGGGTGATGGAGCACGGGGATGGTCATGTTGAGGGGGTGATGGAGCACGAGGATGGTCATGTTGTGGGGGTGATGGAGCACGGGGAGGGTCATGTTGAGAGGGTGATGGAGCACGGGGATGGTCATGTTGAGGGGGTGATGGAGCACGGGGATGGTCATGTTGAGGGGGTGATGGAGCACGGGGATGGTCATGTTGAGGGGGTGATGGAGCACGGGGATGGTCATGTTGAGGGGGTGATGGAGCACGGGGATGGTCATGTTGAGGGGGTGATGTAGGGGATGATTGCCTGATGAAACCTCCAGTAAGATATTCAATGAGTCCCTAAGTAGGAAAGAAGTTAGCAAGGTTGGCCACACCCATGACCAAAGAGGTGGGATTTTGGGAAGGTTTTGAAATGGAGGCAATGATAAGGTTACGGAGGGGGGTGGGGAGGGTGGAGTTAAGATGAGTTTGGGAACATAGCTGGTGGCTGACGGCTCCTAGTGTTGAGGACAGAAAAAGAGAATGTAACATTACAATTAATTTCAACAACTTAATCACAGGGACAACTTTCTAGAACTCGGGGCTGAATTGTCCGTTTGGCTCGATTGAATCAAATGGGAACAAAGTCCCATAGCGAGCGTGTTTAGCTGCTTGTTTCCCAGCACTCTCAGTGACCAGTATAAGTGACCTGAACGGGGAATGCACGGCTGACTCCACACAAAGCCCTGTTTTGTACAGTGGGGAACTCGACTCGCCGGAACTCCCCAGTGTAGCGAGAGATCGTTAGGCATTTGTAAATGCCGTCCCGATCTCCGAGGCTGCCGAAACAATCCCTGACCTCGCCCCCCCCAGTCCGAAAGCACCATGGGAAGGTCCACGCCCCCACCCCCGCCCCCACCCCCCACCCCCGCAACAGCCACGCAGAGCATCCCCAGTCCAATCACATGTGTGCAAAATATGCCAGCTTGGAACCTTGGTAGTGCAAGCCTGGGCACCCTGGCAAAGCCACCTGGGCATCTTGGCAGTGCCAGGCTGGCACCCAGGTGGAACTTCCAGGGTGCCGCAGCAGTGCCAGGGTACCACCCTGCCCAAAGAGCATGCAGCTGGGGGCTGTAGTTGGCAATGTAGTTGAAAAACACCTTAATTCATTTTTCCTGGTCTGGAGGTTTTTTCCACCAATCTCTCCACCTTGTTTTTAATTTATTTCACCCGCCTGACTGCCGTACGTAAAACTCTAAACTGTGGGCTATTCATAGCAGTGGAATTGTGCCGCAGGGCCCAATACATCCCCCACTCTACCATTCCCACCAAGCCAGGGGATCAACCCTGGTTCAGTGAAGAGTGCAAGAGAGCGTGCCAGGAGCTACACCAGGCAGACCGAAAAATGAGGTGTCGACCCGGTAAAGCTACAACACAGGACTACTTGTGCGCCAAACAGCAGAAGCAGCAAGTAATAGACAGAGTTAAGCGATTCCACAACCACAGGATCGACTCCAAGCTCTGCAGACCTGCCTTGTCCAGCTGTGAATGCTGCTGGACAATCAAACAGCTCATTGGAGGAGGAGGCTGCACAAATATCCCCATCCTCAATGATGGGGGAGCCCAGCATTCGCTACAATCTTCAGCAAGAAGTGCTGAGTGGGTGATTCATCTCAGCCTCCTCTGGAGGTCCCCAACATCACAGATATCAGTCTTCAGCCAATTCGATTCATTCAAAATGATATCAAGAAATGTCTGAAGACACTGGATATTGCAACGGCTATGGGCCCTGACAATTCTGGCAATCTGACACAAAAACAAAAAAATACTTAACAATCTCAGCAGGTCTGTCGGCATCACAGAGCTTTGACAGCGTCCTCCAGACTCGAAACGTCCCTTCTCTCTCCACAGACGCTGTCAGACTTGCTGAGATCCTCCAGTATTTTCTGGTTTTGTTTCAGATTCCAGCATCCGCAGTCTTTTGCTTTTATAATATTCCGGCAATAGTACTGAAGGCTTGTGCTCCGGAACTTTCCACACCTCTAGCCAAGCTGTTCCAGTACAGCTACAACACTGGCATCTACCTGGAAATGTGGAAGGTTGCCCAGGTGTGTCCTGTACACCAGAAACAGGACAAATCCAACCCAGCCAATTACCGCCCTATCAGTCTACTCTCCATCATCAGTAATGTGATGGAAGGAGTCATCAACAGTGCTATGAAGCGGCACTTACTCAACAATAACCTGCTCACGGACGCTCAGTTTGGCCTCTGCAAGACCCACTCAGCTCCTGACTTCATTACAGCCTTTGTCCAAACATGGATAAAGGACTTGAACTCCAGAGGTGAGGTGAGAGTGACTGCCCTTGACATCAAGGCAGCATTTGACCGAGTGTGGCATCAAGGAGCCCTAGCTAAACTGGAGTCAATGGGAATCAGGGGGGAAACTCTCTGCTGGTTGGAGTCACACCCGGCACAAAGGAAGATGGTTGTGGTTGTTGGAGGTCAATCATCTTAGCCTGGTTGAGTGCAGCACCAATAACACATAAGCCCGACATCATCCAGGACAAAGCAGTCCGCTTGATTGATCCCTTTCACAAACATTCAATCCCTCCCCCACCGATGCACAGTTGCAGCTGTGTGTACCAACTGCAATGTTTCATTTATCATGGCCAATCCTCTTAACCTGCACACCTTTGGACTGTGGGTGGAAACTGGAGCACCAGTAGCAAACCCGTGCAGACACGGGAGAATGTGCAAACCCCACACAGTCACCCAAGGCCATAATTGAACCCGGGTCCCTGGCGCTGTAAAGTGGCAGTGCTAACTATCCAAAGATGTGCAGGTTAGCTGGATTGGCCATGATCAATGGACAGGGTTACAGCATGGGGCGGGGGAGTGACCTAAGGTAGGGTGCTCTTTGGAGGCTCGATGCTGACTCGATGGGCCGAATGGCCTCCTTCTGCACTGTCGGGATTCTATGATGCACTGCGGGAATGCACCAAGGTATCAACAATAGCATGTTCCCCTCCAAGTCACACACCATCCTCACTTGGCAGTACATCGTTGTTCCTTCACTGTCACTGGGTTAAAATCCTGCAACTCGTTCTCTAACACAGGGACTGCAGCGGTTCAAGAAGGCAGCATAACCTTCTCAAGGGCAACTAGGGATGGGCAATGCGGGACCAGCCATTGGCTCTTACATCCCGCGAATCAATTTTACGAAAAAATGCCAGGGATGCTCTACTAAATGTGTTTGACTTTGCACCTACCTCATAGCATTAATCCAAAATGCAAACCACAGGCTGAAACTTTCTAAAGGCCCTTTGTTCCTGAGCTAAGTTAAAGTTTAACAAAGATCTTAACTGCCCTTTGATACTGTAGCAAAATTCAATTCTGTTGGCAGCAAATTAATCTTGAATGAATTAATTGAAGAAATATTGCCTTGGGGGCGGCAGTTCCAATTGAACAAAGGACCTTGATGGACATTTTGGGGAAACTCCAGTACAATCAGCCAGTCCACCGTTTCTACACTTGTGCCACGTTTGATTTGTTTAATAACTGTGTTCAGATTGGTGCAAATCTATGGTGATTTTGCCTCCTTGAACTTAACATGTCTGATTGAGGCAAGGCCATTCAGCCCATGTTGTACTGTATCCAGAATGCATTTATCATTAGGACTCCATGTTCCTGCTCATTGATCCTCCACTTAAAGACATGAAGTCATTTTTATAAATGACCTGGAGGAGGGCGTAGAAGGATGGGTGAGTAAATTTGCAGATGACACTAAAGTCGGTGGAGTTGTGGACAGTGCGGAAGGATGTTACAAGTTACAGAGGGACATAGATAAACTGCAGAGCTGGGCTGAGAGGTGGCAAATGGAGTTTAATGCAGAAAAGTGTGAGGTGATTCATTTTGGAAGGAATAACAGGAAGACAGAGTACTGGGCTAATGGTAAGATTCTTGGCAGTGTGGATGAGCAGAGAGATCTCGGTGTCCATGTACATAGATCCCTGAAAGTTGCCACCCAGGTTGAGAGGGTTGTATAATGGGTCTGAATGAGGAACGCGCGGCCGAGGATGCACATAGCCCCGTTTTGTACATTGGGGAGCTCCGCTTGCAGGAATTCCAAGCGAGTCCTGACCTCACCCCAGCCCGGTGGGAGCATCCCCTGCACCCCCCCCCCCCCCCCCCTGCACTCCCCCCAACATCCACACAGAGCGTCCCGCCTATCGCTCGTGTGCAGAAAATGCCAGCTTGGCACCCTGGCAGTGCCACCTGGGCACCTTGCCATGCCAGGCTGGCACCCAAGTGGCACTCGGTTTACAACCAACTCTGGCAAGCGCCATTTGGTCACGCCGCATTTGGGTGTGATTCTGACTCCGACGCCTTGGAAAGATCCCGCCCCCCCCTTTCAGGCCTCTCCAGCCCCATTTCAGCCCCCCCCCCCCTTTCAGGACCTCCACACTACACCCTCTCAACCATTGAGGCCCCTTATCTGCCCTTCCCATCCCCACCCTTCATACCCCCTTCATTCCCTCTTTCGTGGGCATGGCTCCCCTCAGGCCCAGATCCTTGGCAGTGCCACCCTGACACCTGGGCACACTGGCACCGTGGCAATGCCAGGCTGGCATGTTAAGGTGCCCAGCGGCCTGAGGGAGAGCCAGGGGACCACACTACCCTGTATCTGACCACCCAGGGGTTTCCAAAGGCCTGGTAAAACCCCAGGTGCCGTTACACCTGGTCCACATTTCTGTGGACCAGTACTAAACGGTGTCCGGGTGAGGCCTCGCTGGCGAGGCCGTTAGTTCCCGACCTCGGAAGAATCCGGCGCTGACATATTTAAATGAGCCACGCAGCTTATTTAAATATGTTAATCTGGATCTCGCCCAGCACTGGCAAGACCCAGATCGTGAGGTTCAGATGAATCTTGTGGGACGTGTCAATTGTTGCGAATCTTGCGAGACTCGCCGGCCTTTATACGTCATCGGGTGCGGTGAGGCTGTTAATTCACACCCGTCATCCTTTATCGAAAATCTCCCATTAAACACCTGGCGGTGTGTCAAATCCCTTAAATAATTTTGCTTCAGTTTGATGTTAATCACTTGTTGAATAAGGAAACCCTGACTAGGACTAGATTTAAATATGCTTTTCAGCTATTTCCCCATTTCCCCTCACCTTCTTTATTCTTCACTTACTGAACAGCCAGATTCAGAATTCACCATGCCTGCACCGTTTAATAATTAATACACTTGTAATGTCAGTGACCTGAATGCCACATTGAAGCGGTATAGGAATATTTCTGCATCCCGTGTCGGCCTCGATACAGCTGAACTCAGCCAGCACCGCAGGCGGTGCTACATTGGCCTCAGTGCCTGCAGTTTCGGGCGAGCAATCAACTCGGGTTCCCAGCCCCAGCCACACCCTGACCACACTTATCATTCTTCCAATGTGAAAAGATGCCAGTGTGATTGTTGGAGTCGGGCCTATCAACCTTGTTTTGAAATCCATCCATGGCCTCACCCGTCCTATCTGGTAACCTCCTCCAGCTCTGCAATCCTCCGAGACCTCTGCACTGTTGGCTTCTTGCACATTCCGATATTTCATCACTCCGCCATTGCCAGCTCTGCCTTCCGTTGCCTGGGCTCTAAGCATTGGAATCCCCTTCCTCTCCCTGGGTGGGATTTACCATCCCCACCCACCCCTGGGACCGTCCAGTCCCGCCGAAAGACATTGGGCGGGATTCTCCGTCCCGCACCAGTTTACCAGTGCGGTGTGCCCTCGCCGGCAGCGGCATTCTCCGCCCTGCCAGCCGGCCGATGGGGTTTCCCATTGTGGGCAGCCCCATGCCATCGGGAAATCCCCGGGCGTTGGTGCGCTGGTACAACGGAGAAAAGCCAGCAAGTCCCAGCCTCTTGCTCTCTCACTCACTCACTCACTCACTCACTTACCCACCGACCCACCCACCACCCACCCACCCACTCACTCAACTGTGTTACAGGAGGCAATTTTGCCTCTTGCCTCTTGGCAAGGGAGGGAAGGGAATAGAAATTGGGGAGTCCAGAAAAAAAATCAATTCAGAGGGTCCCTCGCTGCGATGGAAGAAGCTGGTGATAGTGTAACAATTTCTCTGATGTTTCTCTGCAAAATGGTTCTGTCTGCAGCTGATAAACTATGGAGCTTGACTACACCCTCCTTTCATATTAATCACACCCCACATTCCATTTGGGATATATATTACCTGCAGAACCAGGAGAATTTCAGAAGGTTTGAAGGTTTTATTTAATCTAATGGGGCACAGCTCTGTTAATTCTCGTACGGCAGCGATGTTGCTAGATGACGAAGGAAGGTGCCAGTCTCGTCATTGAGGTCGTAAAGTGCGAACAGTATTCTTGGGCACTGGACATGCGGTTGGTACAAAAATCCCAAAAGCAAAATTTCGCCGATAGCGGAAATCAGAAATAAAAACAGGAAGTGTCGGAAACACTCAGCAGGTGAGGGAGCAGCTGTGGAGAGAGAAGCAGGGTTAACGCCCAGATGTTCCTGCCAGCAGCGGACATCATTGCGGGCGGGATGGGAACATGTGGAGAGCGTTTCCACCACTGACGGCGCCGGAACATCCTGCCCAACCTGTCAGGTCTGTGAACTCGTCACCAGGACAGTTCTGATGGAAGGTCACAGACCCAATATGTTAATTATCCTCCACAAGGATTGCTGATACAAGTTGCAGAACATAGAACATACATAGAACATACAGTGCAGAAGGAGGCCATTCGGCTCATCGAGTCTGCACCAACCCACTTAAGCCCTCACTTCCCCCTATCCCTGTAACCCAATAACCCCTCCTAACCTTTTTGGTCACTAAGGGCAATTTATCATGACCAATCCACCTAACCTGCACATCTTTGGACTGTGGGAGGAAACCGGAGCACCCGGAGGAAACCCACGCACACACGGGGAGGATGTGCAGACTCCACACAGACAGTGACCCAGCGGGGAATGGAACCTGGGACCTGCAGAGCAAGGAAACCTGATCAAAGTCCATCACCACCAGAAGCTTCGGCTGAAATTCAGGTGACACTTGAGAATGAGCCATCCTATGCTAACTACCTGATGCTTGGTCAGAACCAAGGAATGCAAACAGACCAGATGAGAGAATTAGAATCCATCTGGCCTGTTCCAAAATTGGAAAAGTACCTTGGACCCCCCCCCCCCGGACTGTTCCAATTGTTTTCCCAGTCAAATATATATCCATTCCTCTCTGAGTTTGTGGATACTATTCATCCTGACTGCCTTCCAGAACAGTCTGCTCCATCATAGAATTTACATCGTAGAAGGAGTCCATTTGGCCCATCAAGTTTGCACTGGCCTTTAGAAAGAACCCCTACTTTAAATTTTTTTTTAAAGTACCCAATAAATGTTTTCCAATTATGGGGCAATTTAGCGTGGCCTATCCACCTAACCTGCACATCTTTGGGTTGTGGGACCGAAACCCACGCAAACACGGGGAGAATGTGCAAACTCCACACGGACAGTGACCCAGAGCCGGGATTGAACCTGGGACCTCGGCGCCTTGAGGCAGCAGTGCTGCCCTAAAAAAGCCCACTCCACCCTATCCCCATAACCCCGCCTAACCTTTTTGGACACTAAGGGCAATTTAGCATGGCCAATCCACCTAACCGGCACATCTTTGGACTGTGGGAGGAAACCGGAGCACCCGGAGGAAACCCGCGCACACACGGGGAGATCATGCAGACTCCACACAGACAGTGTCCCAGCAGGGAATTGAACCTGTGACCCTGGAGCTGTGAAGCATCAGTGCTAATCACAGTGCTATCACACCGCCCTTCGCGATGAAGAGTAGGGGGCACCTGGATTTGAACCGGGGATCTCCTAGATCCGCAGTCAAACTCTCTACCACTGAGCTAGACCCCCCTTGTCTTGTTTTCTTTTTCTTTTACATCTCGCGGGGTAAGGACGCTAATAGGATGTGTCTGTCATTTAAGTTTCTTGGCTGAGTTCAGACTGAGATTGATTGGGATAGGAATCATGGTGAGTTCTGAGGTTAACTTTGGTGATAATACATTGAACCCACACTGTTGCGCCTCAAGCCACTGAATTGGGGGAAGTGGTGTTTACTTTGCATCTTGGTTAGAATTTCCTGTGAAGACCAAGTTAATGATAATAGGATTTTCGGGTCTGTAGCTGGACATGGCTCAATATTATGCTTAGCCTCTTCCTTACTCTTGGCGGGCTAGAGTTACAACTCGTCCCCAGTTCTGCTCATGAAACAAACACATACAACGCTGGCAATTTTCTTCAGCTTTCTCCAGTATGGTTTTTGACAAGTTAATTGCTCAGACAGGCCTGCAAAATAAAGGCTTCAAGCCTGCTTCCTGCTTTATTGGCTCATAAAATGTTTTATCTTTGTCCTGTTGCACTGGACCAGGTAATTAAATGCTGCGAGGAACACGGACGTTTCCGGAACTACTGGGGCTACGAAATGCCATGATCACGGATGAATAACGTGGGAGTCTTGAATATCTGTCTCGGACAGACTAAGGTGTAAATGTGGCCATTTCCTCACTCCTCTGAGCACGCCCAGAGAAATAGCCAGCCTGCATTGACTGTCTGCACTGATTCAGGAAGAATGGCAGCTTATAGGACACAGCACCACGTTAAACGATACCCTCGAGTCGGTTATCATTCCTGGAAAGGGAGGGAGAACATTGAAACGGGACTGTTGGGCAAAGAGATGCCTGTATAATAAAGCAAAAACGTGACGGGTGAGAGGGAAGTTATCATGTTGGGATATTGCATATTAAAATCCCAATGTGCCCGCAGGGATTGAGAGTTTTGGTTCTTTAACACTTGTGGATTAAATGACCGAACTCCCGTTCCGAGCCAGCCAATCTTTTCCACACTCTGCACTTGCTCGTGTTCCCCTGACTTTCCTCCATGGCAGTTACTGAGTAGACGTGTTGTATTTATTCAGCCTTTTCTCTCGAGGACCAGCTCCCATTTGTCTAGAACTGTACAAGGCAGTCGGGTGGCTTCTGGGCTGACGAGATGCAGAGACAGCGCAGCAAGGTACTTAATCAAAGTGTGGGAGATGTTTATTGCAGACTACACCGCTGACAACACCTTTGCACAACATTTCATTGAGAATGTAGAAGGTGTCGTATCTGGTTGCCATTGTGAGGCGGTGCTCTCTTCTCTGCACTGTTCCATCAACTCCTAATTCAAGGGGTATTATGCTGTCCAGGGTTGGATAACAAGATGAAGCAAGCAAGAACTCTGGTGTAATGGATGTCAGCACTCTGACTGGCTCATTCTACTCTTCGTGGAACGATTTCATCCACTAGTCGCCTTGCTTTTGTGAGTGGAAGTCAGCCAAGTGCGTGTCTCGCTGAAGGGACCTCACACGCCCCGTGGCACAGATAGGGGGCGCGATTCTCTTAAAACATTTTAAAGTTCATTTGTGGCGGGCTTTTCAGGGAGTTTCTGCCAGCGAGTTCCCCACCGCTAGTCAATGACACTTAGTCACTTTTTTGGGGCCCTGGGGAGTTTCTCACTGTTTATCGCGCACTTCGGGCACCATCGTCCCAAAAGGGAACCAAGCCTCCTAGTGAGCAGGTTTAGTCGCGTGTTTCCCACCACTCGCAGTGCCGAGAGTCACATGGCTATTCAACGTGATTCGCCGAAACGGGGAACGCGTGGCAGAGACCGCACGCACAGCCACGTTATTTTACAACGAGGAGCTCTGCTCGCCGGAACCCCCAGTTGTAGCGAGAGGTCGGGCGCCATTTCTAAATGGTGTCCCGATCTCCGAGGCCCACAAAAGAAATCGCCAACCCCCCACAGCCGGAGCGCAGCACGGGAGGTCCCCCAAACCCTCCTCACACCCACAGTGGGCAACCCCGGCCCAATCACGCATGCGCACAAAATGCCAGCTTGGCAACTTGGCAGTGCCAACCTGGCACCCAGATGGCGAACATCAACCTACCCAAAGGACATGAAGCCGGGAGCCACCAAGCCCCTTGGAGACCCCCATGAGCGCCATTCAATCTGGCCCCCGTTTGTGGTGACCAGTACTGAACGGTCCTCACCCGAGGTCCCCGAGGCAAAGGGATTGGATCCCAAAGCCTCAGCTAGCTCTGGAATCCGCACATTAGAGTAAGGCCTCGCTCTAATATGCAGATTTACCAAAAACTGATCCTGCCCGTTGTGGGCAGGATTTCCCCTTGCAACCTCTCGCCAGATTGTGTTGAATCTCGGGAGGCATTGCGAGCCGGGTGGGTCCCGGGAGCGGGGTCTCCCAGCTTTCACCAGCCACGCTGCACCGCGGCGAGCTGCTTTACTGGCGCAGCGTGGCCGGATGATCACGCCCTGAGAATTTCTTTCAGCACTGGGGAGATGAACCCAGAGATCGGGCCGCCAGTTTGAAAGGATGCCCGATCTCTAAATGAGCTTGTCCCCACCCATGGGCAATCCACCCCACACACCATGGACACTACACCACACCCCACAAGTGAGGACACCCCACTGTGGGGCCCCTGGGGCCCCCCCTCTTCAGGCTACCCACACCCATTTACAACCCCCCCCCTTCCAGGACACCCACCTGTCACCCCCCCCCCCCCCAACCTTCCAGAGGCCCCTATTTACTTGTCCTGCACACCTCCTCCCTTCAAACCCCTCCTCCACTCTCCTTTCATGGGCACGGCCCTCTTCGGCCCCTAGCCCTTGGCAGTGCCGCCATGACACCCAGGCACCCTTGCATTGCCACCCTAGCACCCAGGCAGTGCTCCTGCCAGCTTGGAGTTCCAGGGGGAGGGCCAGGGAGCCACCCTACATTATTCCTGACCACCCAAGGGACTCTAACAGCCCTGTTTTTCTAGACCAGTGCTGAGTGGCGTCTGGCTGCGGCCTCACTGGGGAGGCCGGAGGGTCCCGCGATGCTGGTGTACACCGGTTAAGTTCGTCGAAGTCAGTGGGCAGCATGGTAGCACAGTGGTTAGCACTGTAGCTTCACAGCACCGGGGTCCCAGGTTCGATTCCCAGCTTGGGTCACTGTCTGTGCGGAGTCTGCACGTTCTCCCCGTGTCTGCATTGGTTTCATCCGGGTGCTCTGGTTTCCTCCCACAAGTCCTGAAAGACGTGCTTGTTAGATGAATTGGACATTCTGAATTCTCCCTCAGTGTACCTGAACAGGCGCCGGAGTGTGGCAACTAGGGGCTTTTCATGGTAACCTCATTGCAGTATTAATGTAAGGCTACTTGTGACAATAATAAAGATTAATGTTGTTATTATTTTAAACTGGCTTGGGCGAGCACTGTTTGGTCAAGCCCTTTGTGTGTTTCTGACTCGGACGCCTCACGGATCTCGGGTCCCACGAAGCGTGAAGACCTCTGGGTAACATGCAAGAGGGCTCTCCCGGCATTCACCGGCCGCACCGCGTTCAAGCGAAAGCGCAACGCCACGGTTGGATCGCACACAGGATTTCCAACTCTGGGTTGGAACTATTCATCAGATGACCTTCCGCCTCTAACCCATCACCCCCGCCCCCCACCTCTAATATTTTTCTCAGTAATAACAAAAGTTTTCAAAGAAAATTAAAACAAAATACACCATTTTATTAATGATCCTATGATTTTTCCCATGGGTTTTCTTGTGACAACATCCAGGAGATTTATTGTTAATTCCTGGAAATTGTAGAGCAATGTTTGGAGACCGCAGGGCAACTGATTCTGACGAGCTGTGACACTGTGGTGTCTGTGTTGTGTCGGCTGTGACACTGTGGTGTCTGCGTTGTGTCGGCTGTGACACTGTGGTGTCTGCGTTGTGTCGGCTGTGACACTGTGGTGTCTGCGTTGTGTCGGCTGTGACACTGTGGTGTCTGCGTTGTGTCGGCTGTGACACTGTGGTGTCTGCGTTGTGTCGGCTGTGACACTGTGGTGTCTGCGTTGTGTCGGCTGTGACACTGTGGTGTCTGCGTTGTGTCGGCTGTGACACTGTGGTGTCTGCGTTGTGTCGGCTGTGACACTGTGGTGTCTGCGTTGTGTTGGCAGAACAGGCATTTGTTGTCCGACTCAGGAAATCTCCAGAAAAGATAGAAGGATAGAACCGGAGCCAAACTTTACACATTTCTATATTTATTTACAGGGTTCTACATTACAAGCGTACGCCTCCTAATCCAAAAATATAAGGCGCGATTCTCCGCTCCCGTGCCGCAGTGCACGCCGTCGAGGTTCACGACGGCGCGAAACGGCCCCTATCCCGACCGATTCAGGGCCCGATAATGGGCTAGGAGCGGGGCCACGTCACTTACACGCGGCAGGTCTTGTCGCCACGTAAAGGCGGCGGCGCATACATGCTGCGGCCGGCGCCGCATAACTGGCATCATCCGCGCATGCGCGGGTTGGCCGGCGCCAACCCGCGCATGCGTGGTTGCCATCATCCCCGGGTCCGCCCCGCAAGAAGATGTCAGACGGATCTTGCGGGGCTGCGGAAGAAAGGAGGTCCTCCTTCAGAGAGGCCAGCCCGACGATCGGTGGGCACCGATCGCGGGCCACACACCATTTGAGGCCCCCCCCCCGGTGCAGGATCACCCACCCCCCCCCGCAGGCTGCCTCCCCAGCGTTCCCGCCGGCAGCGACCAGGTGTGGACGGCGCCGGGGGGGAACCCGCCGTTTTGGCCTGGCCGCTCGACCCATCCGGGCCTGAGAATAGCAGGGGTGCTGGGGAATCGCCATTTTGGGTGTCTCGGGCGATTCTCCGGCCTGCGCAGCGCGGAACTCGACGGGGCCGTTCTCGACGCTTGGGAGAATCGCGGGAGGGCGTCAGACCGGCGTCGCGGGAAATTTTGGCGACCCAGGCGATTCTCCCAACCGGCGCGGGAGCGGAGAATCCCGCCCATAGTTTCACTCTGTGCCTATAGGGGTTCAAGTGAACCCTCCGTTGTTCCCCACCACCTGCAAACAATTAAAAATGACTAAAACGTGCAATTAACAAAATCTGGTGAGAAGCTGATAGCTTCTCGACTGCAGTCAAAGAGAAGAGGCTTTTTTTTATTTAGAAAGACACAAGGTTCCAACAGAGTGGTGGGGCTCAGCTTTTAGTGGGTTGGTAGCAGATGGGGTTGCAATTCTGATCTTCCTTTGAGTCACCATGTTAATGCCTGCTTTTAAATATATTTTTGAGATTTCCATATGGCAGGCCAGAATTCAGCTGTACAGGGGGGGGTGTCACCTCGCTGCATTCTCCCACACAGTTATGAACTTGAGCATCGAGTACGTTTGACAAGATCCTTCCTCAACCTCCATAAACCTGAGCTCACCCATATCCTCTTGTCCATATTCTACTTCACACCAAGACCTGCTCACCCATCACCACGACTTGCAGATTCTACAATGGTTCCCAGCTCACCAATTCGCCAGTAGTTATACCATTTCAATTTGAAGCTCGGTAGACATCTGGATGAATTGGAGCAGATAACTGGAGACATTTTAATATTACAAATTCTCATTCTTGCTTTCAAACCCCTCCATGGCCTCATTTCTTCCGTCTCTGTACGTTTCTTCTGGCCCTACAACTCTCAGAGATCTTTGCATTAATCTGTTTTGTGTTTTGACCCACCATTGGAGGCCATGGCGTCATCTTACGCCCAGTAATCTCGTCCCTAAATCCTTTGGCCTCTCTCCTTCCCTCTCCTTCATTTTAAACCCCCTCCCAGAAAAGCTTGTCCCGTAAACCCAGCTTCTGTGGTTCCTTGTGCGCCTTGGTGTCCAAGTTCTGTTTGATGGTTGCTGCTGTGAAGCATTTTATTCGCTTCAAGAGGCTATGTAAATGCAAGTTGTTGTTGCAGGGGTCACACAAAGTTGTGCACACATTCCGGCACCGGGTAAAAGAATGGTGCTGCATTGGCCAGTGACACCAGCAGAATTTTATTGTCTTGTCCCTTTGACGGGTGTTTGACAATTTAATGGTGCGGATGTTGTCCATGTTCTTCATGCGGGGAGGTTACAATAAGGGAAAGCTGATCCTAGCTGCGACAAATCAAAACTCTTCCAGCACCACCTCTTGTCCTTTGCCTGTCCTAGAACTTGCAATTCTAATTCCCCCGCTCCATTCTGCTGTCTGACCTTCCCCAAGGTGGTTGAGGCCCGATTGTAGAAACACGGGGCCACATTTATTAAAATTGAGCTGGACACGCAGGGAAGAGCTTAAAAAAAAATTCAGCAACAGCTCCCCCGTGGTATGGGAATAATGAGGCATTCTGAGCCAGATTGACTCTGATGCAAGGCTTGCTGGTACTTTACATTATTCCAGGCAGCCTATTATTCAGCGCACATACACTCTTCAGAAAAACAACGCGTCACAAAGAAGCATGTGGCACTTAATGACTTTTACGCTTGGCAGTTGATTGCTCTGATGTACAAGTCACATCAGGACCAGCTCTCCGATTGTAGCCTGGCCCGAATGACGGGGCGGCTGAAGGTAGATTGTGTTGTGGGTTCTTTTTCCCCTTTGTTGCTCACGTGGATTGATTTAATGTGCCGCTTCTCCCACACCCTTCCAGGCTCTCCTGGAACACTCCTCTGGGGGCACTCCTCTCTTAGCTGTGCGAACCAGGCCTGGAAGTGATGTGAAAGGAGGGCTCAGCTTGGCTCCCTATTTGACTTCATTTTATTTTGCGATTGCTTCTCTTCACACAGAAGAAATTTCTCCGCCCAGGTTGGCTAATCCTCCAGGGATTGTTCTGGATTCCACAGGAACAAAAGAATATACCCGCCGTGGTCTTTGTTAACTCTGTTAACTCCCACTTTAAACTTTTTGGGATCTTTGCATTCCTCCCATTCTGGCCTCCTGTTTAACTCTGATTTGAATTACTCCACCATTCACATCTGTCCCTTCCTGGACATTAAGCTGTGGATAAAACGTTGCCACGTCTTCATATCTCTCCCCCTTTAAGATCGTGCTAACCCCTGACCAGGCCTTTGGTCACTTGTCAAATATCTCCCAATGTGCCTCCATGTCAATTTTGCCACATACTCTCCAATAAAGCTCCTTGGGGCATTCTGCAACACCAAGAGTACTGTATAAATACAAGATGTTGTTGTTGCCAGGGGCAACTGGACAGATTAAAATCATTCAGGAGTTCGGAGAGGAGGGGGACGATTGTTTGACTGGAGTGGGTAGTTGGAGCAAGGAACAAATAAGTACAAAGAACAATACAGCACAGGAACAGGCCCTTCGGCCCTCCAAGCCTGCGCCGATCCCGTGTCCTATCTAGACCAGTCGCCTGTATCCTTCTATACCCCGTCTGTTCATGTGCCTATCCAGATAAGTCTTAAGGGTCGTTAACGTACCTGCCTCAACCACCTCACTTGGCAGTGCATTCCAGGCCACCACCACCCTCTGTGTAGAAAAACCTCCCCCGCACATCTCCACTGAACATTTCCCCCCTCCCCTTGAACTTGTGCCCCTTGTAATTGTCATTTCTGCCCTGGAAAAAAGCTTCCAACTGTTCACCCTATCTGTACCCCTAATAATTTTGTAAACTTCTATCAGGTCGCCCCTCAGCCTCCGTCTCTCTAGGGAGAACAATCCCAGTTTATTCAATCTCTCCTCATAGCTAATACCCTCCATACCAGGCAACATCCTGGTAAACCTTTTCTGGACTCTCTCCAAAGCCTCCACATCCTTCTGGTAATGCGGTGACCAGAATTGGACACAGTATTCCAAATGTGGCCTAACCAACGTTCTATATAACTGTAACATAATTTTCGAGCTTTTATACTCGAAACCCCATCCGATGAAGATAAGAATGCCATATGGTTTCTTTACCACCATTTCCACCTGTGCTGCCACTTTTAAGGATCTATGGACCTGCATGCCCAGATCTCTCTGTGTCTCTATGCTCCTGATGGTTCTGCCATTTATTTTATATCTCCCACCTGAATTTGATCTACCAAAATGCATCCCCTCGCATTTGCCCGGGTTAAATTCCATCTGCCATTTCTCTGCCCAATTTTGCAGCCTATCTATATCCTGTTGTATTCTCTGACAATCTTCATCACTATCCGCAACTCCAGCAATCTTAATATCATCTTCAAACTTGCTAATCAGACCCGCTACATTTTCTTCCAAGTCATTTATATATATTACAAAGAGCAGAGGTCCCAGAACTGATCCCTGCGGAACACCACTAGTTACAGACCTCCATTTGGAAAAGCACCCTTCCACTGCTACCCTCTGTCTTCTATGGCCAAGCCAGTTCTGGAACCATCCTGACCCCATGTGATCTAACCTTTTGCACCAGCCTGCCATGAGAGACCTTATCAAAAGCTTTACTAAAGTCCATGTAGGCAACATCCACAGCCCTTCCCTCATCAATCATTTCTGTCACCTCCTCAAAATATTAAATTAGTGAGACATGACCTCCCTCGTACAAAACCATGCTGTCTGTCACTAATAAGACCATTCACTTCCAAATGTGCATAGATCCTGGCTAGGATTCTCCAATATTGGGGCTATGTCCCCACGCTCACCAGAAAATGGGCGCGAATCACTCCGGACTTTTTTCTAAAAAGTCGGGAGTGATTTTCTGACTTTAAAGGGACTTGCAGGGCCCCGGAGTGCTCCACACAGCTCCTGCTGCCGATACGGGGCCCTTCACTTTCGGCCGCGGGTCTGGGCGTCATGATGGACCCACACAGCGTGCCGGCGCAGAAGAAGGTCGCCCCCCGCCCAGATCGCGCTCGCCCGCCGATCGGTGGCCCCCGAACACGGGCCTGGCCACGTGGAGCCCCCCCCGAGACTGATCCCCCTCGGACAGCCATCGCAGCCGTGACGGCACGCTCCCGCCGGGTGGAGCCATACGAGAACCACGCAGGCGGGAACTCGGCTGGTCGACGGCGGAGAATCGCCGCGGGGACCTCTTTCAACGGCCCCTGACCGGCGCCGCATCGACTGCGCACGCGCGAAGGTGTCGCAGGTCCGATGCTCCATTCTCCGCCCCAAGCCGGGCGCGATTGCGGCGCGGGGGCTCGGAGAATCCCGGCCCCTATCTCTGAGAATCTTTTCCAAAAATGTCACTATCACTGACATAAAGCTCACTGGCCTATAATTACCCGATTATCCTTGCAACCCTTCTTAAATAACGGTACAGCATTGGCTATCCTCCAATCCTCTGGGATCTCACCTGTGGCCAATGAGGACACAAAGATTTCTGTCAGAGGCCCAGCGATTTCATCTCTTGCCTCCCTCAGTAATCTGAGATAGATGCCACCTGGCCCTGGGGATTTGTCCACTTTAATGCTTTTTAGCACACCTAACACTTCCTCCCTCATAATAATGACCTGTTCTAAAGTGTTTCCATATCCCCCTGAGACACCACCTATCAACGTGTCCCTCTCCTTTATGAATACCAATGTAAAATACTCATTAAGGACCTCAGCTTCTTCCTCTTTCTACACAATTTCCCTCCTTTGTCCTTGAGAGGACCAACTCTTTCTCTAGCTACCCTCTTGTTCCTAATATACGTATAAAATGCCTTTGGATAAAATTTCCAGGGTTACATCCAACTAGATTTTACAGCCCACGCTCTGTTTTCTTCCCTCCAAGACCAAATGTTCTCTGGTGTTTAGGTTCCACAGACACACTTTACCCAGGCGACCATACTTTGTACGCAAACGCAGGCCATTAAAGTTGGTAGGCTGTTTGACCACAAGGGGCTTCACAGGGGCAGCTTGAGTTCCCTGCATCTTAATGGAGATGCTTAACATTTACACGCGGCCAATGAGATACTGTGAAAAAGCCCTCAGCCTTGTGAGGTAAAGAGAAAATCCAATTGAACCAAGTTCCGTACAATCAGGTGTAGAAGTAGCGCCTTGCAATTCAGAGTGTGGGTCCGGACAGGGTTATAATCTGATCCTGGAAAACATCAATCACAATTTAACATTTCAATTGGTCTGCAGTTTTATTGCTTAGTTTCATGGGGACAAAAGTTAATATTTGTTCATTTAGTTCTGCTTTCGTGGAGTCTGTGATTATATTGGTTGTGTTGTAATGTGTCGAGGAGCGTTGTGTAGAGGAGCGTCGTGCAGAGGAGCGTAGTGTGTAGAGGAGCATAGTGTAGAGGAGCGTTGTGTAGAGGAGCGTAGTGTACCAGGAGCGTTGGATACAGGAGTGGAAAAGATCCAAACGTAGGAAATAAAGATAGAGCGTAAGATTTTCCGGTTGCTCCCGCTGACAGGATCTTCCGGCCCTGCCGAAGTCCAGGGGATTCACATGGACAGCCTGTGGGAAACCCCGCCATGCTGAGGCTGGAAAGTCTTGATGAGAATCTTTGAGGATTTTCCGTCCCTTCCCGCGGCTGGGATCTTCCCGTCCTGCCAAAGGCAACCCCTCGTCCTTCCCCCTCCCTGCACTGCGGTATCCCTGGCAGCGGCCAGACGAGGCTTGCAAAATACGCGAGACATCAAAGGATCCAGAAGATCCCGCCTGATACCAATGGCAAGCCGGCTCTGCTACCACGCGAGAGTCTGGGAAACACAGCCCACCCTCTCTAAGAATGTATTTCTTCCACCAGCCGCTGACACATTCAGAAGAAAATCTTCCTTGTAGATCTTCGTGGGGCAGTGGTCCAACACGGGTGTCATTATTCTCATTTGATCGGGGGGTTCAAATATTCACTCCATTCCTTTGAATTCAGATTTTTCCCAGTCCATCTAAAATGATCGAATCGCTGGCAGAATTCTCCCCATTTTGCCACCTAATTTCCTGTGCTATAAGTGATAATCAAGATAAAAGTATCACAAGATCTGAAGATCACTAAACATGCCCCCAAGACATTTAAATCTATCACAATTATTTGAAAGCCTGTTTGCATTGATATTTAGCAGTGCATCTGTCAATATGAAGAAAAGACTGAGAGGAGATAGAATCCAGTCGAAATCAAATAATCAAACAGATTGCTATCTTCACTTTCACCACTGAAACACAAGCTATGTGGAAATTGGAGAGCTGTTTGAGATGGCAAACTCTCAACAAAAAGGCACAGATTTACATTGGAGCATTCCTCAAACAAGGCTGGAGATTGGAAATGTTTTCTTGTCCCGCAACCAAGGATCTGGAAAAAGCAATAACGTCTTCAAACTGGAGCTAGATAAATGTTTGAAGGGAAGTGGATTTGTGCCAAGCAGCTAGATACAAAATGATACAAACACACAGCTCAACCTTTCCTGCCATTCACACATTCTAATCTCTTTATGTACCAGTATCCGCACCCTGCTTAGCCTTAATTACCCCCATTTACATTCCTTTTGTCTTCTGTCCTCGACATCTTTGTCTGTCTCCACCTATCACTGGTCCCCTATCCAGTCCCATAGCTCCATACTCCCACACACACACACAACAGCATAAATCTGACCCCATTTCCAGTTCTCTCCAGCTTTGGTGTGGAGATGCTGGTGCAAGTTGAGAATATGGCCTCTATCTTGGTTTGGTTGCGTCGTCTGCTGTAGAGCTGGCGTACGAGGTGGTTGAGGAGTATGAGAGAGGTGCGACGGCAGAGTCTCTCAGCGTAGTCTGTGTTGTAGCTCGAAACATTCGCTCCCTCCTCTCTCCACAGATGCTGTCAGCCCTGCTGAGATTGTCCAGTATTTTCTGTTTTTGTTTTAGGTGCAAACTGGGATGGTCCAAGGCAGGGACAATGGTTCCTGTACGGTGGTAGAGAAGGAGAACAGTAACCGGGAGACAGCAGACCAGAGTTGTATAGTGAAGATGTACGTGTGGATGAATATCTTGGAGTTTTGCTTAGTAATATGTCGATGACATCAAGCAGATGGATCATTCAGGGGGCCTACCATGGCGGCCAGGCTACCGATCCACGGGCGCGCGCGATCTGGGGGGGGGCTATCTTTTTGGTGTCGGTCCGTGCTGTGGGCTGGCCATGTCGCTTGGGGCGGCCATTGAAGGCCGCTGCCGTGCGCATGCGCGGACCCCCGTCAGGAAGTGCAGGGCCTCGTATTGGCAGCCAGAGCTGCGAGGATTACTCCGGGGCCCTGCTAGACCCCTGCAAATTGGAGAATCACCCTGGACTTTCCCCAGGTAAGGCCAGAGTGATTTGCGCCCGTTTTGCGCGGGCGTGGAGACATAGCCCCATTATTGGAGAATCCCACCCCCTATCTTTGTCTTAAAAGAGAGACCTCTTATTCTTAAACTGTGGCCCCTAATTCCAGTCTCCCCCACATGAGGAAAGTTCTGCCCAATATCCACTTTATCAAGTTCTCTCAGTATCCCCTCTCATTCTTCGAAACTCCAATGGGTATGGGTCCAAGCTGCCCAAACTGTCCAACCTAGAGTCTCTGAACTGCTTCTCACGCAGTTACATCCCTTTCCAAATAAGACCAAAACTGTTCATGACTTCAGAAAGTCCCAAAGCACATTAAAGCCAATAATGGAGTTTTGATGTGTAGTTTGTGGACGGATGACAGTCAATTTGCACAGAGTAAGGTCCCACCCTTGATATTTAACATTAATGAACCAAAAACATCTGTTTTTGTGATAAATATTGACCGGACCACTAGGGAAACTCTTGGAACAATGTCACAAGGTCTTTTACATCTGGGACCTGATCATCCAAATGACAGTTCCTCGAGCAACGCAAAACACTTTTAGTGCAAAACTGGATGTTGGTCAACTCTCTGAAGTGCAACATTTTTAAAAATTCATTTTTACCGGATGTGGGTTATTTATTGCCCATCCCTAATTGCCCCTTGAGAAGGTGGAGGTGTGCTGCCTTCTTGAACCGCTGCAATCCATGTGTTGTAGGTACACCCACTGTGCTATCAGGGAGGGAGTTCCAGGATTTGACCCAGTGACAGTGCATGAACGGGAATATATTTCCAAGTCAGGATGGTGAGTGACTTGGAGAGGGACTTCCAGGTGGTGGTGTGCATGTGCCTGCTGCCCTTGTCCTTCTAGGTGGTAATGGGTTGTGAGGTGCTGCCCCAGGAGCCTTGGTGAGTTCCTCCAGTGCTCCAGTAGATGGTACACATGGTTCTTGGTGGTGGAGGGAGTGAATGTTTATGGGAGGGGTGTCGATCAAGCAGGTTGCTTTGTCCTGGATAGTATTGAACTTCTTGAGTGTTGTTGGAGCTGCGCTCATCCAGGCAAGTGGAGAATGTTCCATAAGCGATTTTCGTTTCATTTCATTTCATTCCAGACTCCTGACTTGAGCCTTGTAGATTCTGGGCAGGTTTTGGGGAGTCTGGAGGTGAGTTACTCGCTGCAGGATTTCTAGCCTGACTTGCTCCTGTAGCCACAGTATTTATATGGCTCGTCCAGTTCAGTTTCTGATCAATGGTAACCCCCAAGATGTTGATAGTGGGAGATTCAGTGATGTTAATGCCATTGAATGTCATGGGACGATGGTTGAATCCCTCTTATTGGATATTGTCATTGTCTGTCATTTGTGTGGCATGAACGTAACTTGCCACTTGTCAGCCCAAACCAGGATATTGTCCGGGTCTTGCTGCATCTGCACGTGGACTGCTTCAGTGTCTGAGGAGTTGCGAATGGTGCTGAACATTGTGCAGTCATCAGTGAACACCCCCACTTCTGACCTTATGTTGGAAGGAAGATTATTGATGAAGCAACTGAAGACTGTTGGGCCTGGAACACTACCCTGAGGAACTCCTGCAGTGATGTCCAGGAACTGAGATGACTGACCTCCAACAACCATGTTCCTTTGTGCCAATGGATTGTTTCCCCCTGATTCCCATTGACTCCAGTTTAGCTCGGGCTCCTTGATGTCACACTCGATCAAATGCTGCCTTGATGTCAAGGGCAGTCACTCGCACTTCTGGAGTTCAGCTCTTTTGTCCACGTTTGAACCAAGGCTGGAATGAGATCAGGAGCTGAGTGACCCCGGCGGAACCCAAACTGAGCGTCTGGTTATTGCTGAGTAAGTGCCGCTTGATAACACTGTTGATGACCCCTTCCATCACTTTACTGATGATGGAGAGTAGGCTGACAGGAAATTGGCTGGGTTGGATTTGTCCTCTTCCTTGTGTGCAGGACACACCTGGGTAATTTTCCACATTGCCAGGTAGATGCCAGTGTTGTAGCTGTACTGGAACAGCTTGGCTAGGGATGCGGCGGGTTCTGGAACACAAGTCTTCAGTACTATTGCCGGAATATTGTCAGGGCCCATAGCCTTTGCTGTAGCCAGTGCCTTCAGCTGTTTCTTATTACCACATGGGGTGAATCAAATTGGCTGAACACTGACATCTGTGATGCTGGGGACCTCGGGAGGAGACCGAGACGGATCCTCCACCTAGTATTTGGCTGCAGATTATTTTGAATGCCTCAGCCTTGTCTTCTGCACATATGTGCTGGGCTCTTCCATCATTGAGGATGGGGATATTTGTGGAGCCTCCTCCTCCAGTGAGTTGTTTAATTGTCCACCATCATTCAGGGCTGGATGTGGCAGGACTGCAGAGCTTAGATCTGATCCCTTCGTTGTGGAATTGATTAGCTCTGTCTATTACTTGCTATTTCTATTACTAGGCATGCGAATGGTCCTGTGTGGAGCCTCACCAGGTTAATCCCTCATTTTTCGGTATGCCTGGTGCTGCTCTGGGCATGCCCTCCTGCACTCTTCATTGAATCTATAACCTTAACAGCACGGTAACACAGTGGTTAGCCCTGTTGCTTCACAGCTCCACAATCCCAGGTTCGATTCCGGGCTTGGGTCACTGTCTGTGCGGAGTCTGTACGTTCTCCCCGTGTCTGCGTGGGTTTCCTCCGGGTGCTCCGGTTTCCTCCCACTAGTCCCGAAAGGCGTGCTTGCTAGGTAATTTGGACGTTCTGAATTCTCCCTCTATGTACCCGAACAGGCGCCGGAGTGTGGTGACTAGGGGATTAACTTTATTGCAGTGTTAATGTAAGCCTACTTGTGATTACTTTAACTTTAGAACATAGAACATACAGCGCAGAAGGAGGCCATTCGGCCCATCGAGTCTGCACTGACACACATTCAGCCCTCACTTCCACCCTATCCCCGTAACCCAATAACCCCTCCTATCCTTTTTGGACATTAAGGGGCAATTTATCATGGCCAATCCACCTAACCTGCACATCTTTGGACTGTGGGAGGAAACCGGAGCACCCGGAGGAAACCCACGCACACACTGGGAGGATGTGCAGACTCCGCACAGACAGTGACCCAGCGGGGAATCGAACCTGGGACCCTGTGAAGCCACAGTGCTATCCACTTGTGCTACCGTGCTGCCCAATGGTGCAGATGCAGCGAGCTAAAAATTATCCAAGGAATAGAAGGTGGAGGAGCTTGAGTTTCCTGAAGTCTGAGTAAGGATGAATTTGAATTGCAGATTGTGCAACAAGTCTCACATTCAATATAGTGGCGATGAAGTGTGGGTGTATGAGATGACTTTAGGGGAATGCTGACTACGCTGCTATTCCTGGATTAGAGACACCTTAAAGCTCAGCCTGCGGAGCAAGAAGGGACATTTGGGTCCCACCATTCCTAGTTACGTGGCAATTATTAATGATAAATAGTTGGAATTTTGAATTTCTACTCTTGCTTTCAAATCCCTTCATGACCTCATCCCTCCATATTTCTGTAACCTCCTCCAGCTGTACGACCGTCGAGGATCTTTCTGCTTCGTCAATTCTGGCCTCTTGGGAATCCCTGATTTGAATTGCTGCATCATTGATAACCGTACCTTCAACAGGAGGGTCCTGAGCTCAGAGATTCTCTCTCTCAACCATCTCCACCTCTCCAACTCACTTTCCTCCTTAAAACCTACCTCTTTGACTGTCAGCTTTTGGTCACCTGACCTAATATCTCCTTATGGACCGAATAGCCTCTTTCTGCACTGTCGGGGTTGTATGATGTGGCTCGATATCAAATTCTGTTTGCGAACACTCCTATGATTGCCTTGGGACTTTTTGCCCTGTTAAATGTGTTATATAAATGCAAGTTTTAGTTAGTCACAGCTTGTTAACCAATTTCATCAGGCATTTTGCTTCGAGTGAGAAAGGATAGAGAGAGGGAAAGAGAGAGATCTGTGCAGTTACCACATCCACTACACTCACTGGCTCAGAGGATCACGTTTCAGCAACTGTGTCACATCAATTTTACGTCAAAGCAAAGAAAAACCGTCAGCTTTCAAAAGATTAATGGTCGAGACCAAATTAAATGTTTCTTTTTTTTCAATTATTGGACAACGCAACAATGGACGGCAGCCAGACCTGTGAAAATCAAAGGTTCGAACTATCGGGGAACACCAAACAGGTTGTAGCTCTTTTCCCCAGGAAAGAAAAGGTTGAGGGGGTGACCTGGCAGAGGCCATATGGAAGGGGGTTTGACAGGGTTGTCATGTATCTACTTTCGGAGCAGTCCAGACTCGGGGCCATAAATATAAGTCAGTCAGGGCAGCACGGTGGCGCAGTGGGTTAGCACTGCTGCCTCACGGCGCCGAGGTCCCAGGTTCAATCCCGGCTCTGGGTCACTGTCCTTGTGGAGTTTGCACATTCTCTCCGTGTTTGCGTGGGTTTCGCCCCCACAACCCAAAGATGTGCTGGTTAGGTGGATTGGCCTTGATAAATTGCCCCTTAATTGGAAAAAATGAATCGGGTACTCTAAATTTATTTTTTAAAAGTTAAAACTTCTTTGCTGGAAAGAATTGATTGGCTTTGTCCACAATCGACACTGCTACCACCCAGTGCTCCAGCCTCCCCCATTTATAGGTGTGCAAATACCCATCACCTGTTTAACAATGTAATTGACATTGGCAAAATGGAGCATAAAACAGCCGCACACAACACTTTGATCAAATGGCTTGTTTCTGTATGTCCGATGTATGTGAATGAATATAAATTACGTTAAAGATTTAAAAAATTCACTCAAAAAATTGAATAAATTTGGAATAATGTGATGGGAGGACCAGTGAAATAAAACCTGCAGAGTAAAGGTTTAATCATCAATAGACTTTAAAAAATATATTTCTTTGTTCTCCTTTTTCACATTTTCTCCCAAATGTACACCCACCAACAATAAACAATAATCAGCAAGAAATATGTCAATCCCCATATCAATAACAACGATCCCATCCTCCCACCAAACCCCAAACATTCGCCCGCGTGTTCACACAAACAAATGACAAAAATAAATTAGGGATCACCCATAGTCACCATTAACCCCCCCCCGGCAACAAATGTTCAATGTTATCCAGTTCTTGAAAGTGCATAATGAATAATGCCCATGAATTGTAGAACCCCTCCATCCTTCCCCTCAGTTCAAACTTAACCTTCTCAAGAGTCAAGAATTCCAACGGGTCCCCCCGCCACGCCAGGGCACAGGGTGGAGAGGCTGCTCTCCATCCCAACAGGATCTGCCTTCGGGCGATCAACGAGGCGAAGGCTATGATATCTGCCTCCGCTCCCGTTTCCAACCCTGGCTGGTCCGACACCCCGAATATGGCCTCCCGGGGGCCCGGGTCCAGTTTCACGTACACCACTTTAGAAATTACCCTAAAAACCTCCTTCCAGGAATCCTCTAGCTTTGGACAGGACCAAAACATATGAACGTGATTAGTGGGGCCCCCCTGCAACGTTCACACACATCTTCTACTCCCTCTAAGGATCGGCTCATCCTCGCCCTCGTGAGGTGTGCTCTGTATACCACCTTCAGCTGTATCAGTCCCAATCTCGCGCACGAGGTGGAGGCATTCACTCTCCGGAGCACCTCACACCAGACCCCCCTCCTCTATAACCTCTCCCAGCTCTTCCTCCCACTTTGCTTTGATCCCTTCCAGTGGTGCCTTCTCCTCTTCCAAAATAGCCCTGTAAACCGCTGACACTGCCCCCTTCTCCAGTTCCCTTGTTGTCAGCACCTCCTCCAGCAATGTGGAGGCTGGCTCCACCGGGAGGCTCTGTATCTCCTTTCCGGCAAAATCTCGAACCTGCATGTATCTAAACATTTCCCCTGCTCCAGCCCATACTTCACTTCCAGCTCCTTCAATCCTGCAAACCGACCCCTAAGAAACAAATCTTTTAGCGTCTTAATCCCCGTCTCCTCCCATTTCTGAAAATTTCCATCCCACCTCCCTGGCTCAAATCTGTGGTTCTCCCAAATCGGCATTTCCCTTGACCCTGCCCCCAACCCGAAGTGTTGGCGAAACTGCCTCCAAATTCTCAATGAAGCTATTATTACCGGACTCCCTGATAATTTCCCCGGGGCTATCGGGAGCGGTGCTGTTGCTAGTGCTTTCAATCCCGACCCCCTGCACAAACTCTCCTCCATTCTGACCCACTGGGAGTCAACCCCTCTGACCCAGCTCCGCACCTTCTCCACATTCGCCGCCCAGTAGTAATACATCAGGTTCGGAAGACCCAAATCCCCTGCCTGCCTTCCCCTCTGTAGCAGCACCTTTCTAACTCTGGCCACCATTCCTCCCTATAGGAACGAAGTAATCCTTCCCTCAATCTCTCTGAAAAAAGCCTTTGGCAGGAAAATCGGCAGGCATTGAAAAATAAACAGAAATCGCGGCAGCACCTTCATTTTAACCGCCTGCACCCGACCCGCCAGTGACAGAGGGAGACCATCCCACCTTGCCAGATCAGCTTTCACTCTCCCCACCAAACTAGAAATGTTGTACCTGCGGAGCACCCCCCCCCACTCCCAGGCAACCTGCACCTCCAGATACCTAAAGTGAGTCCCTGCCCTACGGAACGGCAGTCCCCCCACCCCTGCCCCCACCCCCAGCCGAGACACCACAAAATACTCACTCTTGTCTAGATTTAGTTTGTACCCCGAGAAAGACCCAAATACCCGAAGCAGCTCCAATATTCCCCCTATCGACACACTCGGCTCCGACACGTATAACAGCAAGTAATCGGCATATAAGGACACCCTATGCTCTATCTCCCCCACCCCCCGCACTATTCCTTTCCATACCCCCAAACTTCTTAATGCGATGGCCAACAGCTCAATCGCGAGTGCAAACAGCAGGGGGGACATAGGACATCCCTGCCTAGTCCCACGGTGGAGAGAAAAGTATCTCGAGCTGATGTTGTTTGTGCGGACACTCGCCCTCGGCTCCTTATATAGTAGCTTCACCCAGTTCACAAATCTTGGTCCAATCCCAAACCGCTCCAGCACTGCCATCAAGTACCCCCATTCTACCCGGTCAAACGCCTTCTCAGTGTCCAATGCCACAACTACCTCTGTTTCCTTCCCCTCCGCCGGTGCCATAACGATGTTCAATATCCTTCTAACGTTTGAAAAGAGCTGCCTCCCGCTCACGAACCCCGTCTGATCCTCACCTATCACCTTCAGGAGGCACTCCTCCAGCTTACCTGCCAGTACCTCCGCCTATACTTTTGCATCCACATTCAGAAGCGATATGGGCCTATACGACCCACACTCCGTCGGATCCTTATTTGTTTTTAGCAACATGGAAATCGATGCCTGCCCCAAAGTTTGTGGCAACACCCCCTTCCCTGTCGCCTCTTCAAACATCCCCACCATCAGGGGTGCCAGCTTATCCTTGAATTTTTTATAATATTCCATCGGAAATCCATCCGGCCCTGCCACCTTCCCCAACTGCATCCTCCCAATCGCATCCTTTATCTCCTGCTCCATTATCGCTCCTTCTAATGTAGCCCTGTCCCCCTCCCCTAGCCTCGAGTACTCCAACCCATCTAGAAATTCCTGCATCTCACGATCTCCCCCAGGTGGCTCTGACCTGTACAACCTCTCATAAAATTCCTCAAAAACCTTGTTAATCAGATCCGGAGCCATCACCAACTTCCCTGCCCTATCCCTCACCTGCACAATTTCCCTTGCCGCTGCTTCCCTCCGGAGCTGACCTGCTAACATGTTCGTAAACTGCACCCCTTGCTCGTCTCAGTTGGCGCACCGCCTTCCTGGTGGACAGTCGGTCAAAGCTCGCCTGTAGTTCCTTCCTCTTTTCCAGCTTTGCCGGGTCCCCATCCTCTGCATAACTCCTATCTACCCCCAACATCTCATCTATTACCCTCTGCCGCTCCAAGCTCTCCTCTTTGTCCACCCTGGCCTTAGACGAAATCACCTCCCCCCTCACCACCGCCTTTAGAGCCTCCCAGACGACCGCCTTTGACACCTCACCCGTACAGTTGAAACCTACATATTCCTCAATTACCTTTTCAATTTTGTCACAGAACACCTGGTCCCCCAAAAGTCCCACATCTAATTTCCACCCCGGCCTCTGCACTATCTCCTTCTCCAGTACCATATCCACCCAATGTGGAGCATGATCTGACACTGCAATTACCGAGTATTCCGACCCCTTAACCCCAGCCAGTAAAGCCTACCCCACCACAAAAAAGTCGATCCACGAGTATACCTTATGGACTGCTGAGAAAAACGAGTATTCCCGTTCCCTCCGGTGCAGAAACCTCCAAGGGTCCACCCCTCCCATTTCCACCATTAGCTCAGCCAACGCCTTCGCCCCCCCCCCCCGATGGGACCTGCGAGCGCGGCCGTGACCTGTCCAACCTTGGCTCCTGCACCAAGTTCCAGTCGCCCCCCACTATCAGTTTGTGTGTGTCCAAGTCGGGGATGGCCCCAAACACCACCTTTGCGAATCCCACATCGTCCCAATTGAGGCCGTATACACTTAACAGCGCCACTAACCTCCCCTCCAGCGCCCCTGCCACAATCACATATCTACCCCCCTGATCTGCCACCACCTTCTCCATCTGGAAGCGTACTCTTTTGCTGACCAACACCGCTACCCCGCGAACCCTTCCGTCAAGTCCAGAGTGAAACACCTGACTAACCCAGCCCTTTTTAAGTCTCACCTGGTCCTTCACCTTCAAGTGAGTCTCCTGCAGCATTGCTACATGGGCTTTCAAACTTTTAAGATGCGCAAGCACCCTTGACCTCTCGACCGGACCTCTTAACCCCCTCACGTTCCACGTGACTATCCTAACTGGGAGTCTCTCACCCCCCCCCACCCTTCTTAACCCCCATCATCATGCCACCGGGCCCTGCCCATGAGCCTCACCCACCCCTATCCATTATTAACATTGAACCCCTTCCCCCCCTCCCAAAAGCCCCCCTACATTTCCTCATGAAAAAACATCTCCTAGCATCAATCCCTCCACCGCCCCCCCCCCCTCGCTCGCCTCGTAGGCCCATCGAAACCTGCTAACCAGGCTCCAATGTCCGCAGCCCTCTTCTCACCTCACCTCCGTTCACTAGCCGACTTTAGTTAGCTAGCGCGGGTGGCTCCCCCCCGCCACGCTATACCGTCCCCTCCCACCCAGTCCCAGAGAAAGAAAAAACAAAAACAACAATCCAACCCATACAATTCACTAAACTAAGATATAACCGTCGCAACACAGAATGCCAATCAACCCAACTAATAACTTGAACTCTGTAACAATGTGAAGAGAAGTAAATTACAATGCACGTCAGTAAAAAGAAAGTTATAGCATTCATACATTTTCCAGCTCCCCAATCACAGTCCACAGTCTCTCTTCCAGCTCCGCTCCTCACGTCTGTCCCACGCCTTCTGCCCTCACGAATGCCTCAGCTGCCTCCGCTGTCTCGAAATAAAAGTCTTTGACGTTATACGTCACCCTCAGCTTCGCCGGGTACACCATACCAAATCGCACCCCCTTTTTGTACAAAGCCGCCTTCACTCGCCCGAACGCCGCTCGTCTTTTTGCCAACTCCACCGTCCAGTCCTGGTAGATCCGAACTCCAGCACCATCCCACTGCACCTCGCGCTTCTGCTTCGCCCAGCTCAACACCTTCTCCTTCATGCAGTACTTATGGAAGCAGGTCATTACTGCTCTTGGCGGCTCATTCACTTTGGGCTTCAGCCTTAATGACCGATGAGCTCGGTCTAGCTTGTACCGGGAGGGGTTCTCACCCTCCCCCATCAGCTCCGCCAACTTCTTAGAGAAGTATTGCGTTATCCTAGGACCCTCTGTTCCTTCGGGCAAGCCCACAATTCTCAGGTTGTGCCGCCTCGAGCAGTTCTCCAAGTCCTCAAGCTTTGCTCGGAGTCCTCTGTTGACCTCCACCACCCTCCGCAGCTCGTCCCCCATTGCGGTGAACTGGTCGCCGTGCTGCGACACGGCCTCACCCACCCCCTTCATCTTCTCGCCCTGCTCTCTCAACTCGGCCGATGTCTTTGCCACAGTTCCCCTCACCGGGGCGATTGCTTCCTCCACCAATGACTTCAATGTGACCGCCATCTCCTTCCTCAAAGCCTCCATTTCCCTCGCAAACTGCTTTTCCAGCTCCACCGCCATCACCTCGATCATCTTCTCCACCGTAAGTAGTGCGGCCCCACCATGCGGTCCGGCCTCCGCCACCTTGTCAGCACTTTTGCTGGTCTTCTCATTCAACAGCGAGCCCGCCTTTCCTCACTTCCGCGACGCTGCTTTTCGCATCCGTTAACGGCTTATTATTTTTTCTTTTCTCACCCTTCCTTCTTCAATCTCAAATTTCTTTAAACCTTCTTTCTCTTCTTTTGTGTATACCTCCAGAATTTCCCTGGGACCGGGCTTCAGTCTTCTTGCCACATACTAGGCGGGAGCCACCCGATGTGGGACATCTCACCTACATCGCGCCCTGGCTTCGGGCCTGCAGCCTCGGCCTCCGTTTGGCTCCGCCCCCGCTGCTCCTTCCAAGCTCCCAGGAGAGAGAGAGAGAGAACATTTTTTTTCTCTCCGTGCTCTTTGAGCCCCCCGGCCCTCCGGTTGTTCCTTCGGGAACAAAGTCGCGATCCCCACTCCTCCCCCACATGCAGCCGCTCCACCGAACCCACCGGGACCAGTCTCTCCTCTCCCGCCCTTCCAACCCTCCGGCCCCGTGAAACGGAGCTTTGACACTTTAACAGGGCGAGGGAGGCAGGGCCGACCCCGGAGAGGCTGAATTCTTTCAAGAAAATCAGCGGGGAGCCCCCCCGAAAAAGACCGCGATATCGCGGACCGGCGGAAGCTTATCCTGAACACGGCCGCTCCGCTCGCGAATGCCACCGGAACTCTCGCATCAATAGACTTAATGTTGGAGAACAGGGGGCGGGATTCTCCCATCCCGCGGCAGTGTCCACTCTGTCGCGTTTTACGACGGCGTGAACGGGCCGCTGCCAGGAGTAATTCTGGCCGCTACAGGGGGCCAGCACGGCGCTCGAGCGGTTCACGCCGCTCCAGCTGCAGATCCTGGTGTGAACTGTGCGCCGCAGAATCTGCACATGCATTGTTGTGCCGGCGCCAACGCGCGCATGCGCAGTGGCCTCCTTCAACGCGCCGGCCCCGACGCAACATGGCGCAGGGCTACAGGGGCCGGCGCGTAGGAAAGGAGGCCCCCAGCCAGAGAGGCCGGCCCGCCGATCGATGGGCCCCGATCGCGGGCCAGGCCACATCGGAGGCCCCCTCCCCCCACCCTCACCCCACCCGATCCTTCAACCCCGAGGTGCCGCCGGCTCAGAGCAGGTTAGAACAGCGCCAGCAGGACTCGTTTTTTTTCTTGCGGCCAGTCGGCCCATCCGGGCCGGGGAATCGGCGGGCCGGCCGAGTAGAGCGGCCCACGACCGGCGCCGCGCCAACCACGCCAGCGCCAATGGCGCTCATTCTCCGCTCTGCGTGGGGTCGGAGAATCCCGCCCAATGTCTTCCAAACTCATTCAGCGAATCTACCACAATTTTCATTATCTACCCGAAGAATTAAAAGGCTGAATCAATAAAATAGAAGGTTTAGAAATACCATTGTCATAATATAGTGGAACCACATCATTGAAAGCCACAGAATTTAACCTTGCAATGACGATTAAAAATCTTTGATCGAACTGTGGATGGCAAGTGGAACATTACGCATCATTTGTGAATTTCTAGTGTCCGTGGGGCTGAATTTTAAAAATATACCCGGCCACAAAGAGGAAAAACGCCCTCCTGTTTGAATTCTGAAACCGAGACGAGGCAGGAGGAACTGAGATCAACCAAGTGGTGTGGTTGGCCCATGTCAGGTTTTAGCCTTTGTCTTCGAGGCTTGGGAGAAGGTGTGTCTGTGGGAGGCAGGGGTGGAAAAGAAAAGACTCAGAGTAGGAAATGGGGTTTGATTTCAGCAACTGAGGATGGACGATACTGTATTTTATCTTACTATTTTATTGTATGAATCACCACCCTAACTTGGAAATGTATCGGCCGTTCCTTTACTGTCGCTGGGTCAAAATCCTGGACTCCCTCCCTCTGTGCGGGCGGCACAGTAGCACAGTGGTTAGCACTGTTGCTTCACAGTGTGCGAGGGTCCCGGGTTCGATTCCCGGTTTGGGTCACTGTCTGTGCGGAGTCTGCACGTTCTCCCCGTGTCTGCGTGGGTTTGCTCCGGGTGCTCCGGTTTCCTTCCACGAGTCCCGAAAGACGCGCTGTTAGGTGAATTGGACATTCTTAATTCTCCCTCAGGCCTTGGGGTGTGGCAACTAGAGGATTTTCACAGTAACTTCATCGCCGTGTTAATATCAGCCTATTTGTGACAGTAATAAAGTTTATTATTATTAACCGCACAGTGGGTGTACCTACACCACAGGGACTGCCGCGGTTCAAGAAGGCAGCTCGCCACCACCTTCTCAAGGGCAATTAGCGATGGGCAATGAATGCTGGTCTGGCCAGCGAAGCCCACATTCCAATGAATGAATGAATAAAAGCACAGAAGGAGGTGTTTGGCCCATTGTACCTCTGCGGGATCTTTGGTCGAGCTACTCAATAAATCCTATTCCCCTTTGCATTCTTTGTAGCCCTGAATTTATTTCCTCTTCAATGATTACTTCAGTTCTTTTTTAAATGTTACTGTTGAACCAGTTTCCACCACCCTTTCAAGCCATGCATTCCAGATCATGAGAACTCACTGCCCCCCTGTCCTTTTTCAAATTACTTTAATTCCATGTTCTCTGGATGCAGACCCTTCCTTCACTGGAACAGTTTCGCCCGCTCACCCTTTCTGATCGATTAATGACTTTGAACACCTCTATCAAACCTCCTCCTCACCTTGTTCAGCCTTTCTCGTCTCCTCGCATATCTAAAGTCCCTCATGCATGGCACAACTGTGCCCTCTCTAATACCGTCCAAAATTACTCTGAGCGAATTCATCCTGCCTTTAACCTGACTTTCCTGAGACCGAATCCAAGTCTGGCTCTTTGCATTCTCAGTTGAAAGACCGAGTCAGGAACTGAGGACAGGGTAGCCATGGTAACATACCCAGAGACGAGCAGTTTGAGCTGAGGCCAAACTTCTCTTTCCAGGAGATAGATGTGAGTGGCCACCATTCCTAACCTGGAGGTATTCAGCCATCTGCTCCGTCCTGGGCCACAGTTCATTATCAAGAAGATGGGCTATTTTTGTTTAAAAAATATTAGCGTGCAATAACCTGCTGCCTTGTCACAGTGCTCACTGGGTATTGATGAGCCCTGTCTGTTCCAGCAGGGAGGGATGGCCAATCAGCCCAGCCTGCCAGTTCCTCCTCTTTGATCGATCCAATTAGCCCATTTCCCAGCTTCTGCGAATCTCTACCATTCAAACACTTCCTTCTTGAAAGTTACAGGATGGGTTTCTCCAAAATCGGGAAAGGCGATTGGCGGAGAATCGGTTCCAATGCCGAAACCGCGGCAGGCGGCGATTTGACGCCGAATAGCAATGCTCCAGCACCTTGGCAGTGGCGTCAACGCACATACGGTAGACACCGTTTGTGTATCATTAGCGGGCTGGACCCGATATTCTCCGGGGGCCTCTGCGATGCTCCGCCTCCGATGGGCCGAGTGCCCGATGGCGCGATTCACTTGTGAAAGCAGCGTCATGGCTGCTGAGGGAGGGAGAGGGGGCACGGAAGGTGTGCAACATCGCCATGGTTCGCTGACAGTTGTGCCGCTGGCCGGGGGGGCTTCTGCCAGGGCCGGGGGGAGTAGCGAAGGTGGCCAGGAGGTGGGCTGTGGGGTCTGGGTGGCAAGGAACATCATTGCCGCAGTTGGCAAGGCAGCCAAGCAGCAGTGCACACTGCTGAATGCCCACTGTGAACTTAGGGCCATGAGTCATATAGGTGTCCCCCCCCCAGGCCACCCCCCGGGGTGCCCTCTGGCCCCAGCTGACCCATCAGCTGTATGGGTGTGCTCCAACACAACCAGTGCCATCTTGTTGGCGGGGATGAGTGCGTGTGGGGAGTGTAATTTGTCTGCGCGGCTGCAGCTTGTCAGCCTCCCGAGTGTCAATCACGGACCCGGTGAATCCCGCGCCGTTTTTCATTGGAATCGATTGTGTTCCACGTGGAGCCGGTGCTAGCCCCTCACCGGTAGTGCAATTGGCCCACGTGCAACGTCAGTTTTTCTGTCGTAAAAGTCCATGGATTCTGTGTTGGCGTCAACACTTATGGCGGGATTCTCCCGAATCTCCCGCTGGCCCGACTCCAGCGTTAAAAAAATGACGCGAACCACTCCGGCATCGGGCCAACCGGAAGTTGCAGAATCCTCCACACTTCCGGGGCAAGGCCGGCCCAGCGGGGTTGGCGCCGCGCCGAACAGCCGGCGCGAGTTAGCGCATGCGCAGAATCGCCGGCGTGGTTCCGCGCATGCGCAGACTGGCCGGCATACTGTTACGCATGCGCAGGGGGTTCTCTTCACGGCTGTGCCCTGGGGGCACTCCTTCCTTCCGTGCCAGCCTCAGTAGGACTCTGCCATGTCCTGCGCGGAAGGAAGGAGTGCCCCCACGGCACAGGCCCGCCTGCAGATATGTGGGCCCCGATCACAGGCCAGGCCACCGTGGGGACCCCCCCACCCCCCCCCCCCCCCCGGGGCCGGATCCCCCCGCGGCCCCCGACGACCGCACCAGCCGGCCGACCAGCCAGGTCCCCGCCGTGAGACCATGTCCATTTCACGCCGGCGGAACTGGCCAGAAACCGACGGCCGCTCGGCCCATCGGGGCCCGGAGAATTGCCGGGGGGCCGCTGTTAACGGCCCCTGACCACCGTGGCGTGATCCACGCCCCCGCCTGAAAACCGGCGGCGGAGAACACGGCAGCCGGCGGCGGAGCGGCAGGGCGGGATTCACGCCGCCCCCCCCCCCCCCCCCAGGGATTCTCCGACCCGGCGGGGGGTCGGAGAATCCCGCCCAGTCTCAGAAACGGAGAACCCCAATGATCCGTCTTTCAAACTGCGTTCCAAATCACCACAACATGCTGTGTAAATGTTGTTCCCTCAATGCTGCCTCGGATTCTTTTGTCAATCACCTTGAATCAGTGTCCCCTGGTGACTGAATCTTTATTAAAAACTCATACACCGGATGTGCGCACCGCTGGCTAGGCCAGCGTTTATTGCCCAACCCTAATTGCACTTGAGAAGTTGGTGATGAGCTGCCTTCTTGAACCGCTGCCGCCAAGCCAATGTGGTGTAGGCACACCCATAGTGCTGTTAGGGAGGGATTTTTACTCCGCGACAGTGAAGGAACGCTGATATATTTCCAAGTCTGCCACTAGAAAATGTTTCACCTCATTTATTCCATGAAAATCCATCACGATTATGAACATCTCTATCAAACCGCCCCCCCTTTACCTTCCCTACTTTAAGGAGAATAATCCCAGCTTCTCGGGTTTCTCCATATATTTCAGCCCCGGTACCTTAAGATTGATCACTTACACTTTTTGACATTAAAATGAGCCAGTTATGTTGAAGGTTTGGCGTATTAATCTTTGTAGACATTTTTCAGAATGTAGACAGTGGCTTTAATGAATCAGAGGCCAGTTGCATTAAATCAAAGATGTCACAGTTGACGTACAGGGAAAGTAGCTGATTCACAAAATGTGCCTAGAATAACATCAAGCTGATTCTTAGGCCCAGGATGCTGGTTTATGAGGCCTGAGCTCTCAGCACCTTTTGTGGCTGTGAAACATGGACAATTTACAACTATCAAGAAAGGACCTTTAATCTTCACTGTTTGTGGCTCATTCTGGGTGTCACATGGAAGGGGAAAATTATGAACATGACAAGCCTCTCAAAGGCAAAGCTCCCAAGTATGTTGGCCCGCATCAAGCAGAGGCAATGTCGCTGGCTTGAGCATACTCGCAGGCTAGACACCAGTCGCATACCTAAGGATTTTCTGTATGATGGAGTAGCCAGAGCCTGACGACCAATAGGATGCCCAAATTCTGCTTCAGTGAGATGAGATGGAGCGGAGGGTCTCTTGTGTGCTGTGTGACTCAAAGACAGAGGAAAATGGTGACATCCCCTGTGGGCCAGCGGGTGCCACCATGATAATCGGCGGCTACACGGTCTTGGCATCAGGCCCCAGCCGACACCGGGATCAACAACCCTCAATGGACACCTGATAACCACATCACTTGTTAGCCTCTTCATCAGACTGAAACATGGAAAGAGAAAATTCCGGAACACTCAGTAGGTCAGGCCGACGCTGTTGTGAGGGAAATAGAGAGTTGAATGTCACTTCGGACCGAGCTGAGGAGAAATTTCTTTACACAGAGAGGGTTGTGAATCTTTGGAATTCTCTACAGCAGAGGACTGTGGAATCTCAGTCATTGAGTAGGTGTAAAGCAGGGATTGATCAGTTTCTGATTAACAATATGGTGAAGGGTTATGAGGATAGTCGGCGTAAAAGGCTTTGAAGTGTCTGATTAGCCATGATCGTATTAAGTGGAGAGCAGGCTTGATGGGCCGAATGGCCTACTCCTGTTCTTATGTTTCTCTGCCGTGGTGGGATTTGAACCTGTGCCCCCAGTGTGTTAGCCTGAGCCTTGGACTACTAGTTCAGTGACATTACCAACTCGCCACCATCGTTCCTAAAGTGGACCTTCATCACAAGCTTCATTTTTAACAGCCAGGAAGTTCACTGAAGGAGTATACTTGGAAAGATCAAAGTTGTATTTCTGCAAAGAAGAGCCAGTGCAGATCTGTTGAGGGCAAATTATGTTTGACTAATCTGATTGAATTTTTTGACTGGCCCATTCGGCCCCTCTATTATGTTCTACCATTCAACTAGATCATGGCTAATCTGTATCTTAACTCCAACTCTACCTTGGTTCTGTATCCCTTACCCAACAAAAATTAAACAGTCGCCTTCTTGAAGTTTATAATTCAACTTGCCTCCAAAGAGACGATGTTGCAAAGCAAAAAGGGACAAGTAAAGAAATGACAGATGGCTCCAGAAGAGATATAAATGGGTTACACCTCTTGTAGAGTGATCGGTTTCAGCATTCTTCACCATTGTGGTGATCAATTTCAAAGGCCGAATACTCATCTTCTTCCAGAAATGGAGCCAGCATCTCTCCCTGAATGGAGAGGGGCTTTCTCCAGCTCATCAAATGTTACATACACACTCTGAATCTTGCATTCTGTTTCTTCAATCTTCCTCCACCTTTTGGTGAGGCCACGCAGGGATTTGAAAACCAAGATGAGAAGATTTTTAAATCCACCAGGATACGTCATCAACAGCACAATTATATATCTCTAGGATGTGGAAGCCATAAATCTTCTAGGCAACAGCTTGTCCTATAATTTGGGGCAGCTCAGTTGTGAATGAACATTAGTTGTTTTTTGAAAACTATGCACCTATTTCAGTCGGAGTTTTGCAATAACTCTCCCTCACTCACTGAAAACAAACCGCCTGGCTGGGCGAAAAAAGGTTTGTTCAAACTTCCTCGTGCACCACAGCAGAAGATGAAGCGACAGACTGCCACGGTTCCACTTCATAACTTGCAATGGGTTCTGCTGTCAGCTGCAAACACATTTTGGGATATTTTTAATGAAAACAACATCTGCTTTCTCGTACAGCTCTTCACTGGTTTCGTTTTTTTATCAGTCAGGAAATTTCCCGAAAGAATATATTTGAAAAGAAGAAAGTCCGTAAAGGAGGGTCAGTACGGATTGTTGAGGGAATATCATGTTTGACTAATCTGAATGAGTTTTTTGACGAAGAGTTTTAGGGGCAATGCAGTTGATATTTTGCGTCTGGAGATTCAAAAGTATGTTTGATAAGGTTCCACACAATAGGCTTGTTCGTGGGATGAAAGGGGTAGTTGTAGCACTAAAGGGATGCAACACAGAAAGTTTTTTGTGTATGTCTTTTATTCAGACGACACAAAGGTTGGTGGAATTGCAGATAGCGATGAGGACTGTCGGAGGATACAGCAGGATTTGGATCGTTTGGAGACTTGGGCAGAGAGATGGCAGATGGAGTTGAATCCGGATAATTGTGAGGTAATGCATTTTGGAAGGTCTAATGCAGGTAGGGAATATACAGTGAATGGTAGAACCCTCAAGAGTATTGAAAGTCAGAGAGATCTAGGTGTACAGGTCCACAGGTCACTGAAAGGGGCCACACAGGTGGAGAAGGTAGTCGAGAAGGCATACGGCATGCTTGCCTTCATTGGCCGGGGCATTGAGTATAAGAATTGGCAAGTCATGTCGCAGCTGTACAGGACCTTAGTTAGGCCACACTTGGAGTATAGTGTTCAATTCTGGTCGCCACACTACCAGTAGGATGTGGAGGCTTTAGAGAGGGTGCAGAAGAGATTTACCAGGATGTTGCCTGGTATGGAGGGCATTAGCTATGAGGAGCGGTTGAACAAACTCGGTTTGTTCTCACTGGAACGACGGAGGTTGAGGGGCGACCTGATAGAGGTCTACAAAACAGAGTGGATAGTCAGAGGCTTTTCCCCAGGGTAGAGGGGTCAATTACTAGGGGGCATAGGTTTAAGGTGCGAGGGGCAAGGTTTAGAGGAGATGTACGAGGCAAGTTTTTTACGCAGAGGGTAGTGGGTGCCTGGAACTCGCTACCGGAGGAGGTGGTGGAAGCAGGGACGATAGTGACATTTAAGGGGCATCTTGACAAATACATGAATAGGATGGGAATAGAAGGATACGGACCCAGGAAGTGTAGAAGATTGTAGTTTAGTCGGGCAGCATGGTCGGCACGGGCTTGGAGGGCCGAAGGACCTGTTCCTGTGCTGTACTTTTCTTTGTTCTTTGTTCTTTTGCTTCCGATGGGATAAATTAAGTGATTGACAAAACTTTGGGGATCTAACAAAACCTACATATTCTTAGAGAATTTGGCTTTATGTGAACCAAGTCTTGTTACTTATTAGGTTGGGAAGCCTGAAGAGGTCGCAGGCCTGGTGCTGGTATTCTATAAGAGAGGCCATTGCCTAGATTCGCTCCTGCTTGTGATATCACAAAGGAAGAAAGGACATGAACTGAAAAGCAGAATACATTGTTCTTTCTGAGGGCATTCAGACTTAAAATGGACTGACTCAGCCTCCTGAATGGGAGTAGGTCTTCTGAGGAAAGGTTGAGGGTGCTAGGCCTTTTCTAAGTAGAACGGAGAAGGATGAGGGGAGACTTGACAGAGGTTTATAAGATGATCAGGGTAATAGATAGAGTAGACAGTCAGAGACTTTTTCCCCAGGGAGAGCAAACCTTTACAAGGGGACATGAATTTAAGGTGAATGGTGGAAGATATAGGGGGGATGTCAGAGGTAGGTTCTTTACCCAGAGAGTAGTGGGGGCATGGAATGCACTGCCTGTGGAAGTAGTTGAGTCGGAAACATTAGGGACCTTCAAGCAGCTATTGGATAGGTACATGGATTACGGTAGAATGATGGGGTGCAGATTAATTTGTTCTTAATGTGGGACAAAAGATCGGCACAACATTGTGGGCCGAAGGGCCTGTTCTGTGCTGTATTTTCTATGTTCTATGTTCAGCCTCGCCTCAGTGCTAGAGTGAGGGATTTACTTGCAGAATGTGCTTCTCGTTCTTGCTGAGAGGGTACTCTCCTGCACACTACATCCTACTGTGATGGTGGCTACCCTTTGAACACTCCCAGTAGCCAATCCATCTAATCTACACATCTTTGGACTGTGGGAGGAAACCGGAGCATCCGGAGGAAACCTACGCAGACACGGGGAGAACGTGCAGACTCCGCACAGACAGTGACCCAGCGGGGAATCGAACCTGGGACATTGCCGCTGTGAAGCAGCAGTGCCGACCACTGTGCTGCAATGGATCAAATAGATCGTGTCCCCTCATCTGTGCTTGGCTGGGAATAGTGGCTGACTTTTCAATTGACTTTGCAACGTCTGTACCTGATTGGCTGTGAGCAACATAAATCAGAGAGCCTGCATTTTGGAGCACCCCTGCCTTTGAGAGCCCCGTGCCAGGCATGGCGTGTCTGCTCCATTGTAAATCTGCTCCTGTTTGTAACCCTAGCCTTGTGCTTTCTAGTTGCTATCTCACTGGCTGGATTGTATGAGACCATACTGTTCTCTTTCTGTTGAACCCTCTTCAGACTGGGACAGCCCTTGTCTTCAATCCTCAAGATCCTTCCTCACTCCTGGATAAGTATTTATTTCAATCAATGAGTTGTCATCGATTAATGCCACCAGAAACTGACATCTACAGAACCCTTCATGCAAAATTGTGTTGCTGGAGGTGGAAATTGCCCGAGACTCTGTGAGTGTTGACATTTGTGGGATTAGTAACAAGATATTGGTCTGCTTCAATATCACTTGTTCTACATCCCTTCTTAAATCGAACGATAAGATCTATAGCCAGGTGGAAGTGATTCCTTTCACAGGGTCAAGCAGACTTTGTTGCTGTTGTAAATCGCTCTGACAATCTCACTTTATTTGTAAACCCTGGTCAATCAATGCCTCAAACCTCATTTGCTGATGCATTTCATCCCTCTGTGACCCCAGGAGGGGAAATCCTCTTGCTGTGCCAGTTCAAACGCCGGTGAAATTGGGATTTTGTCCGATGCTCAACTCATTTTTGCCCCCTTTACATATTTCTGGAAGCTCTTTTTAACCCGGTGCCATTTTGCGGCCAATGATTCTCCCATTGCCTGCCCTCTCAGTAACGTGCTGCTTCATTGCCTGCCCTCTCAGTAACGTGCTGCTTCATTGCCTGCCCTCTCAGTAACGTGCTGCTTCATTGCCTGCCCTCTCAGTAACGTGCTGCTTTGTTGCCTGCCCTCTCAGTAACATGCTGCTTTGTTGCCTGCCCTCTCAGTAACGTGCTGCTTCATTGCCTGCCCTCTCAGTAACGTGCTGCTTCATTGCCTGCCCTCTCAGTAACGTGCTGCTTCATTGCCTGCCCTCTCAGTAACGTGCTGCTTCATTGCCTGCCCTCTCAGTAACGTGCTGCTTCATTGCCTGCCCTCTCAGTAACGTGCTGCTTTGTTGCCTGCCCTCTCAGTAACGTGCTGCTTCATTGCCTGCCCTCTCAGTAACGTGCTGCTTTGTTGCCTGCCCTCTCAGTAACGTGCTGTTTTGTTGCCTGCCCTCTCAGTAACGTGCTGCTTTGTTGCCTGCCCTCTCAGTAACATGCTGCTTTGTTGCCTGCCCTCTCAGTAACGTGCTGCTTTGTTGCCTGCCCTCTCAGTAACATGCTGCTTTGTTGCCTGCCCTCTCAGTAACGTGCTGCTTCATTGCCTGCCCTCTCAGTAACATGCTGCTTTGTTGCCTGCCCTCTCAGTAACGTGCTGCTTTGTTGCCTGCCCTCTCAGTAACGTGCTGCTTTGTTGCCTGCCCTCTCAGTAACGTGCTGCTTTGTTGCCTGCCCTCTCAGTAACATGCTGCTTTGTTGCCTGCCCTCTCAGTAACGTGCTGCTTTGTTGCCTGCCCTCTCAGTAACATGCTGCTTTATTGCCTGCCCTCTCAGTAACGTGCTGCTTTGTTGCCTGCCCTCTCAGTAACATGCTGCTTTGTTGCCTGCCCTCTCAGTAACGTGCTGCTTCATTGCCTGCCCTCTCAGTAACGTGCTGCTTTGTTGCCTGCCCTCTCAGTAACGTGCTGCTTTGTTGCCTGCCCTCTCAGTAACATGCTGCTTTATTGCCTGCCCTCTCAGTAACATGCTGCTTTATTGCCTGCCCTCTCAGTAACATGCTGCTTTATTGCCTGCCCTCTCAGTAACGTGCTGCTTTGTTGCCTGCCCTCTCAGTAACGTGCTGCTTCATTGCCTGCCCTCTCAGTAACATGCTGCTTTGTTGCCTGCCCTCTCAGTAACATGCTGCTTTATTGCCTGCTCTCTCAGTAACGTGCTGCTTTGTTGCCTGCCCTCTCAGTAACATGCTGCTTTGTTGCCTGCCCTCTCAGTAACGTGCTGCTTTGTTGCCTGCCCTCTCAGTAACGTGCTGCTTCATTGCCTGCCCTCTCAGTAACGTGCTGCTTTGTTGCCTGCCCTCTCAGTAACGTGCTGCTTTGTTGCCTGCCCTCTCAGTAACGTGCTGCTTTGTTGCCTGCCCTCTCAGTAACGTGCTGCTTTGTTGCCTGCCCTCTCAGTAACGTGCTGCTTTGTTGCCTGCTCTCTCAGTAACATGCTGCTTTGTTGCCTGCCCTCTCAGTAACGTGCTGCTTTGTTGCCTGCCCTCTCAGTAACATGCTGCTTTATTGCCTGCCCTCTCAGTAACGTGCTGTTTTGTTGCCTGCCCTCTCAGTAACGTGCTGTTTTGTTGCCTGCTCTCTCAGTAACATGCTGCTTCATTGCCTGCCCTCTCAGTAACATGCTGCTTTGTTGCCTGCCCTCTCAGTAACATGCTGCTTTATTGCCTGCCCTCTCAGTAACGTGCTGTTTTGTTGCCTGCCCTCTCAGTAACATGCTGCTTTGTTGCCTGCCCTCTCAGTAACGTGCTGCTTTGTTGCCTGCCCTCTCAGTAACGTGCTGCTTTGTTGCCTGCCCTCTCAGTAACGTGCTGCTTTGTTGCCTGCCCTCTCAGTAACGTGCTGCTTCATTGCCTGCCCTCTCAGTAACGTGCTGCTTTGTTGCCTGCCCTCTCAGTAACGTGCTGCTTCATTGCCTGCCCTCTCAGTAACATGCTGCTTCATTGCCTGCCCTCTCAGTAACATGCTGCTTTGTTGCCTGCCCTCTCAGTAACGTGCTGCTTTGTTGCCTGCCCTCTCAGTAACGTGCTGCTTCATTGCCTGCCCTCTCAGTAACGTGCTGCTTCATACTGATGAACATGGAGAGTAGCTGCCATCATCCAAATGGCGGTTTCCATAAATCATGGGATCCTTGGCAAACTCTTCAACCAAGTTGGAAGCTGGAATCGAGCTGAATCCTGACCCTGACTTCCAAATGTGTCTGTTGTGATGCCCAATAATCCGGTGATCAAATAAAAAAAGGATAAGTAATCAAATCTATTAGGTCTGTTATGATCAAAAATAACTTTGCCTTCAGTCACTCCCTTCAAATGCCATCTTGCACATAGCAACGATAACAATTACAACTTGCATTGATATAGCACAGTTAAAGGTTGTTGAAATGTCCCAAAGTGTTTCACAACGGGGTTATTTTGAATTCACAAACATGAATTACTGAGAGGGCGAGGGGATCCGATCCCGGCGGGGGGGGGGGGGGGGGGGGGGGGCACAGTGGTCTGGCCTGCGATCGGGGCCTACCGATCGGCGGGCGGGCTGGTTCCGTGGGGGCCTACTTTACTCCGCGCCAGGCCCCTGTAGGGCTCCGCCATATTGCCCCGGGGCCGGCGCGGAGAAGGGAACCCCCGCGTATGCACGGAATCACGCTGGCCATTCCGCGCATGCGGGAACTCGCGCGGGCCGTTCCTCGCAGGCTGGAGCTGCGGGGACCACTCCAGCACCAACCTAACTCTCTAGAAAGGTGCGAATTCCTCACTTTCGGGGGCCGTTGACACCGGAGTGGTTGGCGCCGGTTTTCACGCTGGGGTGGGGACACAGCCTCATTATTAGAGAATCCCGCCCATGATGTCAAGAAATGAAGAAGGTTTTAATGTGCTACATATTCCATGGCACAATCAGACACTGCATTTTTCTGAAGGGTTGTCTGCCATATCAGCTGATATCATTGTACGAGAATTGATACCATTGAAAGAATATCAAGAGAGGGCTCATAGAAACGTATATCACCAACGAGGCCATTTGGTCCACCGTACCTGCCTCATCTGGAAAAGCTCGCCAATCATTCCATTTCCCCGCTGTTTTTCTATCGTCCGGACATTTTTCCCTTTCTGAGTAATGGACCCAATTCCCTTTTGAAAATTGCTGAGACATATTTGATCAACTGCCCGAATATCTCCTGATGTGGGTAGATGCAAAATCTTTGATTGATAATACTCCTGTGAAGCTCCTTGGAATGTTTCATCGCGTTAAAGGCACTATATAAATGCAAGTTGTTGTAAATGAAATAAACTTTCTCCTACTCATTCTTGCAGCCAACGTATTCCAGAGCAGAGCAACTCAACACAATAGAAACAATTCTCCTCTTCTTCTCTCTGGTTCTCTTGCTAGTTACCTTAAATTTATGCCCTCCACTTATCGATTCGTTCGCCAGCGTAAACAGTTTCTCCCTGTCTACTCTATCAAAACACTTCATAATTTTGAACCTGATCTATAATTCTCCTGGCAACCTTGGCCAGTCTTTATTCATCAGACAACAGCACTTGAACAGATTATCTAATCATTATCCCATTGCTGTTTTGTGAGACTTCGCTGTGTGCTAACAGGCACTTCCTCCATTACAATAGTATCCAGTTCTGAAAAGTGCAGTGAAGTACTTTTGGATGTCTTGAGGTCATGAAAGGCACGTTTAAATGTGAGCGCTTTCTTTCATTCTCCCGTTTCTCACCGATCATTTTGTGATATCTAATTTGACAGATCTTGCTATGCAAGACTGACCTTGAAGGACAAAAAAAAACTCCGGCTCTGTTAGGTTTGTATCTCTTAAGAATATTTATTGCTGCTCTTGAAACGGGTGAATGGAAATTTGTTCTCTTTTTTTCGGATATACAGACTCAAATTTAATTTCCTGATCATTATTTTTCAGCTCCTGTCTTTTTCATTTAACAATTTCTATTTTATTGTGATGCCAGACCAGGCCCCAACAGAGGCTCGGATATTGAACTGAACCCCAATATTTTATTTTAATTTTGTAAGACTGTGAGTAAAGGATACTTCGCTCCAGGATTGATTGCACAAAGAAATAGGGATACGGTAGACTAAAACAAACTTTATTACTAACACAGTATTAAAATCTTTAAATTCACATTAGAAAATAGCTTACAATTACCCCTTAAACTATACGACTCAACCAGTGAATACAATGCCCTTAATTGCTCTCTTTATTCCCACTTAAGCAACAAGAAAGAAAAATCTCAGCTCTCACAGAATCCCTACTGTTCAGAAGGAGGCCTTTCGGCCCACCGAGTCTGTACTGACCTTTGAAAGTCCGCCCTACCTAGGCCCACTCCCCCACCCAATTCCCATAACCTCACCCAATCTTTAGACCTATCCCTGCAACCCCACCTCACCTGCACATCACTGGACACTAAGGGGCAATTTTAGCATGGCCAATCCACCTAACCTGCACATCTTTGGACTGTGGGAGGAAACCCACGCAGACACGGGGAGAATGTTCAAACTCCACACGGACAGTCACCCGAGGTCAGAATTGAACCCAGGTCCCTGGCGCTGTGAGGCAGCAATGCTGACCACTGTGCCACTCAATCTACTGTTAAATACCACCGGCACTCAGGAATACTTGCTTTTCCGATATGTTCTTTGAGAAAGGAAGACCTCTTGGCACTGCTTTAAAGACAAAATCTGACTCCTGTCAGAAGCATGCAGAAACCCTGGCTGTATGTCTTCAGATGCTGCTTCTCAGCTTTTTTCAGCTCCCCTTTGTTCCCAGAAAAGTCTGCACTGCTTTAAAGACTGTTAGTATATTTTAACTGAATAAGAGAGCAAAACCACTTCACTTCCGGACACAGCATCATTCAGAGCAGAACTGAACTACTTTCTCAAAATTCCTGATGCTTCAACTCCACCCAGCAATGACACCATCATAACAAGCTGAAATCTAATTAATTCCAGAGAGAATTCCTCTAATCAAAAGAAAATTCCATTAGGCCAAGCTTTTTACAATGCTTTAATTGCACCCCTTTCGAAATCTCAACCTTTCAAAATAGGATTTATTTTAAAACATGACAGCAGCACTCAAACACACTCTAATCCAGGCTTTTAACCCTTCCTATAATGCAAACACCTGAAATTCCGACATTCATTTAATTTCTTTCTTCTCTTTCTTTTGCTTCTTTGTCACATTTCCTTTCCCCCCACTTGGGTCCTATTGGTTACTTGCTCTCATTTCCAGAACTGGGTGATCAAATCAGTGTGAAGAGGTTGGGACTTTCCAGCAGTGGAGCTGGCTCGCCATTGGCCGTCCGTGGGGGTCTTCCAGTCCCTTCGAAGTCTGCGGTATTTTGCGTGGCTCGCGCACATCCCGCCGTGAGGTCTCACCTTCGGCAAGACCGGAGGAACCCGCCAGTGGGAAATGTCTTAATATCGTGCCCAATATATGTTTCTATTGGGGAGAGAAAAATAAGAGGGATAAATTCGGTAAGGGAATCGCGAGCCCACTTACGTTCCGAGGAATTTGCACTCATTATGGAGAGAGATCCTGGGAGCCGTAGAACTGAAACCCAGACCAAGGGTCAAGACTATTAGGGAAAAATCAGAAAGGGGAGAATGTAAGAGATGAAAACAGATGAAAAATCGACAATGTGCTGAAATAATTATCCTTTAATGGTTTAACATTGAAAACTACTGGAGTGTGGCCAGGACCAATGGAATTGGAATTTCAGCAGGTTAAAGCAGGGTGATTTGATAAAGTGGATTCATAATTGGCTTAGTGATAGGAGACAGAGGGTGATGATAGACGGCTGTTTTGTGTTTGGAAGCCAGTGGCTGACCACAGGGATCTGTGCTGAGTGTCCTATGGTTTGTCATTTATATAAATTACATAGATGACCGTATAGGGCATAAGATCAAGTTTGTGGATGACACAAAAATTGGTCGGGTGGTTAACAGTGAGGTTGAGCGCCTTGGATTACAGGAAGATATAGACGCGATGGTCAAATGGGCGGATAAGTGGCAGATGGAATTTAACCCTGAAAAGTGTGAGATGATACACTTTGGAAGGAGTAACTTAACAAAGAAGTATATCATGCAAGTTCTGACAATGGGAAGTTCCGAAGAACAAAGGGACCTTGGTGTGTTTGTCCACAGATCTCTGAAGGCAGAAGGGCAGGTTAATAGGGGGGGATGGAAAAGACATATGGGACACTCGCTTTTATCAATCGGGGCACAGATTACAAAAGCAGGGAGGTCATAGAATCATAGGATTTACAGTGCGGAAGGAGGCCATTCGGCACATCAAGTCTTAGAAAGAGCACCCAACCTAAGCCCAGAACTCCACCCGATCCCCCGTAACCCAACAACCCCACCTAACTTTTGGACACGAAGGGCAATTTAACATGGCCAATCCACCTAACCTGCACGTCTTTGGACTGTGGGAGGAAACCGGTGCACCCAGAGTAAACCCACGCAGACACGGGGAGAACGTGCAGACTCCGCACACCCAGACAGTCAGTGACCCAAGCCGGGAATCGAACCTGGGACCCTGGAGCTGTGAAGCAACTGTGCTAACCACTGTGCTACCGTGCCTCGCCATGATGGAACAGTATGGAACTTTGGTGAGGCCACAGCTGGAGCACTGTGTGCAATTCGCTCGTTACATTATAGGAAGGATGTGATTGCACTGGAGGGGGCGCAGAGGAGATTCACCAGGATGGTGCCTGGGACGGAACATTTCAGTTATGAAGAGAAGTTGATAGGGTTGGGTTGTTTTCTCTGGAGCAGAGAAGACTGAGGGGCGGCCTGATCAAGGTGTACAAGATTATGAGGGGCATGGACAGGGTGGAGACGGAGCAGCTGTGTTCCCCTTAGTTGAAGAGTCAGTTACGAGGAGGTACAAGTTCAAAGTGAGGGGTGGGAGGTTTAGGGGGGGATTTGAGGAGAAACCTTTTAACCCAGAGGGCGTTGACGGTCTGGAACGCACTGCCTGGGAGGGTGGGAGAGGCGGGTCTGGAACGCACTGCCTGGGAGGGTGGGAGAGGCGGGTCTGGAACGCACTGCCTGGGAGGGTGGGAGAGGCGGGTCTGGAACGCGCTGCCTGGGAGGGTGGGAGAGGCAGGTCTGGAACGCACTGCCTGGGAGGGTGGGAGAGGCGGGTCTGGAACGCGCTGCCTGGGAGGGTGGGAGAGGCGGGTCTGGAACGCGCTGCCTGGGAGGGGGGGAGAGGCGGGTCTGGAACGCACTGCCTGGGAGGGTGGGAGAGGCGGGTCTGGAACGCACTGCCTGGGAGGGTGGGAGAGGCGGGTCTGGAACGCACTGCCTGGGAGGGGGGGAGAGGCGGGTCTGGAACGCACTGCCTGGGAGGGTGGGAGAGGCGGGTCTGGAACGCACTGCCTGGGAGGGGGGGAGAGGCGGGTCTGGAACGCACTGCCTGGGAGGGTGGGAGAGGCGGGTCTGGAACGCACTGCCTGGGAGGGTGGGAGAGGCGGGTTGCCTCACATCCTTTAAAAAGTACCAGGTTGAGTACTTGGCACATCATAACATTCAAGGCTATGGGCCAACTGCTGGCCAATGGGATTAGGTGGGCAGGTCAGGGCCTTTCATGTGTCGGTGCAGACCCGATGGCCGAAGGGCCTCTTCTGCACTGTAGGATTCTGTGATTCTATGAAAAGAGGTGAAGGTAATGGATGAAGATCAAAAAATAGAAAAATAATGACAATGAATTTAAGTCAGTGAAATGATGTTTATATTACAGAAGGGAGCCCCTTTCTCCTGTTTTTGATTGGTTTTATCACTGTTGTAAGCAATATAAAACCACTATACAGTTAGTTGCCAAGGAGAGTGAAAATAGCCTTAACCAAATGACATTGAAGGCTGACATTATACAGCACTCACTGTGATATTAAACTCATCTGAGATGGACTCCTGAAAGTGGGGGTGAAGGACTTGCTCACTTCACATCACTTTGCCCGGTAACCCCAAATTATACTGTCGCTCGTGTGTTTATACACACCCAGCTCTTTTTGAGTAATGCAATAATCCTGAGAGATCTCCATGCTGAAGGCTCATTGACCATGAAAAGGAAAACAGCATTTGTCAGATGCCAGTAAAATAATTACTTGCACAGGGAGGAATAGAAGGAGTAAAGCAGGATCTTAAACATCATCACATTCAGTGAGTGTGACGGGGTAGCTGGTTGCTGTGAGGCACTGTTAGTTGGTATGTCTCAGGCATCCCGTGTGACTGACGAGGCTGTTGATATTAATGATGTAGATTGCTAGCATGGCACATTGCACAGCTGACAGATCTCCTCTCAAACTCGCTGTCTGTTTGTTAGTGGTGCCTTGATTATGCATTTGCACAAAGTTTAAAGGGGCAGTGTTTCATCAGATACTCACTGGATTATGTAGAGTTGGGTTGTCAATTCTGGTTGGATATATGTTCCTGGAGGTTCCCATCGCCAACCACCTCACCTTCAGTTAAACACTCTTTCCTTCACCCTATTATAATTATTTAAATCACTATTAAATATGATTTTCAAGGATGTGGTGAATATAAGAAATTATCATACTTTATAGTTTGTATTTTATCAGTAATATTATTAAAACCTTGGTTAAAATGCTTAGACAGTATGTCTGCTCAAGCTCATTAAAAGTGACATAATCTGATTTTTGCAGGGAAAGTGTTTTGCTAATAAATACTAAAAGCCATTTTGCCTGTTTGCAAATAGAGAGATAATGTAATAACAGTTTGAGCATGGCTAAACAAGTCAAGACACATCTTATAACAAGAGACAAAAGAATGATGTGTGCATTGAGTGCCACTGGTTTGTCTGGAAAAAAGGAGTTGCTTCCAGGGCTCTAAGCTGAGCCGAATGTTTTCAGCTTGCTCTATAGAGCCCATAGAAACCCAACAGTCCAAAAGGAGGCCATTTGGCCCACCGACCTTTCACCGATCCTCTTCAAGAGCATCCTACCTCGGCCCAGTCCCCGCCCTATCCCCGTAACCCCACCTAACCTGCACATCTTTGGACACAAAGGGGAAATTTAACATGGTCAATCCACCTAACCTGCACATCTTTGGACTGTGGGAGGAAGCCGGAACACCTGGAGGAAACACACGCAGTCACTGGGAGAACATGAAACCTCCACACAAACAGTCCTAAAAAGAGGTTTCTCTCTCCAAGGATTCTGCACCAAGATAAGCAAGTAAAACCTAGTTGTCAATTTTATCCATAAATGGTATTTGAAATATACAGGTTACTTAATTGGAACGTAGAGGCAGGTTTCAGGAAGCAAGTTAAAATGTTGAGCCTGTTAACTATAGCACTATTTCTTTGTTGCAAATCTGCTTAATTCTGTGTTCCAATTAAACTTTCTTTTTAATATAAAAGCTGTCTGCTGGTCAGTGTTAACACTCCTGTGGGGCAGTAACGTTTCTTCACAGTTTTAGCAAAATGTAAATAGTTAGGTTCTAATCCGAGATCTTAATCAAAATTGGGATCTGGTATGGGCACGTAGCAAGAAAAATGATAAAACATAGCATTTAGCTGAGAGGAATTTGAAGTAATCTATTTGAAACATAGAAACATGAAGTGACTTGACAAGGGTCGCTGCTGAGGAGAGGTTTCCTCTCGCTGGGGAATCGGAAACACGGGGGCATATTGTCAGAATAAGTGGCGGGATTCTCCGACCCTCCGCCGGGTCGGAGAATCGCCGGGGGCTGCCGTGAATCCTGCCCCTGCCGGTTGCCGAATTCTCCAGCACCGGATATTCGGCGGGGGCGGGAATCCCCCCCCCCCCCAGCGATTCTCCGGCCCGCGATGGGCCGAAGTCCCGCTGCTGTCATGCCAGTCCCGCTGACATGAATCAAACCACCTACCTTATCGGCGGGACTGGCGACGCGGGCGGGCTCCGGGGTCCTGGGGGGGGCGCGGGGCGATCTGGCCCCGGGGGGTGCCCGCACGGTGGCCTGGCCCGCGATCGGGCCCACCAATCCGCGGGCGGGCCTGTGCCATGGGGGCACTCTTTTCCTTCCGCCTCGGCCACAGCCTCCGCGATGGCCGATGCGGAACTGACCACCCCCCCGGCGCATGCGCGGGGATGACGTCAGCAGCCGCTGACGCTCCCGCGCATGCGCGGACTTCCGCCGACTGGTGAAGTCCTTTCGGCCCCGGCTGGCGTGGCACCAAAGGCCTTTCCCGCCGGCTGGCGGCGCGCCAACCACTGTGGCGCGGGCCTAGCCCCTCAAGGTGAGGGCTTGGCTCCTAAAGGTGCGGATTCTCCGCACCTTTCGGGCGGGCCAACGCCGGAGTGGTTCACGCCACTCCATCCCGCCGGGACCTCCCGCCCCGCCGGGTAGGGGAGTATCCCGCCCAAGGAGTCAGTCATTTAGGACTGAGGTGAAGAGTGTTGAAGAAAAAATAGTCAGCACTTCGAGTTTTCATGAAAGGTCCTTTATTTAACACGAAGTTCGTGGAGGGAATTAGAATGACCACAGTCTTTCCAACTGTCCCCGCTTTACAAAGGTAAGGCGAGTAATTTATATAACACAGTAAGCAATATCTAGGACAAAGAGGCATTCTTTAGATTTAGCCAAGAAGACAGAAAAGCAAAGTTTAATAACAGGCCTTGAGTTCCTCGTCTAAGAAAAATAATAATTGTCTGCTGTCAGCAAAACAATGTGCAGCTGTAGGCCTGTTTACATTGTATGACCTTCTGACTGTTTCATACAGTACTTCCAACTTTTTGACTAAAAATAAGGCTATATATCCATCATGCTTTGCCAAGTGCCCATTTCCATGAAATATAGTCTTTTTTTAAATTTAAAAATAATTTTTATTCAAATTTTCACAAAATATCAACAACAGAGTACAGAAAGAAAAGAACCCCCCCCCCCCCCCCATATACATAAATAATAAATTAACAACCTTCATCAACACACAGGCAAAAATACACGCCCACTCAAGAAAAACGAAAAACGAACCAACCCCCGTCACCACCGGGCTCGTGGTGTACCTCGTTGGAGGAAGCGGCCGCGGCGCCGTCACCAGCGCCTCCAGGCTCGTGCCCACACAGGACGCCATCTCCAGCCTCTTCCACGCCGCCTCATCCCCCTCCATCACCCACTTACGCACCATTGCCACGTTGGCAGCCCAATAACACCCACAGAGGTTGGGCAGCGCCAACCCCCCCCCCCCCCCTCCCCCACCCCTGCACCGCTCCAGGAACACCCTTCTCACCCTCGGGGTCATCTGTGCCCACACAAACCCCATAACGCTCCTGTTAACCCGCCTGAAGAAGGCCCTAGGGATCAGGATGGGGAGGCATTGGAACAGGAACAAAAACCCTGGGAGCACCGTCATTTTAACTGACTGCACCCTACCCGCCAGGGAGAGTGGCAGCATGTCCCATCTCTTAAACTCCTCCTCCATCTGCTCCACCAGCCTCGTGAAGTTAAGCTTATGCAGGACCTCCCAGCTCCTAGCCACCTGGACCCCCAGGTACCTGAAACCCCTCTCCGCCCTTTTTAGCGGGAGCTCACCAATCCCCCTCTCCTGGTCCCCCGGGTGCACTACGAACAACTCGCTCTTCCCCATATTCAGCTTGTACCCGGAGAAATCTCCAAACTCCCTAAGGATCCTCATCACCTCCGGCATTCCCCCCGGCGGGTCCGCCACATAAAGCAGCAATTCATCCGCATAGAGCGACACCCGATGCTCCTCCCCACCCCGCACCAGCCCCCTCCAGTTCCTCAACTCCCTCAACGCCATGGCCAGGGGCTCAATCGCCAGTGCAAAGAGCAGGGGGGACAGGGGACACTCCTGCCTCGTCCCCCGGTGTAGCCGGAAATACTCTGACCTCCTTCTGTTCGTGGCCACACTCGCCACCGGGGCCTCGTACAGCAGCCTCACCCACCTGAGGAACCCCTCCCCGAACCCGAACCTTTTCAACACCTCCCACAGATACCCCAACTCCACCCTATCAAAGGCCTTCTCCGCATCCATCGCCGCCACTATCTCCGCCTCCCCTTCCATCGCCGGCATCATTATAACATTCAAGAACCTCCGTACATTGGTATTCAACTGCCTCCCTTTCACAAACCCCGTCTGATCCTCGTGTATGACCTGCGGCACACAGTCCTCTATCCTCATGGCCAAAATCTTTGTCTACATTTAAGAGTGAGATCGGCCTATATGACCCACACTGTAGGGGATCCTTGTCCCGCTTCAGGATCAGGGAAATCAGCGCTCTAGACATGGTCGGGGACAGAGCCCCCCTTACCCTTGCCTCGTTAAAGGTCCTTACCAACAGCGGGCCCAGCAGGTCCGCATAGTTCTTATAAAATTCAACCGGGAACCCATCCGGCCCCGGTGCCTTCCCCGCCTACATGTTCCCTATCCCTTTGACCAACTCCTCCAATCCACCCGGTGCCCCCAACCCCGCCACCAGCCCCTCCTCAACCCTCGGAAACCTCAGCCGGTCCAGGAAGCGACCATCCCTCCCTCTTCCAGTGGGGGCTCAGACCGGTACAGTTCCTCGTAGAAGTCCCTGAAGACCCTATTGATACCCACCGCACTTCGCACCGTGTTCCCTCCTCCATCCCTAACTCCCCCGATCTCCCTATCTGCCTCTCGCTTCCGAAGCTGGTGCGCCAGCATCCGGCTCGCCTTTTCTCCGTATTCATATACCGCCCCCTGCGCCTTCCTCCACTGCGCCTCCGCCTTCCTGGTGGTCAACAAATCGAACTCAGCCTGGAGGCTACGCCGCTCCCTCAGCGATCCCCCCTCCGGGGCCTCTGCGTACCTCCTATCCACCCTCACCATCTCCCCCACCAACCTCTCCCTCTCTCTCCTCTCCCCCCTCTCCTTCTGTGCCCTAATGGAGATCAGCTCTCCTCTGACCACCGCCTTCAGCGCCTCCCAGACCACCCCTACTTGCACCTCCCCATTGTCATTAGCCTCCAGGTACCTCTGTATACACTTCCGGACCCGCCCGCTCACCTCCTCGTCCGCCAGCAACCCCACCTCTAGGCGCCACAGCGGGCGCTGGTCCCTCTCCTTCCCCATCTCGAGGTCCACCCAGTGCGGAGCATGATCAGAAATGGCTATCGCCGAGTACTCCGTATCCTCCACCCTCGGAATCAGCGCCCTGCTCATGACAAAAAGGTCAATCCGGGAGTAGACCTTGTGGACATGGGAGAAGAATGAAAATTCCCGGGCCCCCGGCCTCGCAAACCTCCATGGATCCACCCCTCCCATCTGGTCCATGAACCCCCTCAGCACCTTGGCCGCTGCCGACCTCCTGCCCGTCCTAGACCGAGAGCGATACAAGGCCGGGTCCAGCACCGTGTTGAAATCCCCCCCTCCCATTTTCAGGCTCCCTGTCTCCAGGTCCGGAATCCGGCCCAGCATACGCCGCATGAACCCCGCATCGCCCCAATTCAGGGCATATACATTGACCAACACCACCCGCTCCCCCTGCAGCTTGCCACTTACCATCACATACCTACCGCCATTGTCTGCCACGATGATCGATACCTCGAACGACACTCTCTTCCCCACCAAGATCGCCACCCCCCGATTTTTTGCATCCAGCCCCGAATGAAACACCTGCTCTACCCACCCCTTTCTCAACCTTACCTGATCTGCCACCCTCAGGTGCGTCTCCTGAAGCATGGCCACATCCGCCTTCAGCCCCTTCAGGTCCACAAACACCCAGGCCCGCTTGACCAGCCCATTCAGTCCCCTTACGTTCCAGGTTATCAGCCGGATCAGGGGACTACTCACCCCTCTCCCCCGCCGACTAGCCATATCCCTTCCTAGGCCAGCCACGTGCCCGCACCCCCCGCACGGTCCGTTCCCCACAGCGGCAGACCCCCACCCCGACCTCCTCTACCAACTCCAGCTCCCCCATTGCACTCCCGTAAGTCAGCTGACTCCTGCTGACCCTGGCCACTCCCACCACTCCATTGGCCCCCCAGTGTGGAACATCCCCTCCCCTCCCCCTTGTCCACCAGCGGGATCTCGTCCATTCCACTCCCAGCGCGGGAGAAAGAGCCCGCGCTTCCCAGCTCCGGCCCCGCCCCTTCAGCCATAAACGCGGGGGAAAAAAGCCGGCGCTTCGCACTCGCCCGGCCCCGCCTCCCCGATGCAGCGCCCTTTCCAGACCCGGTCCCACTACCCCCAACTCGGGCCTCCCCCCCCCCCCGCCCCCCCCCTCGGGGCCCATCTCCCCTACCGACCATCAACCCCCCAAGCAGTTTACCTACACACACCCCCACGAGCCCGGTGGACCTAATTAAAACAATGCCCAATCAACCCCCAAAAAAAACAAAGAACCCCCCCTCGAAACACAACCCAACAATCCCCAACCATCCCTCCACCGCGACCCCTCATCCCCGACCCTTAGTCTGAGTCCAGTTTTTCGGCCTGAACAAAGGCCCACGCCTCCTCCGGGGACTCGAAATAGTGGTGTCGATCCTTGTAGGTGACCCACAGTCGCGCCGGCTGCAGCATACCGAACTTCACCCCCTTCCTGTGCAGCACTGCCTTCGCCCGGTTGTAACCGGACCTCTTCTTCGCCACCTCCGCGCTCCAATCCTGGTAGATCCGGACCTCCGCGTTCTCCCACCTGCTGCTCCGCTCCTTCTTGGCCCACCTGAACACACACTCTCGATCAGCAAACCGGTGGAACCGCATCAGCACCGCCCGCGGCGGCTCGCTGGGCTTGGGCCTCCTCGCCAGCACTTGGTGGGCCCCCTCCAGCTCCAAGGGCCCCTGAAAGGCCCCCGCTTCCATCAGCGAATTCAGCATGGTGACCACGTAGGCCCCCATGTCCGATCCCTCCAGCCCCTCCGGGAGACCCAGGATCCGCATGTTTTTCCGCCTCGACCGGTTCTCCATCGCCTCGAACCTCGCCTGCCATTTCTTGTGGAACGCCTCGTGCGCCTCCACCTTCACCGCCAGGCCCAGGATCTCCTCCTCGTTCTCCGAGACCTTCTGCCGGACCTCCCGGATCGCCGCCCCTTGGGCCGTCTGGGTCGCCAGCAGCTTATCAATTGAAGCCTTCATTGGCTCCAGCAGCTCTGCTTTCAGTTCCTTAAAACAGCGCTGGAGAAGCTCCTGCTGCTCTTGCGCCCACTGCCTCCACGCTGCCTGGTCTCCGCCCGCCGCCATCTTGGTCCTCCTCCCTCGCACCTTTCTTTGCTTCAATGCCACTTTTTAAATCGCCCCACTCCTGGTCCACTCCGTACTCTATCGGGGGAATGTTGCTGTCCCCTTCCCACACCGGGAAACGTCGAACAAGCGCCGTTACGGGCCCTAAAAAAGAGCCCAAAAGTCCGTTTTTAGCGGGAGCTGCCGAACGTGCGACTTAGCTCCGCATAGCCGCAACCGGAAGTCCCATGAAATATAGTCAAGCAGCTGATTAAAATAATACAGGGTATTTAAGGCAGCTAATCTACCAACTAAGGTCCCTTCTACAAAAAGAAACTTCTTCACTCCAAGGGTTTTGAATCATTGGAATTCTCTGCCCTATAGAGAGTTGCAGATGCTCAGTTGTACAGTATGTTCAAGACAGAGGTTGACATGCTTTTGGGTACTAAGGGGATTGAGGGTTATAGGGACAATGCAGGCGCTGTTGACATTGAAGCCATGAAACCTTGTTAAATGGCCCAGCATGCTCAAGAGGCCAAAGGGCCTCCTCCAGCTCCTATTTTCTTATATTTCTCTTAATGCCTTTCTCTTCAGTCGCGTGGTACAGTGTCCAGGAGAATAATCTTGAACTCTTAGAGACACCAGGACAAATCTGGAGGGTTGACACCCAGTGCAGTGAGGTCACTGTACTGGAATGCGACTCCAGAATCCTACTGTTGGTGTTCGTGGGGAAAAAGTCTCCCTTCCCTTGCGATATTCTTCCCATTGCCATTCCCTCTTCCCCCAACCATCTGTGAGGGGATAGAGGTCGTACATTTTGTCCTCACACCCACAGGTGCAGCTGAGTGAATTAAAAAGGCCAATTCACACTGAGGAACTTTGTATGTGTCATGTGGACGTAGAGAGTGACTGAAGAAGAGAACGCAAATTCTCCCAAATGTCCTGTCTGACATTTATCCCTCGACCGTATGTAGTACAGGGTGTGAGAGTCTCTGGAGAGACTAGTTTGTACCTACACCCACCCAACTAATTCCTATTACAAAAACAATTCTGTTTGTGTCCAGCCCCTCAAAATACCTTCAGCGCAGTGTGAACTTTGCACCTAATTCACCTTTTTAAGGTTTACCATAGTACTGTCCAATTGCAGACTGATGGACATTTAAGCAGGACAGAAAATTCGATCTTAAATGACCAAGGGGTCAGATTATGATCCAGTTAAATGAGTTGAGTGAGTGTTAGATATAGACTTTACAGTGCAGAAGGAGGCCATTCAGCCCGTCGAGTCTGCACTGGCCCTTGGAAAGAGCACCCCACTTAAGCTCGCACCTCCACCCCATCCCCGTAACCCAGCAACCCCTTCGGACACTAAGGGCAATTTAGCACGGCCAATCCGCCTAACCTGCACATCCTTTGACTGTGGGAGGAAACCGGAGCACCCGGAGGAAACGCACGCAGACACGGGGAGAACGTGCAGACTCCGCACAGACAATGACCCAAGTCGGGAATCGAACCTGGGACCCTGGAGCTGCGAAGCGACAGTGCTAACCACTGTGCTACCATGCTGCCGGGTTACTTCCAGGTCTCTTTCTTTCTCCTCCCCTGGTCAATTTGTGATTGATGCTCCAGTGCCAGCAAATGGGCTACACAGGCCTTCTCAGCCAATGGGCTCCTTGAGCCAGGAGCTTGTGTGTTCAAATCTGACTCCATGAGATTTGACCATACAATCTAGTCTGATACTTTAGTGAAGAAGGAGTATCGATCTGTTGAAGGTGTCATATTATCTGGCTTCAGGCCACCCCACAGCATTTTGCAGCCAATTAAATGCATTTTTGCAGTGTTGTTGGGTAGGAGACATGACCGTCAATTTGTGCACAGCAAGCTTTAACAAACAGCAGTCAGCAAACAATCTTTCGTGATGTAGGTTGTGGGATAAATGTTGACCAGGAGAAACGGGGAAATACAGCCTCCTCTTTTTCTGTTAGTGCCAAGGGATCTTTTAAGTCCATTTGAGAGGAGAGGCAGGGCCCTGGTTTAAGCCTTGTGTGGTTTATTTTATGGCAGCAGTTGTAAAGTAAACAAGTCTGCTCAAAATCAACAGTGTGTGGGATCTTCTCTGACCAGTCCCGTTTTTAATTGTTTCTTTGCTCTGCAGAGTTGGGTATTGTCTTTCTGCTAGGATCCTCTCTGTTGCCTAGTGACCACTAACAGCTAGAAGGTAGACCGAGCACGGAGGTAAACATGACCTTTACATTCGGACTTTGGAAGGCGAGTTGGGTGGTTAATGAAGTTTGGAGAATGTTTGCTATACTGTCACAGAAACGACAATTGTATTTTGCAGCTGAACCTATCACCAGATCAGTGGAGACCCCCAAAAGTAAATGAATCCAGAGGTGCTTGCTATTTACACTGTTCTAAGCTTACATTTTTTGAGAAACTTTTGAAGGTTGCTGTGTTGTATGTTGCTAGCCCTATTCGAGTCTATGCTTTGCTTTGAAGAGCTCCATGTCACTCTGCTGTGCAATGCTCGTAGCCTCTTATTAGTGATCAGTCGGTTGTTTATTCATGTATGTGTTTGTGTGTATGTTGACTGGAGCCTCTTGGGCCTGGTTTATGTATGGCTTCTGTACAGTGAAGATTCCATGCAGCTATGTTTGTGAAGGAGATGGGAATAAACTTACAAGTCACAGCTTACTCTCAAACTTCAAATGGCTTGGAAATAAATTTGGAGTCAAAGCTCCCAAACTAACTGGTCCTGGGCCCTGCATAAAACTGTGGGTTATTGGTCCACACTGGAATAAAATCTTCTGCTAAACTACACCTGACATATAGGCTTCCAAAGTCCATTTAATTCCATTTCTCCCTGAGTTGGGAAAGTGGTGTGGGAGACGTCAATATTATGTAAATCTCCAAATACAACAGACAGAGCTGCCATCATCACTGTATGAGTTACTGTAAGATCTGGACTCTAAACTACAACCATGTACAAGTCACATATACACATTTGAAGAATTCGAGGCACCAGAAAGTCCAGATTTTACAGAAAAATGCTTCCCCTTGAGCTGGTGCTTTTCAACTCGTGAGTGTCTATGCCTTGCGGATATCCCTGGGGAAATCAGAGCAGTGTGGTAGAATGGGCCCTCAGCATTCCCAGCAACGTTTGTGTTGTACGGACACTAAATAGCTGCCGGCTATTTGAACCGAAAGATTATTGAAAGTGACAGTCATTTAATAAACTTGTTTGCTCTGTTCTAGATGAATTTGGGACATTTAGAGGTACTTGACTTGCAGAGGTGATACCTGTTGATGTTTATATTTATTAGCTGTTTTGAGAAATTAATAAATGCATTTTCCTAACTGTTCCTAACTGCTGAATGTGGTGAGCTGCTTGCCATGTAATGAAAGAAAAGAGATGCAGCACTGTGGGTCAGTGGATGGACTGACAAGGTGAAAATGAGGAGCATCAAACTAGTAAGTCCTATATATATGTATGTATATATATATATATACACAATATATATTTAGCCCCACTGCCCAAAATATCATTGAAGTTATTAATGGTCATCTAGCAAAGCAGATTACCTTCATTCAACCCGTGCCTATACCCTATTGGGTAGGGAAGGAATAATTACCCAAACCCACTCTTCCCCCCCCCCCCCCCCCCTTCCTCACGGATTCATGAAATAATCCTGAATTAAATACATGAGATTAATCAGTTTCCCTTTCATTCTCAAAACTCTTTGTTATTTATCGCTTGTTTTTGGAAAGAACATCATTTGTTTCCCCTGTCTCCCATGTCCAAATTAATAACTGAAAACATCCCGACTCATGAGTGAATGACCAAAGCTTTAAAAAGTGTCTGTAATTTTTAATAAGTCATATTGCAAATTAAACCTCCCTTGTGCAGGTAATGTCCGTGATACCATTTGGACTGAAATTTTGCACAGAATATGAGAAAAGGTTGTGCACGATGCGGACTAGGATCAGGAGGAAGCCATACGGCCCCTCGATCGAGCCTTTTCCACCTTTGAAGGAGATCAAGGCTGACCTGGATCATTTACCCGCCTTGGTGCCGTATATTTTAATGCTCCTTATAAAACACCTTCAATCTCAACTTCAACATTTTCAATGAAATCCTCAGCTTTTTGTAGGGAACAGACTTCCCCTGTCCTTTGTGTTAAGAAAGGCCTCCTGTCATCACCGCTGACCAGCCTAGCTTTAATTTTCAGGTAATGCATCTTGGTTCCTGTCACTTGAGGAAAAGGTCTCTCTTTGTCTATCCTGTTACTTCCTTGAATCAAACCATCACTCATCAAAAGGCCTTTCTATTACAACTACCTGCTCCCCCAGAGAGTAGAATCTATATTTTGTGGTAATGAGTTGCATACAACAGGAAACTAAGAACCTGAGAACGAGGAGCAGGAGTAGGCCATCTGACCCCGCAAACCTCCTCCGTCATTCAATAAGAGCATGGCTGACCTCTTTGTGGACTCAGCTCCACTTACAAACCCTTAATTCCTTTACTGTTCAAAAATCTATCGCCCTTTGCCTTAAAAACACTCAACGAGGTAGCCTCAACTGCTTCACTGGGCAGGGAATTCCACAGATTCACAACCCTTTGGCTGAAGACGTTCCTTCTCAACTCAGTCCAAAATCTGCTCCCCCTTATTTTGAGGCTATGCCGCCTAGTTCTGCTTTCACCCGCCAGTGGAAACAACCTCCCTGCTTCTTGTCTATTCACTTCATAATTTTATATGTTTCTGTAACATCCCCCTCATTCTTCTAAATTCCAATGAGTCCCAATCAACTCATAAGCCACTCTCTCAACTCTGAAATAAACCTAGTGAATCTCCCCTGCACACATCCAATGCCAGTACATCCTTTCTCAAGGAAGGAGACCAAAACTGTACACAGTACTCCAGGCGTGGCCTCACCAGCACCCTATACAGATGTAACATAACCTCCCTGTTTTTAAATTCCATCCCTCTAGCAATGAAGGACACAATTCCATTTGCCTTCTTAATTACCTGCTGCACCTGCAAACCAACTTTTCGCGATTGATGTCCTATTGCAGCAGATCTCAGCATGGACAGTAGTGAAGGTGTTGACTCACGTCCGATTCAAGGGATTCGATAGACGAGGACCAGCCCGGGTTTTCCTGATTTCCTCGGTCATTGGCCACATCTGGAAATATTCACACTCCAACATCTGGAATCAGAATTGGTCACGACTGACATTATAACTGTACAGCTTCTCAAAATGAGAAATGAAGAATTATTGTTCAATGCGTTCCATTGCCTTCCAGTCCAATAGTACACACTCTTCACTTTGTAGCCTGTGGACACTTTCCTTCTCACGAATCACAGAATCCCTACAGTGCAGAAGGAGGCCATTCGGCCCATCGAGTCTGCACCGACCCTCCGAAAGAGTGCCCTACCTAGACCCACTCCTCCACCCTATCTCTGTAACCCGTCCTAACCATTGGACACTAAGGGGCAATTTAGCATAGCCAGCCCACCTAACCTGCACATGTTTGGACTGTGGGAGGAAACGGGAGCACCCGGAGGAAACCCACGCAGACACGAGGAGGATGTGCAAACTCCACGCGGTCACCCGAGACCGGAGTTGAATACGGGTCTCTGGTGCTGTGAGGCAGCAGTGCTAACCACTGTGGCACCCTGCTGCCCCATAAACATAGTTCACATCCATACAGCAGATAAAGCCAGCATTGCCAACTCTGTTGGACATTCCTGGAAGTGTCATTTAAAAAAAAATTTAGAGTACCCAGATATTTTTTTTCCAATTAAGGGGCAATTTAGCGTGGCCAATCCACCTACCCTGCACATCTTTGGGTTGTGGGAGTGAAACCCACGCAGACACGGGGAGAATGTGCAAACTCCACACGGACAGTGACCCAGGGCCTAGATTTGAACCCGGCTCCTCAGCGCCGTAGGCAGCAGTGCTAACCACTGCGCCACGTGCTGCCCCTGGAAGTGTCATCATGTGATCCCTCATCTCAAAGTGTCCTGCCTCCACTCGCCTTTTATTGATTGCCTGACAGATCCATCCTCTGGATGTTATGTCTTCCCAGGCCAATTGTAAAGTGAAGGGCCTTTCTGTAACTCAATTCCCAGCTGTCAAGCGGTCAATCTTCCCATCTCTAATACGTCTGCAACTAATAAATGAAAATGCTCAACAAAAATGAAAACAAAAATACCTATCGGGGCCTCTGCTCATGATTTACAGGAACATCCGTTCAGTCTCACAAACCTGTTCTGCCATTCAATTATGTGGAGATGTGGGCGCTGGACTGGGGTGGGCACAGTAAGAAGTCTCAGAACACCTCCTTCAGCAGCGCCCCGAAAACTTGTGCTTTGAAATAAACCTGTTGGACTTTAACCAGGTGTTGTGAGACTTCTTCCTGTGCCATTCAATCAGATCATGGTTGACCTGTCTCTTAATTCCAATTACCTGTATATCACTGAAAACAAAGGTCTGTCAGCCTCATTTTTGAAATTTTCAATTAATCCCCAACTTTAGCAGCTTTTTCAGGTGATGGGGAGTGGGGGTAAGTACTGCAACTTGACAAGCAGCCTCATTCCTTCCTTCGATCCCCCTGCCAGCCGCAAGTAGTTCAATCAAACAATTAAATTAAACAAAGGCAAGATTATTTCCACTGGTCCATTCAAACATTGGACTTTGTGAGGGTAAAAGTCAACCTTTGGAACATGAAATGGCTGGCAGTAAATTGGGACTTGTAATACACCCAGTCCAACAATCTGTATCAGGGCGGGGTTAGTCCTACCCCTGAAATTTTGACCAAAAACTAAAATAAAACCAAAAACTAAGAATTAGAATAACAGCCAATTTAAGGTTATCGGTCGGGTTCACAGAGAGGCCCACCTAATCTTGCCAGACGTTGCACATATTCATACACAGTATGGACCTGCCCTCTGCAACCAAAAGGAACACGTCCAGTCATTGTGCCTTTTTGAATTAAATAAAAGCATGGGGGCAATCATTGCCTGGTACATTCTCCATGGCAAAGCCTTGACCAATCAGAGTTAACTTGCCAATGAACCAGCTTCCTTTTCTCATGCAGTGGTAATAGCTGGTCCCTTTGCAATTTAATCTTTTTGCATCTGCTCTGGTGAGTGCAAGACGAGAAGCTTGGACAGCATGTTGCCTTTTTTTTCCAGCATTACCCAAAGGCAAAATATTGCAAAGGCTAGAAATCTGAAACAAAAAGGGAAAATTATGGAGCCACTCAGCAGGCGCCTGCAGCATCGCTGACGGGAAAAGCAGAGTTAACATTTCAGGTCGATGATTTTTTTTGTTGATCGAAACTGTTTGACAACGCAAAAGTCAGAACTGGACCAGGAAACGCAGCATCGTGAATTTTGCGTTTCTGTCTCTGAGAAATATACCTGAAGCTAACCGTGAATACCTGCACATCTACCTCCTCCTCCCTGTGCAAGCTCTCTGCCATCAATTCTTCTAAGAGCTGCACGCAGAAGCACATCCAGTATTTGCTCGCATTTATTCAAGAGACTGGAATTGTGTTTGTTTAGTTTGTGACACCTCTGCCCCTAACCCTCTGAAAAATCTGTTTGAGTGGCGCCAACAGCTCTTAGCTCAAATATCATTTTCTGACCTCAATTAGCCGATAAATTTTATTTCGCAGAATAGCTCCTGGCCATCTCCATTCTAATGTTTCAGTCCAATGGCATTATTCAATTAAAAATAGGGCCTGGCCCAGCCAGCTATCCGATGAATATCCAACCAGTCGCTTCATTGATTGCAAGTGATCCCTGCTCTCGAACAGGCTGCATTCCACCCATATAATGCAGCTGAATCTTATCACCTATTTGTTGATCTTTCCCATTCAATATCACAAATTAAAAGTGATATTTTCGATTGAAGTGTATCTATAAATATACAACTCTTTTAGTTCACCTTCGTTTCATTCAGTCCCAATTCTCATCCCAATAGTAAAACCACAATCTTTGACCCAAACATTATTTTTTCAGCCGTTTGATTCGGCAGTGTGCTTTTTTTTCCGTATTCTTATTTTTCACACTCCAGTTCCTGTTCTGAGTATAGCAATCTCCTCTTAACACATTTCCCTCAATTTCAATTCAATAGTAAATCTATATTGTGATATGATTTCAAATAAGTCACTGAAATTATTACACGGGAGGCTCTAGCCTGGTTCCTGCAACCCTTACCTAACTCCTTATTTTAGCCAATCCAAATGTTATGTTTCGTACTGTCGAGTCCTATATAGCTTTCCAATATCTGGCCACTTTTTAAAGTGAGTCTCGACCATGATTGCAGGCCGACGATCTTAATCAGCAAGTTTGGTCATATTTTGCCAGTTTCAACGCTGGCCAATGGAAAACCCCTGGGAGGTGGAACCTCATTTGATTTCTCACCCACTTGCAAAGCACATTTCTTCACGCAGAATCCCGCTATGGACTCTGGCAATCCCACTGCCAGCATGTCGTCTAACGACAACTAATTCACTTTGAGAATCGAATCTGAGATCGTCAAACAAACATAGAACAAACATAGAACACACAGTGCAGAAGGAGGCCATTCAGCCCATTGAGTCTGCACCGACCCATTTAAGCCCTCACTTCCACCCTATCCCCGTAACCCAATAACCCCTCCTAACCTTTTTTGGTCACTAAGGGCAATTTATCATGGCCAATCCACCTAACCTGCACATCTTTGGACTGTGGGAGGAAACTGGAGCACCCAGAGGAAACCCACGCAGACACTGGGAGAACGTGCAGACTCCGTGCAGACAGTGACCCAGCAGGGAATCGAACCTGGGACCCTGGCGCTGTGGAGCCACAGTGCTATCCACTTGTGCTGCCATGCTGCCCTGGTTTAGTTCTTCAGTTTCCCACCAAGGAAAGATTTGTTTGGTTGTTAATTAGCTAATACGGTTGAATCATGAATAACTTGGGTCAAAATGATTCTGGTCCAAGCTCCCGTCCCACTGATATCTGGAGCACCCAATGTAATGAGATACGCAACCAGAGGTTTGTGTCCAGGAATTGGGCGGGGAATACATTTTGGGAACAGGAAATTAGGGTTTAGGAACAGGAGTAGGCCATTCAGCCCTTTGAACCATTCTATAAGATCATGGTTGATCTGGTTGTCTCTCAACTCCACTTTACTGACTGCCCAAATAACCCTTGACTTCCTTGTCTATCAAAAACCTGCTTAACTCTCCCTTGGATAAGTATAAGGATGCAGCACAATCAAACCACTCACCCACTATTTCTTGTTGACGCACTTGAGTTCAGTTTGGTTGAAGTTCCCGTGGGAGCGGGGTCCAATGAGGGAGAAACGCAGGTTGCATGCATTCAGTGTAGAAGACCGCTTGGTGAGTGTAACATCTTGCTGTGCCTGACAATATGAGGAAGCTGAATAAGTGTGACCCTGCCATTTCAGCTAGGGCAGTTAATTTGGCTCCTTCATTCCACTGACTAAGCAATGCCCACAAGTAATGCTGTCAGAATTTACTGATTCAAAAGTATCCCTGATAGAATTAGACAAATAGAAAGATGCTAATGTTAACCCTGCTAAGTTTTAATACTGAGCATCTATTTTTCTTCAGATGTTCTTTATAAAGACAACTGATTAAGGATGCAAAACCAAATTTGAATGGTTTATCCCTGCTAATGGATTGTGCTTGAAGAATCTTTATTCCATTGGAAGTTGGTGAAAATTCTGCAGTCTAGTAATGTGATAATATGATTGGAGTTAATTTTCAATGTTATGGGCTGTGTGGCACATTGATGAAATAAGCAATAGGATAAGTAGAACATCACACCATTGATGGTGTGTTACTAAAGTTCGGTCACTCATGTGAAAGATCGCCCGATTCTACCCCCTCATTCCCACCATCTCCCTCCACCACACCCACTCATTAATTACGGGGCTTTCGCACTTGTGGTGAGACTCCAGTAATGCGCCATCACCGGTGTGATGTCCTTGTATTCATCCAGCAGCGCTCGGCCAAGCAAGCTGCTGGCACAACCCAAATCATTGGCACAAACTGTCACTGTCTGCCTTACCCCATAGAAACGTGCCTCCTGCCCGCTGACCCACAGAGCAGCATTGCACTTGGAAGCTGCGAAGGAGTGTGCGACCCCCTCGCCCATTTACCCGGCTGGAACACATGGAGCAGAGGTGAGTGGTTACAACTTGAGGGTCCGGTGGTGATTTGAAGAATCTAAGTCACATTCGAAAGTTGTTCCAAAAAAAAAAAGCAGCACGGAATTAAAAGTTGTCTTCGGAGAAAAGAGATTGTCGACAAATGTCCCTCTTACTCTTAAACCCAATATGGACATGGACTGGCCTTCTCTCTCATGAGTGGTAGGTCATTGGAATGGGAAACATGAAATGGGTGCAAAATAGAGAGGTGTTCATTAGCAAGGTGGAAAAGAAAAGTGTTATGGAGTTTCCATCAGTGGGAAACTGTTGTTAGCAGGGTGTTCAGGAACTGGGATTTAGGTTTAATTACAGTTTTGATCTATCTAATCCTGTGGCTTAGGTTAGTGAGGCTGCATCAAACTTACTTCAGGCAACAAACTTTTCAAAGGAAATTAAGGAGTTTGAGGCAGGTTCACAGGGATTCAGGAATGTTGTGTTCTCAGTTACAAAGAGAAAGTCCAAAGTACTTTTCATTGCATAAAAAAAGATGAAAAGGGGACATGATCATTGGCATGCTGAGCGGGTTGGAGAACACAGATGTTAGCTGGTTATTTAATTTGGACAGAACTGGAGGACATGAGGCTAAAATTAATGAGGCTAAAAACGACTCAGATAATTCAATATTTTCTCCCCTTCATTAAGCAAAACACATGCTCTGGAGACTCTCATTATAAAGTTAATGCTGTGATTGTTGGCACAGTGTCTGGGAGCGGAACCTGAACACCAAAACACCAAATGTTGCCACCGTGAAAATGCCAAGCCGGAAGTGCACCCTCACTAAGTGACAGTGTTAGCACTGTGCGTTCAGTAGGTGTCAGGCAGGGCTCAGTTGGTAGCACTCCTGTGTCTGAATCAGAAGGTTGTGGGTTCAAATCCCACTCCAGGGGCAAAGAACTCCCATCTGGGATTAAGTCCCGTGGTGGGGACAGGAACGGGGAGTGCTTTCTACTGTGGAGGCCGGAGGGAAACCAGACCAAATCGTCAGGGGTTTAGCATTCCGCGGTGGGGTGGATATGATAGCGCACGTCATGTCTGGGTGAACCTCCTGATAATGAAGACGGATCTCCAGGAACACACCGAGGCTGGAAGATTAGCCTTCTCGATGACACTGATTCCGGAAGATCCAGAGGCAGGCCCAGGTGAGTCCCGACTTCCACACGCCACTTATTCCCAGACGCGTTCTGAACCAGCGAGTTTTCCTGCTGGCACCATGGAGAGTCGGGCATGAGTGGTAGATTCTGGTCAGGCGTTCATCGGCATCTCATTAGTGGGATGCAAATCAGTTTCACTCCGGCCTGGGGTGGGTTTCCTGATTTGCCATGGCGGGCACCAGCGGAGGATCCCATGGGAAATCTGAGCCGGATTAAAACGGATTTTTGGACTGGCGCTGAATTGTCCCCCGGCCCCCCCACCACCACCCACCCCCTCCGCTCGCCATTGAACCCGCTGGTGGGGGCATGGGGGAATTCCGCGTCGCACTAGAGCACTGGATTGTGGCTCTGAGTGATCTGGCGGAGGAGCTGCCGCTCAGATGAGGCATTAAACATCTGCCCGCTCAACCGCACGTCACAAATCTTGTGACATGAATTTGAAGAAGGACAGGGGTTACGCTTGGTTTGCTGATCAATGTTTATTAACACCCCAAAGCAGATTACCTGGTTATGATTGTACTGCTGTAATAATAATAATAATCTTTATTGTCACAAGTAGGCTTACATTAACACTGCAATGAAGTTACTCTGAAACGCCCCTAGTCGCCACATTCCGGTGCCTGTTCGGCTACACCGAGGGAGAATTCAGAGTGTCCAATTCACCTATCAGCACGTCATTCGGGACTTGTGGGAGGAAACCGGAGCACCCGGAGGAAACCCACGCAGACATAGGGAGAATGTGCAGACTCCGCACAGACAGTGACCCAAGCCGGGAATCGAACCTGGGACCCTGGCACTGTGAAGCAACAGTGTTAACCACTGTGTTACCGTGCCGAATTTCTATGGATCAGAATAAGGAGGGATAAGTTTTATGTTTCTCTGCACCAATTGGCTGCTGGTTTCCCACATTACACCAGTGACAATGCAGCAGAGATACTTCATTGTTGCAAAGTGCTCTGGGACAAGCAGTGCCTGTGAAAGACACTGTCAATGTAAAACGTGTTCTTTCTGAGTATCTTACGGCACTAACAATGACTGGATGAAATAACATATTGCAAAGAACACTAAATTACTCTAAAGATGATAGGACCAAATTACACATTCCAGATTATCTTGTACATTACTGGAACAATCAGAACTCTGCTCCCGGAAACTGTGTTGCAAATTGATGTGACCAAAGGTTTGTGCTGCGTAAACTAGGCAATTATTATCGAAGGTTACAGGTGGCTGGGTAGCATACTGAGCACTGCTGGCAGATTAAGGAAGTGTCAACTGTGGACAGTCGCTAAGCAGGTTCAATGGCTGAGCTGTTAGCATGAGAGCTGATTCGACGATTGGAGCTCCCGGTGAGATACACCACTCGCAGGAACGGAGGATGAAGGATCTGTCTTTTGAGCATGTATTTGTCCAGATTGTGTTTACTGTAAGCACCACTTTCACTGGGAGCGACTCATTGTAGAATTGACTCTTTGATGTCTCACCTTGATTATCTTCAAGGCTCAGGGAAGCAATTTTCAAAAATTGTGCAAGGAGATTAAATAGATGGGTGGAACCCATGATGTTCCCTGGAAGGAATTAGATTGACGAGCCGAAAGTCGTCATCAAATACTTTCCTGCACCACCAATTAGTTCCTCAGGCTCTCGTTATGACGCACGCTTGATTACGTGATCTCTGGCACAGCTCAATGTTGGAGTTGTCAATTCTGGTTGGATGTATGCTTGAAAATGCCACCATACCAGCGACCTGCTCCAAATGCCTTCCAGTCAAACGGCAGATTTTTTCATCTCCAATATTTCCAAGTAATAAATAAAAATGCCCAAAGAAATCGAAGACAAGAATTATATTTATGTTCCTACGATCTTTCTCCTGTATTGCTCACTACAGGAGCCGAGATTAATCATTTGTTCCTGAAGACTCCAGGCCTCCCTACACAACATACGCCCATTCGCACCCAGAACTGTAAAAATACTTTGTGCGTGGTCTACTCATTCTCTAACCAGCTGTGAATTCCCATGTGACCCATTTTACATGGTTTATATATCGATTCAGGTGTGATACAGATTGAATTGGCCCATTTACAAAACTCCAATTTTCATACACAGTTTGAGTCCAATTGGTCTTCAGTTTCCTAAATTCCTCTTTAAGTGATGAGGTTTGTGTAGCTAGAGGTGAACATTCTGGTGTGCGTGATGTGCATGTGGGCATGCATGTGTCTACGTGCGTGTGTGTGTGATGTGCATGTGTGCATGCATGTGTCTACATGCGTGTGGGCATGCATGTATATTGTGGCATGTGTGTGGACATGAGTGTCTGTGTGTACATGTGTATGCCTGTATGTGCATGTGTCTGTATCCAAACACGTGTGCGTGTCTGTGTGTGTATACGAGTGTGTATATATGAGTGCGTGTGTGTGAGTATGTGTTTGTGTATATTAATGCGTGTTTGTGTGTATGAGTGCATGTGTACGAGTGTCTGTGTATGAGTGCATGTGTGTATATATGCGTGTGTATATATGAGTGCTGTGTGTGTATATATGAGTGAGTGCGTGTGTATATGAGTGCGTGTGTATATGAGTGTATGTGTATATGAGTGCATGGGTATATGAGTGTGTTTGTATGAGTGCACATGTGTATTAGTGCGTGTGTGTGCATATGAGTGCATGTGTGTGCATATGAGTGCATGTAGTGTATGTGAGTGCATGTGTGTATACGAGTGCATATGCATATGAATGCATGTGTATGTATGGGAGTGTGATTGTGTGTACATGAGTGCATGTGTGTGTATATGAGTGTGTGTTCATATGAGTGTTTATATGAGTGCGCGTGTGTATATGAGCATGCGCCTGTGTATACAAGTGCGTGTGTGTGTGTGTATGTGTGTACAAGTGCATGTGTGTATATGAGTGCGCGTGTGTGTGTGTACAAGTGTGTGTGTATGCGAATGCGTGTGTGTATGTGTGTATGAGTGCATGTGTGTGTATATGAATGTGTTCATATGAGTGTGTGTGTATGAGTGCGTGTGTGTATAAGTGCATGTTTACATGAATGCACGCCTGTATATGAATGCGCGTGTGTATATGAGTGCGTGTGTGTATGAGTGCATGTGTGTGTATACAAGTGTGTGTATATGCGAGTGCGCGTGTGTGTATATGTGTACAAATGCATGTGTGTATATGATTGTGCGTGTGTGTATACAAGTGCGTGTGTGTATCTGTGTACGAGTGCATGTGTGTGTATATGATGAATACGTGTGCATATGAGTGTATGTGTATATAAGAACATAAGAACTAGGAGCAGGAGTAGGCCATCTGGCCCCTCGAGCTTGCTCCACCATTCTATGAGATCATGGCTGATCTTTTGTGGACTCAGCTCCACTTTCCGGCCCGAACACCATAACCCTTAATCCCTTTATTCTTCAAAAAACTATCTATCTTTATCTTGAAAACATTTAATGAAGGAGCCTCAACTGCTTCACTGGGCAAGGAATTCCATAGATTCACAACCCTTTGGGTGAAGAAGTTCCTCCTAAACTCAGTCCTAAATCTACTTCCCCTTATTTTGAGGCCTAGTTCTACTTTCACCCGCCAGTGGAAACAACCTGCCCGCATCTATCCTATCTATTCCCTTCATAATTTTATATGTTTCTATAAGATCCCCCCTCATCCTTCTAAATTCCAACGAGTATAGTCCCAGTCTACTCAACCTCTCCTCGTAATCCAACCCCTTCAGCTCTGGGATTAACCTAGTGAATCTCCTCTGCACACCCTCCAGTGCCAGTACGTCCTTTCTCAAGTAAGGAGACCAAAACTGAACACAATACTCCCGGTGTGGCCTCACTAACACCGTATACAATTGCAGCATAACCTCCCTAGTCTTAAACTCCATCCCTCTAGCAATGAAGGACCAAATTCCATTTGCCTTCTTAATCACCTGTTGCACCTGTAAACCAACTTTTTGCGATTCATGCACTAGCACACCCAGGTCTCTCTGCACAGCAGCATGTTTTAATATTTTATTATTTAAATAATAATTACATTTGCTGTTATTCCTACCAAAATGGATAACCTCACATTTGTCAACATTGTATTCCATCTGCCAGACCCTAGCCCATTCACTTAACCTATCCAAATCCCTCTGCAGACTTCCAGTATCCTCTGCACTGTTTGCTTTACCACTAATCTTAGTGTCGTCTGCAAACTTGGACACATTGGCCTTGGTCCCCAACTCCAAATCATCTATGTAAATTGTGAACAATTGTGGGCCCAACACTGATCCCTGAGGGACACCAATAGCTACTGATTGCCAATCAGAGAAACACCCATTAATCCCCACTCTTTGCTTTCTATTAATTAACCAATCCTCTATCCATGTTACTACTTCACCCTTAATGCTATGCATCTTTATCTTATGCAGCAACCTTTTGTGTGGCACCTTGTCAAAGGCTTTCTGGAAATCCAGATATACCACATCCATTGGCTCCCCATTATCTACCGCTCTGGTAATGTCCTCAAATAATTCCACTAAATCAGTGAGGCACAACCTGCCCTTTATGAACCCATGCTGTGTCTGCCCAATGGGACAATTTCCATCCAGATGCCTCGCTATTTCTTCCTTGATGATAGATTCCAGCACCTTCCCTACTACCGAAGTTAAGCTCACTGGCCTATAATTACCCACTTTCTGCCTACCTCCTTTTTTAAACAGTGGTGTCACGTTTGCTAATTTCCAATCCTCTGGGACCACCCCAGAGTCTAGTGAATTTTGGTGAATTATCACTAGTGCATTTGCAATTTCCCTAGCCATCTCTTTTAGCACTCTGGGAGGCATTCCATCAGGGCCAGGAGACTTGTCTACCTTTAGCCCCATTAGCTTGCCCATCACTACCTCCTTAGTGATAACAATCCTCTCAAGGTCCTCACCTGTCATAGCCTCATTTCTACCAGTCACTGGCATGTTATTTGTGTCTTCCACTGTGAAGACCGACCCAAAAATCCTGTTCAGTTCCTCAGCCATTTCCTCATCTCCCATTATTAAATCTCCCTTCTCATCCTCTAAAGGACCAATATTTACCTTAGCCACTCTTTTTTGTTTTATATATTTGTAGTTTGTGTGCATATGAGTGCATGTGTGTATGAGTGTGTGTGTATATGAGTGCGTATGTGTATATGAATGTGTATGTATATGAGTGCATGTGTGTGTGTATATTAGTACATGTGCATATGAGTGTGTGTGTGTATGAGTGTGTGTGTGTTTATGAGTGCGTATGTGTAGATGAGTGTGTGCATATGAGTGTGTGTGTGTATAGGAGTATGTGTGTATAATGAGTGTGTGTGTGAATGGTGTATATGAGTACGTGTGTATATGAGTGTGTGTGTGTATATATGTGTGTGTGTATATGAGTACGTATGTACATGAGTGTGTGTGTGTATATGAGTGTGCGTGTACATGAGTGTGTGTGTGTGTATATGAGTGTGTGTGTGTATATGTGTGTGTGTATATGAGTACGTATGTACATGAGTGTGTGTATGAGTGTGTGCGTGTGTATGAGTGTGTGTGTGTGTATATGAGTGTGTGTGTGTGTATATGAGTGTGTGTGTGTGTATATGAGTGTGTGTGTGTGTGTATATGAGTGTGTGTGTGTGTGTATATGAGTGTGTGTGTGTGTATATGAGTGTGTGTGTGTGTGTATATGAGTGTGTGTGTGTGTATATGAGTGTGTGTGTGTGTATATGAGTGTGTGTGTGTATATGAGTGTGTGTGTGTGTATATGAGTGTGTGTGTGTGTATGAGTGTGTGTGTGTGTATATGAGTGTGTGTGTGTGCATATGAGTGTGTGTGTGTGCATATGAGTGTGTGTGTGTGTATATGAGTGTGTGTGTGTGTATATGAGTGTGTGTGTGTATATGAGTGTGTGTGTGTATATGAGTGTGTGTGTGTGTATATGTAACAGCAAAATGGCCAATTTTCTTTCTTATTTTTCTTGCTTTTGTTGCCGGTTTCCCTTTACAGCAGGGTGACGGGGTATCATACGGTGCATGAGGAGGCCATCTGGCCCATCGAGTCTGCACCGGCCCTTACAAAGAGCACCCTACTGACGTCCACATATCTACCCTATCCCCGTAACCCAGTAACCCCGACCTGACCTTTTTGGACACTAAGGGCAATTTATCATGGCCAATCCACCTAACCTGCACATCTTTGGACTGTGGGAGGAAACCGGAGCTCCCGGAGGAAACCCACGCACACACGGGGAGAACGTGCAGACTCCGCACAGACAGTGACCCAAGCCGGGAATCAAACCTGGGACCTTGGGGCTGTGAAGCATCTGTGCTAACCACTGTGCTACTGTGCTGCCCACGTGCTGTGTGTGTGTGCATGTATGAGTGCATGTGTGTATATGACTGTGTGAGTGTATATGAGTGGGTGTGTGTATATGAGTGGGTGGGTGTATATGAGTGGGTGGGTGTATATGAGTGGGTGGGTGTATATGAGTGGGTGGGTGTATATGAGTGGGTGGGTGTATATGAGTGGGTGTGTGTGTATATGTGTGGGTGTGTATATATGAGTGTGTGTATATGAGTGGGTGGGTGTATATGAGTGGGTGTGTGTGTATATGAGTGGGTGTGTGTATATGAGTGTGTGTATATGAGTGGGTGGGTGTATATGAGTGGGTGTGTGTGTATATGTGTGGGTGTGTGTATATGAGTGTGTGTATATGAGTGGGTGGGTGTATATGAGTGTGTGTATATGAGTGGGTGGGTGTATATGAGTGGGTGTGTGTGTATATGTGTGGGTGTGTGTATATGAGTGTGTGAATATGTGTGGGTGGGTGTATATGAGTGTGTGTATATGAGTGTGTGTATATGAGTGGGTGTGTGTATATGAGTGTGTGTATATGAGTGGGTGGGTGTATATGAGTGGGTGGGTGTATATGAGTGGGTGTGTGTGTATATGTGTGGGTGTGTGTATATGAGTGTGTGTATATGAGTGGGTGGGTGTATATGAGTGTGTGTATATGAGTGGGTGGGTGTATATGAGTGGGTGTGTGTGTATATGTGTGGGTGTGTGTATATGAGTGTGTGTATATGAGTGGGTGGGTGTATATGAGTGTGTGTGTGTGTATATGTGTGGGTGTGTGTATATGAGTGTGTGTATATGAGTGGGTGTGTGTATATGAGTGTGTGTATATGAGTGGGTGGGTGTATATGAGTGGGTGTGTGTGTATATGTGTGGGTGTGTGTATATGAGTGTGTGTATATGAGTGGATGGGTGTATATGAGTGTGTGTATATGAGTGGGTGGGTGTATATGAGTGGGTGTGTGTGTATATGTGTGGGTGTGTGTATATGAGTGTGTGTATATGAGTGGGTGTGTGTATATGAGTGTGTGTGTGTGTATATGTGTGGGTGTGTGTATATGAGTGTGTGTATATGTGTGGGTGTGTGTATATGAGTGTGTGTATATGAGTGGGTGGGTGTATATGAGTGTGTGTGTGTGTATATGTGTGGGTGTGTATATGAGTGTGTGTATATGTGTGGGTGTGTGTATATGAGTGTGTGTATATGAGTGGGTGGGTGTATATGAGTGTGTGTGTGTGTATATGTGTGGGTGTGTGTATATGAGTGTGTGTATATGTGTGGGTGTGTGTATATGAGTGTGTGTATATGAGTGGGTGGGTGTATATGAGTGTGTGTGTGTGTATATGTGTGGGTGTGTGTATATGAGTGTGTGTATATGTGTGGGTGTGTGTATATGAGTGTGTGTATATGAGTGGGTGGGTGTATATGAGTGGGTGTGTGGAGGGATAAGGGTTGGTCCTGGGGAGGAATAAATTCCTCATGTTTTGGTTGTTCTCTGATTGCTTGCTAAGTGATGGACTTGACTGCTTTGTGGAGATGAAAGGCTTTAGAGTAAGTGCTTTAAAAACAGGTTGATAAAATTGGTTGTGTTCTTTCAGCAATAACTCGAATCAGAAGGTGCAATGGAAGCGGAAGAAAAGGAATATTCTACCTTACGTTTCTTAAAATTAGCAAAATCGTGCTGAGCCCCAAATCAACCTTGGATAAAACAGAGGACCATTAAACAACGATGAAATGTAAAGTCACCAGAGCAAGACCATGCGACTTTCGGTGATATGACTGAGAGGAGTCTTTTGATGCCTTTGGACTTGACTATTTGAATGGTCTCCCAGCCAGCCTCCCTCTTCTTTCCTGCATAAAGTTGATCTTAGCTAAAGTTGCTGAAGTTCTTAACCATGAGGCCATAAGACAGAAGAGCAGAATTAGGCCGCTCGGCCCATCGAGTCTGCTCCGCCATTCAATCATGGCTGATATTTTTCTCATCCCCATTCTCCTTCCTTCTCCCCTTAACCCCTGATCCCCTTATTAATCAAGAACCTAGCTATCTCTGTTTTAAAGACACTCCATGATTTAGCCTCCACAGCCTTCTGCGGCAAAGAGTTCCACAGATTCACCACCCTCTGGCTGAAGAAATTCCTCCTCATCTCTGTTTTAATGGATCGTCCCTTTAGTCTGAGGTGGTGTCCTCTGGTTCTAGTTTTTCCTACAAGTGGAAACATCCTCTCCACGTCCACTCTATCCAGGCCTCGCAGTATCCCGTAAGTTTCAATAAGATCCTCCTTCATCCTTCTAAACTCCAACGAGTACAGACCCAGCGTCCTCAACCGTTCCTCATACCACATCAAGTTCCATTCACCCATCACCCTAGTGATAGCTGACATGGATTGGCTCCTGGCCCAGCGGTGTCTCAGTTCCTTGTTTTTCAAATCCCTCTGTGGCCCTTGCCCCTTCCTACCCTTGTAACCTCCTCTAACTCTACAGCCCTGAGATTTTGCACTCCTCGATGTCTGGCCCCTTTGCACTTCCACCATCAGCTGCTGGTTTGAAACTCTGGGACACACATAGTCCAAAACTGTCTTTGTGTAAATGCAATAATTGGCTAACTAACAACGACGGGTTTATTATAAATTCAAACTATATCCAGAGCACCAAACTCAATGTTTTCATTCTCTGCATTGGGATCACGACTGGCTGTAAAAGCCCTCGCTCCGCACCGAGATCCCCATTGGGTGATCAGATCACATCACTCTTCTGATGCAAAACCCCTTAAAGGGGCCAGCTACTACATCCCTCCCCCTTTAAGTCCCTTATTCCAGACTCCATTGTTAACTTATATAACTTGCAAAACATTAGCAATAATAAACAATTTATAACGCAGTTCATCAGATACCCAGTCTGTCAAGGGACCGTCTGTGTCTGCGGGAGTGACACAGCTCAGCTGGCTGAGGTTTGCTGTAGATGTTGCTTCGGTTGGATCTGCTTCGCTCTCCCAGTACACAGCACATCACTTGCCACTATTTCCTCGGTTCCATTGGGAGCAACACTTAGAGCTCTTCCCTGGCTGATCATCACATCACAAACACTACATGCAGGCACTATGGGATCAGGCAGTCACACTGGCTCTTGGGATGGCTCCCCTCTTCACAAATAGTTTCTTCAAAAACTTTCACTTTGTGGATAACTCCCGGGACCCAGCTTGGTCCACTTCCAAAATTCTTCACACAAACTGGGTGGTCTGTCTCAACTGCTCTCTACATATTTGCCAAATCATGATTCCTTTTCTAGCAACGCTGCCTAACCGCCACCCTCTCCGCCAAATTTGGAATTAACCTATTTCCCAAGCGATGGCCCATCAGCAGCTGAGCGGGAGCTAGGCCAGTAGTGGTATGCGGCATTGTTCTGGAGGCTAACAGGAACCGCGCCACCTTGGTTGCCAGTGACGCAGCTGATTGCTTCTTCAGACCAGCCTTGAATATCTGAACTGTGCGTTCAGCCAACCCATTTGACAAAGGGGGATAAGGTGCGGTCCGAATATGCTTTATCCCGTTAAACGTCAGGAACAGCTGGAATTCCACACTTGTGAATGACGTTCCGTTGTCAGAGACGAATACTTCTGGTACGCTGAGGGTGGCGAAACATTGGCGCAACTTCTTAAGAAGTTGTGGACTTCATTGTAAATACCTGCACCCATTTTGAATGGGTGTTCTCTAACAAAGGGAACATCAGGCCCATGACTGAGCCAACATAACCCACATGAACTCTCACCTATGGCCAACCCGGCACATCCCAGGGGTGCAAGGAAGATGCAACTTGCAATCTCTGGTGTGACTGGCATTGGTCACATTCTTTCACAATCCTTTCTACATCAGCATCAATGTCAGGCCACCAAACATAGCTTCTCGCTAGCATTTTCACCTTGTCCATGCTCGCATGGGTGTTACGTAATTCTTCAAGCGGTAATTCTCTTCCGGGTAAGGGGACTACCCCTCCCGTTCCACAAAGGATGACACCATCCTGGAAACAAAGCTCATCTTCCCTGAGCCAATAAGGCTCAATCTCCCCTGAAGCTTCCTCACTCCGCCATCCATAGAGCATCATCTGTTTAACCTTCGATAGCAATGGGCCTCTATTAGTCCAGTATTTAACTTCTTGCACTGTCACAGATAAGGGGTCCAGAAAGTTTAAGGCTTTTACAATCTCTGGCGGTGCGAGAGGGGGTAGCGTGCTTTCTGGAAAGGGACGGTAACTAAGGACGACTGCATTGGCTGTGTGAGCCCCTGGCTGATGTTTGAAGGTATATTCGTGCCAATAAGAGGAGCGCCCAACATTGGGGGCGATTCTCCGAGCCCCGCGCCGGGCCAGAGAATTGCCGCAACCACGCTACGGCGCCGGTGCGCGATTCTCCGAGGAGCGGAGAATCGGTGCCATTTGCGCCGGCGTGTTTGACACGGTGCAGGCCGCGGGCCGCTGGAGTCGGCGGGGCCGCCGATTCTCCGGCCCGGATGGGCCGAGCGGCCGCGCGGATATGACAAGAGTCCCGCCGGCGCCGTTCACACCTGGTCGCTGCCGCAGGGAACTGTGCAGGAACGGTCGGGGGGGTTGGCCTGTGGGGCGCGGAAAAGGGATCTTTTACCGGGGGGGCCCTCCGATGGGGTCTGGCCCGCGATCGGGGCCCACCGATCAGCGGGCCGGCCGCTTCCCCCCCCCCCCCCCCCCCCCGCCCCCGGGCCTACTTTCCTGCGCGGCCGGACCCTGAACACCGACGCCATGTTGAGTCGGGGCCGGCGCGCTGAAGAAGTCCCCAACGCATGCGCGGATTGGCGCGGCTCCCATTTGGCACTGGGGAGGCTGGAGCGGCGTGAACCGCTCCAGCGCCGTGCTGGCCCCCTGTGGGGGACAGAATCAGTCGTCCTCGTGCCCGTTTCGCACCGTCGTGAAACATGACGGCGTTCACGACGGCGCGAACACTTGGTCTCCAGTTTGGAGAATCTCCCCCATTGTATCCCAGCAGAAGCAATTGGTGGAATCACTTTGTCTTCTTTGAAGAGCCCTAAAAGTGGCTTGTGGTCTGTGTTGACCGTGAACTGTCTCCCGTGTATGTACTGATGTCTTGCTGCCAGGGCGGCACGTGGTGCACTGGTTAGCACTACTACCTCACGGCACCGAGGACCCGGGTTTGATCCCAGCCTCGGGACACTGTCCGTGTGGAGTTTGCACATTCTCTCCGTGTCTGCGTGGGTCTCACCCCCACATCCCAAAGATGTGCAGGGTAGGCGAATTGGCCTTGCTAAATTGCCCCTTAATTGGAAAATAAATAATTGGGCACTCTAAATTTATTTAAAATTGGCCACGCTAAAGTACCCTTTAATTGGGAAAAATAATTGGGTATTCTAAATTTATTTTGAAAAACTTCTTGATGCCGTAGATAATAGCCCGATCTCCTTTTGCGATTTGCGCATCTGTTAGGATTCTTTACCATTGTATGGGATAACCCATCCCTACCCCATATGGTGATGCATTGCATTTTCTTAGAGGGATCGAAATGCACGAGTAAGCATGAAGACTGAAGAGCCTGCTTAACCTGGTTAAAAGCCTCTTCCTGTGTTTTTCTCCAGCACCATCTCTGTCACTTCTTTAACAGCACATGCAATGGGGCTCGCAATGTTGATAGATTTGGGAGGAACTGCCCAACTTGTTGACCATCCCCAGGAAGCACTCTGCTTCTCTAAATCTACATGTTTCTGGGAGAGCCTCCCCCCCGCACCGATAGCACTCTGTATTATTCCTCGGCTGCGGCTCATCCGGTTTCCGCGTTATTCTCCCTCCTCAAGCCAGCACCTTCACTCCTGGTGTCACTGCTACTTGCGGCTTCCGGTCTTAACCCGTGGACCTCGTCGCTCTGTGCGCTTTGCAGGCTCCTGGGATCCCGTTTTGAATTCTTTATCGCTGACACTATCTCCAGCGTGTGGAGTTAGCACATTCTCCCCGTGTCTGCGTGGGTTTCACCCCCCCAACCCAAAGATGTGCAGGTAAGGTGGATTGGCCACGCTAAATGGAAAAAAAAATGAAATGAAAATCGCTTATTGTCACAAGTAGGCTTCAAATGAAGTTACTGTGAAAAGCCCCTAGTCGCCACATTCCGGCGCCTGTTCAGGGAGGCTGGTACAGGAATTGAACCCACGCTGCTGGCCTGCATTGGGCTGCTTTACAAGCCAGCTCTTTAGCCCTGTGCTAAACCAGCCCCTTAATTGGAAAAAAAAATAATTGGGTGCTCTAAATTTGTTTTTAAAAAAAGAATCTCTGATTTTCTCCCAATACACGTTGTCACTTCATTAACTGGAAGCAATTATGAAGCTATCTGAACGTGACGATTTCCCAGATCACCTTGATATGGCTAGTGCAGGGCATCAATCATTCCTGTCCGTAAGGGCAGCACGGTAGCACAAGTGGATAGCACTGTGACTTCACAGCGCCAGGGTCCCAGGTTCGATTCCCCGCTGGGTCACTGTCTGTGCGGAGTTTGCACGCTCTCCCCGTGTCTGCGTGGGTTTCCTCCGGGTGCTCCGGTTTCCTCCCACAGTCCAAAGATGTGCAGGTTAGGCGGATTGGCCGTGATAAATTGCCCTTAGTGACCAAAAAGGTTAGGAGGGGTTACGGGGATAGGGTGGAAGTGAGGGCTTAATGCGGGTCGGTGCAGACTCGATGGGCTGAATGGTCTCCTTCTGCACTGTATGTTCCATGTAATGCTATGTAGCTGCCATTGGAATTTTTACATTTTCTGTTCCGAGCATTATAAACTGCATCCTGTAATTATGCCATCCAATAAACCAGGGGAAAATAAAGGTGGGAAACGCAAAAGAAGAGTGCTGACACTGAAGCAGAAAATTATCAGGGTCAGAAAGAAAAATTGCTGACGCTTTTACTAGTTCTGAACCAAAGGAAGCTGCTGAAGGATGTTGTACACGGCATGCGCATAAGATGGAGCAGCTGGACAGAGTTTTATATGAATGGTTTTCACTGAAACGTTCGGAGGATGCCCCCCATCTCCAGCCCAATGCCCATTGAAAAGGCGAAACATTTTCACGAGGAAATGAAGTTGACTGAACTACGTCCATTTTGTGACGGTGACTTTTGTCTATCAAACTTCGTCACGGCATGAGGAGATTAGACGTGTCTGACCACGAGGAGGCAGAAAAATACGGTGAATTTTCTGACATGTTAAGCACTGAAAATAATCCAACCCTTGGTCAAATTTATGACGTGGACAAAATTGGCGGATGTTGGCAATGTTTGCTGAATTCCACCTCGGACATGCGCTGCTGCCTTTAATCAGAATAAAGGCGGAATTCCGGTGATTACGTCTGCAGGCATAAAGTAAACAAGTTCTTGGTGCTTGGAAAACGTCATTTGAAGGTGTTGCACAGATACGGGTACCTGGAAATTACGCTGCACAGGTTAATGCATGAATAGACAAATAAAGTGTTCGAGAATGGTTTCCTCGTGTTTTTGAAACCGCAGTGTAAGAATGTTTTAGAAAGATCGGCAAGCCTGAAGGTACCAAAACGATTCAATTGCTTGATAATTGCCGAGCTCACCCGTATGAATCTGAGTTAGTGAATGGTGGTTTGCCAGTTCCTGCCTCCCAATCTAACCTCATTAATTCTACCAATGGACCAGGGTGTCGTCCAGATTATGAAATGTTGGGCGTGATTTAACAGGAGAGAAATCACAGTCCGCTTCTGTGCACATTTAGCGGGGTGTTTTTCCCCAGCTGCACTGCTGAGAATAATCCTATTATTCAAAGTTTTTTTTGTACTTCGATTTCCCTCATTTCCTGCATGGAAGAACTCAGCTCGCCAGTGCAGGAAGGTGACTCGTGGATCGAGGCACCATTTTTAAAGGCAGCCCCAATCCTTCGACCCCTTTCAGCATCCCCATCACAGCCTCCAGATCTCCCCCCCACTGCACCCACGTACCTCTTCCAGGGTCCTTGAGCCCTCCCTCACCCCATCCCTTAAGGGCACCGTGGACACGATCCTTGGCACTGGGTGGCACTGCGAGGCTGTGCCAAGGTGCCTGGGTGCCAGCAGGAGTGCTAGGGTACCACCATGCTCAGAGCCCGACCGCTCCGGCATCTTCAATGGCCTGGGAGACCCTGTCCCCCGGTGCTGTTACGACTGGTCCACGTTTGTGGACCAAGCTGGGAAGGCCATTAGTTCCAGGGCCCTGGAAGAATACGGCGAAGACAATTTTAAATGAGCTTAATAGCTCACTGAAATATGCTTATCTTGATCAGGCCCAGAGAGCAGGCACGATTCATATCGCAATACCTTGCGAGGTTGGATTGAATCTCGAGTCTTAACCGTCGTGAATCTCGCAAGAAGCCTCTCGTGAGATTCAATAGCCGCGCCGTGACACCAAGTCGGGCGTGATGAGGCTGGTAAATCCCGCCCTTTATTGCAGAAAAGGTTTCTTGAGAAAGTTAATCAACCTTGAAGGCGCAACACCAAACTTACAATCTGTTTATAGCATAAAAGATGCAATTGTTAATATGGCCTGCACCTAGAAATCAGAGACAAGAGCAGCATTGAGGAGGGCTGTTCAATGTTACGTTTTTATAATGTAGGCATCATTGGCCAGGCCACATTTGTTTCCATCACTGCTTGCCCATGAGAAGGTGGTGATGAGCTGCCTTTTTGAACCGTTGCAGTCCATGTGGTGTAGTTACACCCCCTGTGCTGTTAGGGAGAGAGTTCCAGGATTTTGACCCAGTGACAGTGAAGGAACGGCGAAATATTTCCAAATCAGGACGGTGAGCGGCCTGGAGGGGAACCCCCAGGTGGTGATGTTCCCCTGCATCTGCTGCTCTTACCCTTCTAAGTGGTAGAGATCGTGGATTTGGAAGGTGCCATCAAAGGAGCCTTGGTGTGTTCCTGCAGTGCAGCTTATAGATGGTACACACAGCTGCCACTGTGCGTTGGTGGTGGAGGGAATGAAGGTTTGTGGAAGGGGTGCCAATCAAGCGGCCTGCTTTGCCTTGGATGGTGTGGAGCTTCTTGAGTGTTATTGGAGCTGCATTCATCCAGGCAAACGGGAGTTATTCCATCATGCTCCTGACTTGAGCCTTGTAGATGGTGGACAGGCTTTGGGGAGTCAGGAGTTGAGTTAACTGGCACAGGATTCATAGCCTCTGACCTGCTCTTATAGTCACGGCATTTAATGGCTGCTCCAGTTCAGATTCTGGTCAGCGATAGTCCCCAGTTGTTTGTAAAAGGCTGTTCTGTTGAAGAACATTTTGAATTATTCAATGTAAGGCATAGAAAAGATACATTATCCAATATTCTGGGAATGGTCAATGATACTCCTTTTACAGTCCCAATCAGCAAACTGTGTGCCAGTGAGATAGAAGTGTGGGTTGGAGCTGCCACAAAGGCTGAGGTGGCACAGACTGTGAGTAGCACAGCAACCACCGAGAGTGTTACATAGAATTTACAGAGCAGAAGGAGGCCATTCGGCCCATCGAGTCTGCACCGGCTCTTGGAAAGTGCACCCTACCCAAGTCCACACCTCCACCCTATCCCCATAACCCAGTAACCCCACCCAGCACCAAGGGCAATTTTGGACACTAAGTGCAATTTAGCATGGCCAGTCCACCTAACCTGCACATCTTTGGACTGTGGGAGGAAACCGGAGCACCCGGAGGAAACCCACGCACACACGGGGAGAACGTGCAGACTCTGCACAGTGACCCAGCGGGGAATCGAACCTGGGACCCTGGAGCTGTGAAGCGATTGTGCTAACCACCATGCTACCGTGCTGCCCTGTTGTTGTGAATCCTTTGAAGCTGACGGAGACTGTAAAAGACTCTGATGAAGATGATTTCACCAGGAGGAGAAAATAACTAGAGCTTATGCTGCTTCAGCTTTTGATACACTGATTACATTAGCTGAAATACAGGCTTGTTACTCTGCACAAGAGGATATGCAATTGCATTTTCTGCACTCTACTCAGACTGAAAAGGCTGAAGGTAAATGAAGTGACCTCAGGGATTTATTCAATACCGTATCCAAAGCCCAGTCCGGTCTCCTATTCCTTCAAATCTTCAGGAAAAGTTGTAAGAGGTGCTCAGGATTAGCTCTCTTGATACCCGTACACTACTATCGGATGCTTTCATTTATGTTTTAATGTACTGTTGAAGATTAGAAGTAAAAGGAAAATTGTTACTTTCTGAATACTTGTGTATTATTTTGCACTTTATTCTTTGAAAGTTCATGTCACAAGTATTGTGCTGTATTCCGTCAGTAAATGGAACTCTAAGTTAACCTGCCCTTTTCTCATGAACCAGCAGCGTCTATTCTCTGCATATGTCAGATAATAAAAATTTGACTATATTTGTCAGCCCAAATTTTATTGCCAAAATGGTAGTCAATTTATTACATTTGGTATTATTGATGTGCAAATTGCCCATCAATAGGTACGAGGAAAGGGTTACATCGTGAATTTCAAATTGCCATGATTTGCTGGTCAGGATTCCCAGCCTCTGATCAGCTCTCTTAGCCTCAGTAATTGTGTGGCAGGTCCATCGAAGTTTCTGTTCAATGTTGTTGGTGTAAGGTTCGATTCTGCTAATGTCATTGAATGTCATGGGGAGGTGGCTATACTCTCTCTTGTTGGGGATGGTCAATATCTGGCACTTGGGCGGCACGGTAGCACAGTGGGTAGCACAGTTGCTTCACAGCTACAGGGTCCTAGCTTTGAATCCCGCCTTGGGTCCCCGTGTCTGCGTGGGTTTCCTCCAGTTTCCTCCCACAAGTACCGAAAGGTGTGCTGTTTGATGAACTGGATATTCTGAATTCTCCCTATGAGTACCCGAACAGGTCCCTGAATGTTACTTGCCACTTACCAGCCCAAGCCTCAATGTTGGCTAGGTGTTGATGCAGGTAAACATGGACCGTTCACCATTTGAGGTAACGTCATTAATGAAGCTGTTGTCGGTGGTTGGGCCTAGGACGGCACTCTGAGGAACTCCTGCAGTGACGGCCTAGCGCTCAGATGATGATTGGCCTCTAAAGACCACAACCATCTTCCTTTGCACCAGACCTGACTCCAGCCAACATAGTCTTTCCCCCTGATTCACATTGACTTCAATTTTACTAGGGGTCCTTAGTGCCACACTCAGTCAAATGATGTCAAGAGCAGCCATTGACAACTCCAGCTTTCTTGTGTGTTATGAGGCCTGGAGCTAACTTGTCTTGGCAGAACCCAGTCTGAGCACTGGTGAGCAGGTTAATGAGTTGGACTATTGATCGCACCAAGATCCCAAATGCCCTGTTGCCCTTGCTACACTCTCCTGCAATGTAAAATACTTTAGCTAAAGCGTAAGGGGGAAAAGTGTAATAAATGGCTCATAGCACGATGCCCAAATCCAGGAAATTCTGGGCCAATCCGCTAACAATTCATTTTTATTCCATAAAAGGTTATTTTTATAAAATGTAAATATCTGTCGCAGTGGAGATGTCACACTCTGTTGCAGATAAAAGGGAACTGAGAAGATATCTTTCTAGCTGGCTTTACAAACCTTGGGAGCAGTCAGGGGTTTATAATCTTCTGGCAGTGCCCAGGATAACAGTCCCCCCCCACTGTGATTAACCTCCGCATGCTCTTAATGTGTTTCAATAAACCCCTCTCCTGAAGGAACATTAGTGCTCCTAAAATGGTAGGTTGTAAAAAATAATTTTTCTTTTAATATATTGCAAAAGCAAGGTAGAATTAAAGTTAATCAACATTAACAACAAGGGCGACACGGTAGCACAATGGTTAGCACTATTGTTTCACAGCGCCAAGGTCCCAGGTTCGATTCCCGGCTTGGGTCACTGTCTGTGCGGAGTCTGCACGTTCTCCCCGTGTCTGCGTGGGTTTCCTCCGGGTGCTCCGGTTTCCTCCCACAAGTCCCGAAAGACGTGCTTGTAACGTGAATTGGACATTCTGAATTCTCCCTCCGTGTACCCGAACAGGCGCCGGAATGTGGCGACTAGGGGATTACAGTAACTTCATTGCAGTGTTAATGTAAGCCTACTTGTGACACTAAAGATTATTATTATTATTAGAATTTATGAAGAGTCTTTAACATAGTAAAAATTCCCAAGGTGTTTTGAAACAGGATAAATGGACAATCTTTGAAGAACCAAAGGAGACAAGAGAAAGATTCTCCGGCCTTTGAGATTCCCTTTTCCCGCCGGCAGCGCACCCTGACCCATGGGTTTCTCGGCGGCATGGGGCAGCGTCAATGGGAAATCCGAGAATCCCACCCCTTATTCCTAAATGGCTGACCCCATATCCCGAGGCTAAGAGCAAAAGCCAGAAATGGGCAGGTTGGAGGTGGGTTTGGGTTGGGAAATGGACATTTCACTCTATAGGTCCTTTACCTGATCCAAACTCACCTGTTTTGTTTAGGTTAGAGTTCAGCCCCATGAATCCTAATTCTCGGTCCTCCAGCCCCTGCATTCAGGAACTCTGTACCTATCCTGCTGCCATGGACAGAATCTATGGCCGGGATCCTCTTGGTCCCAGAAGTGGGATTCGCGATCGGCTGCCAAAATTGGGATTGGCGCCGGGCGTTCGACCCGTCGCATTTGTCCGGGCCCGCCCTGCTGGCCATAATGGTATCCCCGCCCCACGCCAGTGGGAACATGCAAAGCACAAATCAGTATTCATTTGAATGTGATTGATGGGCTGAAAGCCGCTTCACCGTCAGCCCATGATGCTCCACATCCCCACCCCTCCCCCCGAGCCAGGGGTCACGCGGGCATGATTTGGGGCAAGCACTGAGGAACATGGACCTGGTGGCTTGCAGTCCGAGGATGGTAAGGAGATAAGTACCTTCCCAACAATTGGCGCCGAGGAGGTTCCTTCATGGGAGGGGCTCAGGTCAAGGCTCCTGCCTGGGATTGTGCCGGTTTGGCTGCTCCCTCCACCTGCAGTCAGTATGTAAAAGTTAAAGTTTTCTCCCAATAAAGTGCAAGTGTTCTCATCTGTACTCCTAAACCCTTTAGAAATTCTGTCAGCATGCCAAGTTTAAACGTCTGTGAAATTAAGGTAAAAGTAATCCCTTTGAAGTGGAGGAAACCTTTGAAGTATTTTTCACAAATCCAATTTCATTGCCCGTTAAAGTATAGATGTCTATGTGTACGCCAAAAAGACTGAAAGCTTTGATCTGTGTTGTTTACATTCAATATCATGCCCCATTGCCTGCTATTGTTTTCTGATTGACAGGTCGAGGCAGTTTCAAAAGGGAGCATCCGATTGCTTATTTATATAACTCAGCAGGGATCCAGTAACACAGGGTAGCAGGTGTTTTACTAAGTCTGCCTCTTTGTTCTCAAGTGCTGCCGAGAAAATGCAGGGGCTGAAACGGGATTCTGAGGGGAGAGGTGGGAGTGCCCTTGCCAGCGATTATGGTGGGGGAGCCTTTTGAGATCGGAGTGCTCTTCAGAAGAGTGGGACCTGTCAGAGAGATTAAATTCTACCCTTCTCGGTTACAGCGTGGACCCCAGTGTGCCATGGAATGGCATGGAAAACCCGTTTGAGGAGAAAGAACATTCTCAGTGCCATAGCATGGCACACTTGTCCCAGGCTTTAAAAATTCCACCCGTCACTCACTTGACTCACCCACACTATGACCCTCGCAAATATGGGATACAGATGAAGGGAAACCATTTTAATTACAATTGATGATTGTCTCAGTCTTTCTTTCACGGAAAGCCTGCGGTCTCTTAGATGAGTTGATGTTACAGTTGAAGTGAAGGTCTCGTACTTTCAGTTAGCTTCAAAGCCTCTTGTGGCCAGCTTCTCGGGAGATTGGTTCTCAGGTAAATTTGAAGGTGAAACTGGTTGTGGAGAGCCCTTCTCTCATTTTAAAGGTACGATTGTTTATTCCTTGGCTGCTTAGTTGAGGTGCAGTGAGTTTGATAGTTGTCTGATGGAATTCTGCAGAACAGCTTGTTGGTGTTTTAAAAGCAGGCGCCAAACATGTCTGTCTCACCATGTGACCAAAGTCTTTTTCCAAATAAGTTGGGTGGCTTGGTCAATTGTACATCCTGTCTGATGGCTTTTAAACCTTGAGTTTAGGACAGCCAATGCCTTTGTATCTGAGAGAACCATTCATTGGAAATTACCCTTTAAAAAAAATATTTTTATTCAAGGTTTTTTACATTTTTACATAAAAATATCAGAAAACCAAAACATCAACATGAAGCAAAACCAAATTACCCTTTTTTAATTAGTTTCAGGCGAAGGCATTGAGTCAACATCAATCTGGAAAGATCCGGTTGTTCTCCCTTGAGACAGCACTATGTTTACATCCACAAAAGAAGACAAGTGATCCTGGGGTGGGCATCTTTTTGTAGCTTTTTAAAAGTATTATGTATTGACTGAAGGTTCAAGATGTACTGGAACATGACACTGTCAAGGCCTCGAAGAATTGTACACCTTTCAAGATCATCTCTCATTTTTCTGTACTCCAGAGGTTTAAGAGAGGTGCTCAAAAAGCTTGGTCAAAAGGTTGATTTTGTGGACAGTTTTAGAGGCGATAATGATATAGTTTCAGGGAGGGAATTCCAATGCTTAAGGACGAGGCAGCTGAATGCAGGGTCACCAATGTTGGAGCAAAGAAATTGGGGACGCACAAGAGATGAGGATTGGAGAGCGTAGAGTTCTAGAACATAGAACATACAGTGCAGAAGGAGGCCATTCGGCCCATCGAGTCTGCACCGACCCATTTAAGCCCTCACTTTCACCCTATCCCCATAACCTAATAACCCCATCTAACCTTTTTGGACATTAAGGGGCAATTTAGCATGGCCAATCCACTTAACCTGCACGTCTTTGGACTGTCGGAGGAAACCGGAGCACCCGGAGAAAACCCATACAGACACGGGGAGAACGTGCAGACTCCGCACAGACAGTGACCCAGCGGGGAATCGAACCTGAGACCTTGGCGCTGTGAAGCCACAGTGCTAGCCACTTGTGCTACCGTGCTGCCCAAAGTTCTCAGTGGCGGTTACAAAGAGTTCTGTGGGTTGTAATGATAAGTGTCCCTTCATTGCTTTCGCCATCCCGTAGTCTCCCTGTCCCTTTGTAACATCTATAGTTGAATAACTAATTAGGTGACCTTGCAAGATCTTTCATGACTTCTTGTGAGAACATCTTCTTGTGTGCTCTCTCTTTCCTTCTCGTCTACTTTGTTTTCAGAGTTTTCTTTCTTTCAGTCCGTATCTTTCTTTCTCCCATGCCCCTAGGCTAGTTAACAGCTAGGCAAAGATCTTCCAAACTGCCCCAATAATGTGTCTTAATTCCAATATTAGAAGTCATTTGCAATTGGATTGAGACTGTCTTAATGGCCACCAATCCATACCACCATTATAGGTCAGTATAATTTCAAATTGAATTTTGGACCTCACACATAAAATTCATAAAGATATCTGATGGAGATTTTGCGTGGATGCAGTAAGGGATGCTCTTTGGTGATTGGGATCAACACATATCGTAAAGGTAATGTAGAGAGAGCTTGATTTTACACCTCACCTGTGCTGTACCTGATGTGCCAATAGTGGATCGGGTAGCGAATGCCATGCTTGACTCTGCATCTCATCCCTGCTGTGCCTGGTCTAGGAGTTGTCACTGTTGATCTTTGGAAACAATAATTCAGTAAACATTCCTCGTTCTGACATCTGTAAAAAGAAGTGAATGAAGACTTGTTAATTATTTCACTGAGGGTGGTGGAATTCAGCACTGCAGGACTGTTTTAGCAGATTGTGATTACCCTTTCTTTTTATACCATTTTATTTTTATACTGAGGGAGGTGTAATGTCTGTTTCCTGAATCCAGACTCTTGCGTAAGATGGAGTTCCATTTCATGAATGATCCAAGGAGCAGTACGTTGTTTGCTGCTGTTGGTTCTTTAAAAATTGGTGTTCATAAATATTCAAATCTAAATGCCCCTGCCGCCTCCCACTATCTTTCCCCAGCTGTCCAGCCCCTCACTAAGCATGTATGATTCCCCGGCTTCCTGCCACATACCCCCTGAACACATCTTGGCATTCACACAGCTGGACTTGGCTGAGACGCACCCAGTGCCATAAACAGCAGTACAGTGCATCATATTATGGATGTGTGAGAGCGAGAGAGATAGGGACAGAAGACCAATAGAAGTGGAAAAACAAAAGGAAATATTTTTTATAAACCTCTTTGAAAACAATAGCCAGCTGCTAAGGAGCGTGCTCACCATCCTTGACGATAAGGGGACAACTATGAGAAGGGGGTGGTGAACGCAGGACTGAGGGACTAAATGCGCTGAGTATACGAAACAATGAGCTTGTAGCGTATATGGAAATTGGCGGGTATGATGTCGTGCACATCACAGACAAGTGGCAGCAAGGGGATCAGGGCTGGGGACTAAATATCCAAGGATATGTGTCCCATCGAAAGGACAGGCAGGGGGGGCAGGGTTGCCTTGTTAATCAGAAATGAAATTAAATCGATAGCAAGAAGCGATATAGGGTTGGCAGGTGTAGAATCTGTGTGGGTAGAGTTGAGGAATCGCAAAGGAAAAAAGACCCTGATGGGTGTTATGTACAGACCCCCTAGCAGTAGTCAGGATGCGGGGCAGAAAATAAATCAGGACATAGAAAAGGCATAGTCGAAAGGCAATAATACAATAACCATGGGGGACTTCAATATACATGTGGACTGGGAAAATCAGGTTGGTAGCAGATCCCAGGAAAAGAAGAAAGGAATATGTGGAATATCTATCAGATAGTTTTTGGAGCAATTTGTTGTGGAGCCCACAAGGGAACAGGCAATCCTGGATTTGGTGATGTGTCATGAGGCAGACTTGATTAGGGAACGTAAGGTGAAGGAATCCTCAGGAGGCAGTGACCACAATATGATAGAATTTACCCTGCAGTTTGAGAGGGAGAAGCTGCAATCAGATGTAACGCTATTACAATTAAATAAGGGTAACTACAAAGACATGAGGGATGAACTGTCCAGAGTTAATTGGAAAAGGAGCCTAGCAGGGAAGACAGTGGAACAGCAATGGCAGGGGTTTTGGGGGTTATGCGGGAGGCACAACAGAAATTCATCCCAAGGAGGAGGAAACATGCTAAGGGTAGGACAAGGCATCCATGGCTGACGACGGAAGTCAGGGACAGCATCAATCAATGAAAAAGCATACAAAGTGGCGAGCATAAGTGGGAGCCACAGGATTGGGAAGCCTTTAAAAGTGAGTAGAGGACAACTAATAAAGCAATAAGAGGGGAGAAGATGAAATATGAATGTAAGCTAGCCAGTGATATAAAAGAAGATTGCAAGAGTTTTTTCGATACATAAAAGGTAAGAGAGAGGCAAGAATTGATATTGGACCACTGGAAAATGAGGCTGGAGAAGTAGTAATGGGGAATAAAGAAATGGCCGAGGAGCTGAACAGGTACGTTGCATCAGTCTCACAGTGGAAGACACCAGTGGCATACCAGAATTTCAAGAGCATAGTGGCCACCACTAAGGAGAAAGTGCTGGGGAAACCGAAAGGTCTGAAGGTGGATAAATCACCCCGACCTGGATGGACTACGCCCCAGGGTTCTCAAGGAGATAGCTGAGGAGATTGTGGAGGCATTGGTGATGATCTTTCAGGAATCACTGGAGGCAGGGAGGGTCCCAGAGGATTGAAAAAAGGCTAATGTAACACCCCTGCTTAAGAAGAAAGGGGGTCAAAAGATGGAAAATTACAGGCCGGTTAGCTTGACTTATATCTTTGGTGAGATTTTATAGTCCATTATTAAGGATGAGATTGCAGAGTATTTGGAAGTGCATGATAAAAGAGGACTGAGTCAGCACAGCTTCATCAAGGGAAGATCATGCCTGACCAATCTATTAGAATTCTTTGAGGAGGTAACGAGGAAGTTAGACAAGGGAGAGCCAATGGATGTGATCTATTTGGATTTCCAGAAGGCCTTTGACAAGGTGCCGTCCGGGAGGCTGCTAAATAAGATAAGAGCCCATGGTATTAGGGGTAAGGTGCTGGCATGGATAGAGGATTGGCTGACTGGCAGAAGGCAAGAGAGTGGGGATAAGGGGGAACTTCTTCAGAATGGCAGCCGGTGACTAGTGGGTCAGTGTTGGGACGACAATTATTCACGATCTGGAAGGAGGAACTGAGGGCATTGTTGCTATGTGTTCAAATCATATAAAGGTATGTAGAAGGACAGGTAGTGTTCAGGAAGCAGGAAGGCTGCAGAAGACATTGGAGAGGCTAGGAGAGTGGGCAAAGAAGTGGCAGATGAAATACAAAGTGGAAAAGTGTGATGTTATGCACTTCAGTAGGAAAAATAGGGTCATAGACTATTGTCTAAATGGGGAAAGGCCTCGGGAATCTGATGCAGAAAGGGATTTAGGAGTCCTAGTTCCAGATTCTCTTAAGGTTAACATGTTCAGTTCACGGTTAAGAAGGCAAATGCAATGTTAGCATTCATTTTGAGAGGGCTGGAATACAAGAGCAGGGATACACTTCTGTGGCTGTATAATGTTCCAGTCAGATTCCATTTGGAATATTGTGAGCAGTTTTGGGCCCTGCACCTAAGGAAGGATATGCTGGCCTTGGAGGAGGTCCAGAGAAGGGTCACAAGAATGACCCTGGGAATGAAGGGCTTGTCATATGAGGAATGGTTGAGGACTCTGGGTCTGTACTCGATAGAGTTTAGAAGGATGAGGGGGGATCTCTTTGAAACTTACAGAATACTGAGAGATCTGGATAGAGTGGGCGTGGAGAAAATGTTTCCACTAGTAGGTGAGACTAGAACCCAAGGCCACAGCCTCAGGACTGAAGGGACAATCCCTTAAAATTGAGATGAGGAGGAAGTTCTTCAGCCAGAGGGTGATGAATCCGTGGACCCCTTTGCCGCAGAAGGCTGTGGAGGCCAAATCACTGAGTGTCTTTAAGACAGAGATAGATAGGTTCTTGATTAATAAAGGATCAGGAGTTATGGAGATAAGACAGGAGAATGGGGACAGAAACATAACAGCCATGATTGAATGGCAGAGTAGTCTTGATGTGCCAGATTCTGCTCCTACACCTTATGGTTTTATGATACAATAATATTTGTGACCTTTGTATAATTGATGAAAGTTGTTGCTAGTGTGGCCTTTTTAAGAAGGAACTACCCCCAAATATTTGTCTTGTGTTAGATTAGAGAGGTTCCCATGCCCAATCCCTGTTGTACTGCGTTGTCTATGTACAAGAATTCATGGATTTCTTTCTCTCAAAGATTGAGGGTATATTCTCTCTCTCCATCTACCCCATTACCAACCACCTCCTTTTTCAACCTCACCTCATTTTGCAGCATCTCTCATATCTTAAAGTCTTTTCCCAAAGTTCATCTCCCCAATGAGACCCACTCCTGCTGATCGCCTTCACATCCACGCCTCCACCACTTGGGTATCTATGCTGTCTCCATATTAGTGGCCCAGAATCCTAATTCACCCCTCCAACTACCATCCAATCTCCAACCTTCCTTCTTGATCATTTTAATGGTCACAGGGGAGCCCGGTTTGAGAACGTAGAGAAAAACTATTTATTGTTTGAGCAAACTATATACACACAAAATTTAGGTCCCAGCCGGGTCTACTCTCACTCACCTCCTATCTCGACCGGCTTTTATGTTAGAGTTCATTACTCGATCGATAGGACCCCCGCCTCTCATCGGAGAAGCTCGTATTCCACCAGGCTCACAGGGGGGGGGGGGTCTAATCGACCCATCCCCATTGATCTTGTGTGGGTTATAACAATCATGACCTTTGGATGTGATATGGCCTGCAAACTTACTTTCTTACTCTTTCAGTTCTCTGTTTACATCATTTCCGTCTGCTTTCTACACTGTTCACAGCAGTGAAACCACTCAGGACACAGTCGCCCATGAATCAGTCTGTGCCTGCGACCATTCCACTTTCACCCTCTTTGACATCTCCGCAACATTCACCATGATCACTCAGGCCATTCTCTTCCTCCTCTTTCCCCATCTTCCCTCGGTGGTCCCTCCTTGCCGTGTGGTTCTATGAGCAATATGTACTGAAGGAAGAATTAGGAAAGGACCCACAAGTGACAGATCAACTGTCACTATTAATGGTCAGATAACATGCAGAGACAATATTGCAATACATCACCAGCACTATTGAGTATTAGTCTGACAGGAAACAGAGGGTAGGTATAAATGAGTCATATTCTGGTTGTCAGGATGTAATGAGTTGCGTTCAACAGGGCTGTAGCCTCAACATTTTACAATTCACATATAACTGTTGGATGAAGAGACCAAAGGAATGGGGCGGGATTCTCCGACCTCGCGCCGGGTCGGAGAATCGCCGGCGGGCCGCATGAATTGCGCCAAGCCGCCCCGACGTCAGCACGTGATTCTCCACAGAGCGGAGAATCGGCACCATTGGCGTCGGCGTGGTTGGCGCGGCATCGGTCGCGGGCTGCTCGATGCGGCCGGCCCACCGATTCTCCGGCCCGGATGGGCCGAACGGCCGTAAGAAAAGAGCCGAGTCCCACCGGCGCCGTTCTAACCTGCTCTGGGCCGGCGGGACAACGCCGTGTAAGGGGCGGGTGGTGGCCTTTGGGGGGGGGGGGGGGGTCCGACCCCGGGGGGGGCCTCCGATGTGGCCTGGACGGCGATCGGGGCCCCCGATCGGTGGGCCGGCCTCTATGGCTGGGGACCTTCTTTCCTACGCGCCAGCCCCTGTCGTCCTGCGCCATGTTGCGTTGGGGCCGGCGCGTTGAAGGAGGCCACTGCGCGTGCGCGTGTTGGCGCCGGTGCCACTGCGCATGTCCCCGTAGGGGCCAGAATTAGTTGTGGGAGTGGCCCGTTCACGCCGTCGTAAAACACGACGGCGTTTACGACGCCGTGGACACTCTGCCGCGGGATTGGAGAATCCCGCCCTTGGTAGCTTAATTTGCTGATGACACCAAGATTGGTAGGAAAGTGAGATGTGAAGAGGACATAAGGAGGCTACAGAGGGATATAGATGGATTAAGTGAGTGGACAAAGAACTGGCAAATGGAGTGTAATGTGGGAAAGTGGGAAATTATTCATTTTGGCAGGAAAAATAAAAAATAAGCATATTATTTCAATGGTGAGAGATTGCAGAGCTCTGAGAAGCAGAGGGACCCGGGTGTCCTAGTCCATGAGTCACAAAGTCTAGTATGCAGGCACTGCAAGTAATTAAGAAAGCTAATAAAATGTTATCATTTATTACGATGGAAATTGAATACAAAAGTAGGGAGGTTATGCTTCACTTATACAGGGCGTTAATGAGACCACATCTAGATCATTGTGTGCAGTATTGGTCTCCTTTTCTAAGATAGAATGTAAACACGGTTCAGAGAATATTTACTAAACTCTGTTTCTCTCTCCACAGACTGCCAGGCCGGCTGGGTTTATCCAGAATTTTCTGTTTTTATTACCAATCTATTGCAGCTTGTCTTATGAGGAAAGGCTGGATGGGTTAGGCTTGTAAATCCTGGAGTGCAGAAGAGTAAGAGGTGACTTGATTGAAATGTAGAAGAAATGAATGAATGAAAATCGCTTATTGTCACAAGTAGGCTTCAAATGAAGTTACTGTGAAAATCCCCTCGTCGCCACATTCCGGCGCCTGTTCGGGGAGGCTGGTACGGGAATTGAACCCTGCTGCTGGCCTGCCTTAAAAGCCAGCGATTTAGCCCAGTGTGCTAAACCAGCCCCAGAAAATCGCTTATTGTCACAACTAGGCTTCAAATGAAGTTACTGTGAACAGCCCCTAGTCGCCACATTCCGGCACCTGTTCGGGGAGGCTGGTACGGGATTCCTAAGGGTTTTGACAGGGTGGATGAGGAATTGATGATTCCTCTTGTGGGAGAATCTATTGCTGGGGTTCACTGTTTAGAAACAAGAGTCACCCATTTAGGGCAGACATTGGGAGGATTTTTTCTCTGAGAGTTCTTATTCTTTGGCATTCTCTTTGAATATTTTTAAAGCAGAGCTGGATAGATTCTTGATAAGCAAGGGGGTAAAAGGTTATCAGCGGTCAGCAGGAATGTGGGGTTGAAGTCACAATCAGATCAGCCATGATCTCATTGAGTGATGGAGCAGGCTCGAGGGGCCGAGTGGCCCACTTCTAATTTGTACGTTCGTATGTGTCCTCCAGAGATTCATAATGGTCAGGTCAGACTGTGTGTGTGTGGAGGACTGTGGACAAGATTGGTAGTCACAGTTCAAAAAGGGAGTGGTGGAGGGAAGATGAATATGAATGACCCCAAGTGGAATGGGATGAGCTACCAGAAGAGGTTGGAGAAATTGGAGGATTGCTGCCCAGAGAGAGGGTCAGCAGATCAATTTGAGATTCTCTGACCCACTGAGAGTGGATCCTCACAATTTACATCCCTTGAGGACCAGGGTACACTTGGATATCTTTGGACATCCTAGTCAAACGAACATCATGACAATCCAGGTTAACGTAGCATGGTCATGGGTCCATGTGATGGGAGCTCCGTTGGCTGGGCAGTTGGTTCATACAGAGATGTACCGGCTGGGGTTACCATAAAGGCCCTAACTTCTCAACCTTGTCCCTCACCTGAGGCGCGGCGACCCTCGGGTTAAACCATCACTGGTCATCTCTCTCTCTCAAAGGCCTATGGTCCTCTGGGACAATGGTGACTTTCAATTACCTTTTCAAGTTCGACATGGCAGTTGATCACCTTGTGGACTGAGCACCTTTGATCGTGCCAGGCACTGCTCTCAGCTGTGCCATCGTGTTGTCTGACTGCGTATACATCCCAACTGCATTCCTCGTTGAGGTCATTTGGAGAGAATTTCACCGTCTGATGGAAGAGATGGATGCAAGCCAGATTGATGTAAAATGTGTTTGTTGTGGTGCGTCCCTCCATGTGGATCAGCTGTGGCCTAAACAACATGGCATCCCATTGGCTAGGCACCTGTCCTCTAAGTGAAAGGGGTCAATTAACTTATAAATGCTCAGCTACAGCTGTACAAGTCGGGAATCTATTGCTTCCAACAGCAACCTTCCTTAAAAAGATATTGCTGCACAAAAATGCTGGATAATTATAAATGCAGGAAGTGGGCTAATCCATTACTCCCTGAAGGAAATCTCCCCATCTCCGTTTGAAAATCTTGAGAAAGAGAATTCAATATAAGAACTGCAAAGAGATACGGCCTCGGCTGCGACATGCTGTGTCAGGCAATCAGAATATATCTTTAGACCTTTGGCTTTTTGCATCTATAAATAGTTTAGGAATATAGCATCCATTATATCATGTCTAGAGCACACAAATAGGCCATTCGGCCCGACCTAGTCTCTGATGTCCCACAACAGTGTGCTTCATCTAACCCTATCAACAGATCCTTTTATGATTTCCTGCTGCCTTTTACCCTCAATATATACTTTATTTATAAAAGTACATTACATGATTGTTCAAAGTTGGTGCAAACCAGCTTATGTCAGGAGCAAACCAAATCAGTTTCTTTTCAAAATTGTATTTTACTCGGGTACAATTACACTCGATATTTAAAAGGCCGCGCGCGATCTAGCGAAATCGGAACACAGTCCCAGGACGGGCACGTGTTACCCGGGAGTTTCCCGCGCGCAGCGCCGAGAGACATCACGCTATCCACCGGGACTCGGGGTCTCAGCGGGGAACTCCTCAACGAGGCCGCGCTTAGTCCCGTTTCATGCACTGAGGACTAACCGGAACTCCTCAGTGCAGGGAGAGCTCGGGACAATTCTCCCCACCCCCCCCACACACACCTGCACAAGGCACCCCCAGGACCCAATTCCCAGCACAGAAAAAGTGCCAGCCTGGCACCTCAGTGCCACCGGGGCATCTTGGCAGTGTCATGCGGGCACCCAGGTGGCACTGCTCAGCTGACAGTGCCAAGGTGCCCAGGTGGCACTGCCAAGGTGCCCAGGTGGCATCAGCAGCACTCGGCACCACCCTGCCCAGAGGACAAGCACCTGGGGGGGCAATCTCCTGGGAGCCCCCATGAGAGCCACTCCGCCTGGTCCCGCTTTGTGGAGACCAGTACTGAACAGCACTGGCCTGAAGTCTCCGAGGCAAAGGGGATAGATCCCAATGCCTCGGGTATCTCAGGGAAATGCATGTCAGAGTGAGACTAGCTGTCAGACAACATCCTGGCGAATCCTCTCTGCACCCTCTCCAGTGCAATCACTAATGTTTTGTACAGCTCCAACATAACCTCCCTGCTCTTATAATCAATGCAATGACTGATAAAGACAAGTGCCCCACATGCCTTCTTAACTGCCCTATTAATCTGTCCTACTACCTTCACGGATCTGTTGACAAGCACCCCAAGCTTCCTAGTGTCCTGCCATTCGTTAAGTACTCCCTTGTCCTGTTATTCCTTCCAAAGTGCATCACCTCACACTTTCCTGGGTTAAATTCCATCTGCCTCTGATCTGCCCGTCTGACAAAATCCATATATATCTTCCTGGAATCTAAGATCTTCCTCGCTATTAACCACCCTGCCAATCTTAATGGCATCCGCAAACTTACTGATCACCCCCCACCCCACCCTGCATTCTCATCTATATTGTTTATATACACCGTGAGCAAGAAGGGGACCTGGCACTGATCTCTGTGGTACGCCACAGGACACTGGCCACCAATCACACAAAACGTCTTCCAACACCACCCTCTGTCTCCAACCACTAAGCCAGTTTTAGATCCAACTTGCCAAGTTACCCGAGATCCCATGTGCTTTTACCATCTTTATCAGTCTCCTATGGGGGTTTCCTGCGGGTGCTCTGGTTTCCTCCTATAGTCCACAGATGTGTAGATTAGATTAAGAGGTTATTGGGATAGGGCGGGGGAGTGGGCTTGGGTTAGGGTGCTCTTTCAGAGGGTTGGTGCAGACCCGATGGGCCGAATGGCCCCCTTCTGCACTGTAGGGGTTCTGTGATTCTATGATGATTCATTCAATGTGGGACCTTGTCAACGGCTTTGCTGAAATCCATATATATATCAACTGCACTACCCTCATCTACACACCTGATCACCTCCTCAAAAAATGCAATCAAATTTATTAGGCATGACCTCCCTCTGACAAAGCCATTCTGACTATCCCTGATCAAACCTTGAATTTCCAAGTGGAGATTCATTTTCTCCTTCAGGATTTTCTCCAATAGTTTCCCTACCGCCGATGTGAGATTCACTGGTCTATAATTCCCTGGTTTATCTCTACCACCCTTCTTGAAAAGTTAAACCACATTGGCTCCAATCCTCTGACACTTTCATGTGGCCAGAGAGGAATTAAAAATTAGGGTCAGAGTCCCTGTAATTTCCTCCCTTGCCTCCCAGAACAGCCTGGGATACAACCCATCCGGACCTGGGGGTTCATCCACTTGTCCTGTGTTAATGGAGTTGCTCAGGATGAATCTCAGCAAAAACCCACTGCATCTCGTTGCAGACTTTCTGCGCAATGGCACATTCTAGAAGGAGGTGGCCAGCGATCTCTTCTCCAGCCCAGTCACCTCGAGAGCAACAAGTGGAGGGGGTGAGATTCCCCTTCAATGCATCTGTACTTTTTGCCTGTGTGGTGGAGAGTTCCATTTTCTCACTGCCTTCAGCACTGAGTAGGCTTTCTGCCTTCCTACTAAACACCAGGAATGTAAAAACATTGACTGCTCCTTTGCTTGTTAATGAGTCTGAGAGAGAGGGAGAGATAAGATTAGCACAAGGGCAAATTGTCAAAGTACACCAAAGGAAATTAGTTCTGGCTTCAGCTACTGAATAAATTATGCAAATGAGAGCTGGATAATACAAATTAATTCGATGATCCGTGTTCCACGTGTGCTGTGTCGATATGGTTTTGCCTTGCTGTATATGAAGCAACCTTGTCACCCTTCAGACTCATCTCAGAGTTTTGTCAGTATGCGTGACAGAAGAGTCTGATAGATTGAACTACTGTTAAAATGGAAAGTAGATACTTGAAACCTGTTGTAAGAAAATGCTAATCAATGAGTCATTCCAAAATGGAATATTGCAGTGGCTACTTTTGGACAGCACGGTAGCACAAGTGGATAGCACTGTGGCTTCACAGCTCCAGGGTCCCAGGTTCGATTCCCCGCTGGGTGACTGTCTGTGCGGAGTCTGCACGTTCTCCCCGTGTCTGCGTGGGTTTCCTCCGGGTGCTCCGGTTTCCTCCCACAGTCCAAAGACGTGTAGGTTAGGTGGATTGGCCACGCTAAATTGCCCTTAGTGACCAAAAGGGTTGGAAGGGGTTATTGGGTTACGGGGATAGGGTGGAAGGGCTCAAGTGCAGACTCGATGGGTCGAATGGCCTCTTGCTGCACTGTATGTTCTATGTACTAATTTTATTCTATAAAGTTGGGAGTGAATACACTGGAGTTATTGGTATATTGTAGTGAATATGTTGGGGTTATTTTTGAGGAAGGGTGTTTGTGATTTGGACACCGGACTCATTTGAAAATGAAAAAAAAAGAAAATCGCTTATTGTCACAAGTAGGCTTCAATGAAGTTACTGTGAAAAGCCCCTAGTCGCCACATTCCGGCGCCTGTTCGGGGAGGCTGGTACGGGAATTGAACCGTGCTGCTGGTCTGCTTTAAAAGTCAGCGATTTAGCCCAGTGTGCTAAACCAGCCCATTTCAGAATAAAGTGCTGTTAAAGGATTTTCACAAGTGGCGGACACGTCTTTAGCCATCTAGGCCTCAAACTCTGAGATTTTCTTCCCACATTGCTCTGCCGCTCTACCTCTCCTTTCTCAAGAGGATCAAACTCTGGGATTTTCTTCCCACATTGCTCTGCCGCTCTACCTCTCCTTTCTCAAGAGGATCCCGAAAAACCTAATTTAACAACCAAGCTTTTGGTGAGCTCTCCTTCTTTGGCTGAGTGTCAATTTGTGCTTCCAGCCCAGTGATCCACCTTGGGATGCTTTCCTATGTTAATGTTGCCATAAAAATGCATATTGTTACTGTTGACAGCAGGGATGGTATTCTGCAAGGGAAAGAACAATCAGGCGAAAGGTTTTTTTGTCCAAACTTAATTTTGAATTTATAATTTTAATTCCAAAAATGTGCAGGTTTGTGGATTGGCCATGCCCCCAAGTGTCCAAAGCTTAGTTGGGGCTATGGCGATGCGGGGGAGTGGGCCGAGGTAGTATTGTAAGGTCCGGAAAGGAGTCCGCACCAAGATGAACAAACAGATTGAATCAAGGGAAAAAGGTTTAATGCAACAGAACAAGAGTATTGAGCAGGTACTCTACTACAGGAGCCAGCACACAGTTCATGGCCCTCCCGGATGTAGAAGGTGGCACCATGCCCCTCAGTGGGGGAGTGTGCATTCCCCATAGTCCTTTGGGAATATCAATCCCCCGGTCTCATAAGAGACCAATGAGCTGCTTAACCCCAGGTTATGACGGGTAGGATGCTCTTTCAGAGGGTCGGTGCAGATTCAACAGGTTGAATGGCCTCCTTCGACATTGTAAGGATTCTATGATTCTATTATCAGTCCGGCTCACAATATGATTCACTTACGCTGGGCGGAAGCTACATAATTTCATACGCAGCAGGGGCCTGCAGAAGGAACATGTCCAGGCGTTGCACCTTTTTTGATTTTAACAAAAGCATGGTGGGGGAGGGGTAATAGATCCCTGATGCGTTCACAATGGTGATGCCTTGACTAATCAGAATTGGTTTGCTAACCAATCAGCACCCTTTTCTAATGCATAATGAATCGTTGCCCCTTTTAAATTTGGCATTCTTGCATCTGTCCTGATGATCACATGATGAAAGGCTTCAGCAGCAAGACTCAAGATAATTTCAGAAGTACTTTAATAGTCGAATAAGGTTTACTGAATCCACTGGGTCAGCGACAGCGAGTGTGTTTCTGTGACACTTGCGTAACAAACAGCGGCCTCTTTCAAAGCAATTTGTAAGTCAGTTACTCTCTGATTTCCATGCAATTGATCTGAAAATGTGAAATTGAATCAACTGCACAGATATTTGTTGGAAGTACAGTTTTGCATTCTCCAGTCCTGGAACGGAGGGCAGTTTCCTGGGAGAAATGATTAAATCAGCGGGTGGCTGTAGAGTCATTTATTCCAAAACACAGATAGCACGGTCCCCATTTGGAGAGGTGAAAGAAAGAGGGATCGCTCACAGCCGTGCTGACAGTTTTAAGAGCAACCTTTTCAATGTTGTAAATTAGCATGCATTATCAGATAGTTCAGTCTGGACTGTGCGAATCTCTGCAACACTGCATCCAGAAACCGAGAGGAGATTTCTTTCCCTTTAGCTTTGTAGCATGCACCATCGCTTTCCACGCCTTCAATTATTCTCCTCAGTGACCAGGAGAGTTTTATTCTGCTCTCCAGTATGCTGTCATACAAAGAACAAAGAAAAGTACAGCACAGGAACAGGCCCTTCGGCCCTCCAAGCCCGTGCCGACCATGCTGCCCGACTAAACTACAATCTTCTACACTTCCTGGGTCCGTATCCCTCTATTCCCATCCTATTCATGTATTTGGCAAGATGCCCCTTAAACGTCACTATCGTCCCTGCTTCCACCACCTCCTCCGGCAGCGAGTTCCAGGCACCCACTACCCTCGTACATCTCCTCTAAACCTTGCCCCTCGCACCGTAAACCTATGCCCCCTAGTAATTGACCCCTCTGCCCTGGGGAAAAGCCTCTGACTATCCACTCTGTCTATGCACCATATCATTTTGTAGACAATTAGTTGCATTCGGAAAGCAAGTTCAGCTTCACTCCATTTATCAATATTTCTGTCTTGCTGTTATTAGAGAGCCACTGTCGATGCTGAGAAGTGTTTGTCAAACCTTTTCAGCAAAAATGGTCGCACTCAGTGATTGAAAAGGTTATGGATCCCAGCTCCAGTCCACGGTTTGAGAGCATAATCTAGTCCGATTCCATTGTCAGAAATGCCTTTCTTTGGATGGTTTATTCTACCGAGGCTCCACCTTCCTAATTAGGTGGATCTTAAAAGACCCTACAATATTATTTATGGGATAGCGGGGAATTCCCCCGGCGCCTTCCCCATTCATCTCTCAATCAACACCACGAAAAACAAGTAGATTGGAAAATGTGGGACAATGTTGGGGACAGAATGGGCACTTATCAGTGCAATTCTGAGAATCTGCAGTCCTCCAACCCTTTTCTATGCCCCCACTTCCTTCGCTCCACCATTGGCAGCACGGTAGCCTTGTGGATAGCACAATTGCTTCACAGCTCCAGGGTCCCAGGTTCGATTCCAGCTTGGGTCACTGTCTGTGCGGAGTCTGCACATCCTCCCCGTGTGTGCGTGGGTTTTCTCCGGGTGCTCCGGTTTCCTCCCACAGTCCAAAGATGTGCAGGTTAGGTGGATTGGCCATGATAAATTGCCCTTAGTGCCCAAAATTGCCCTTAGTGTTGGGTGGGGTTACTGGGTTATGGGGATAGGGTGGCGGTGTTGACCTTGGGTAGGGTGCTCTTTCCAAGAGCCGGTGCAGACTCGATGGGCCGAATGGCCTCCTTCTGCACTGTAAATTCTATGATGATGATTCTATGGTGACCGTACCTTCAGCTGCCGAGTGCCCGAACTCTGGAATTACCTTCCGACCTCACTCTCACTCCTTTTTGATACTACTCACCCTAATATGGGCTGGTTTTTAAAGCAGACCAAGGCAGGCCAGCAGCACGGTTCAATTCCCGTACCAGCCTCCCCGAACAGGCGCCGGAATGTGGCGACTAGGGGCTTTTCACAGTAACTTCATGTGAAGCCTACTTGTGACAATAAGCGATTTTCATTTCATTTCATTTCATTTCAATATCTCCTTTTACAGGTTGGTATTAAATTTCATTTGCTAACGCTCCTGTGAAGTGGCTTGGGACATTTTACCATGGTAAAGGTGCTATACAAATGCAGATTGTCGTGAACATTCCTGTGCCAAGGATGCACATGAAGCACTTTGGGGAAAAAGCGATGTGAAGTCATATAAAGGCGAGTCTGTCTGTCCTATCCTCTGCAATCCTAAGTGATTGTCAGTCAGGACTGGAGTGCTGTTACATCTTATTTTGACTATACTTTGAGTCTGATAGCCATTCCTTTCTGATCACAGTGCGAGAGGAGCATGCTCTTGCGCTTGGATAGATTGAGTTAGAGGTGCAGTCAGGTGGAATTGAACATGGAAAGTGAATTATTCTATTCTGAGCAGTAACTAACACATCAAAGGAACTAATCAAGCCGAAAACAAGGACCTAATGGAAAAAGCAGTGGGAGAAAAGTTAACACTCGACCCAACTGGGAAAGTGGGCAATGCAGCTGCCCCTCCCCCCCTCCCCCCCCACCCCACCAGTCACATTGATGTATTTTATGGTCGATATTCTCTGAGAATCGATATCACCAACCTTTGTGAACACATCTTCTGTCCCCAACAATCTGGAGTATTCACTTTCTACCAATGTGTCGGTAAATAATAAGACCCAAGGATCATATCAGAATATTTAATGTGTTACATTAAAAAGAAACTACTTGCGTTTATGCATCACCTTTCGTAACCTCAGGAGACCTTAAAGCACTTTACAGTCAATGATGGATTTCTGAAATTTCATCACTGTTGTAATGTCGCTACTAGAATTTTCCAGGTGACATTATGCGATTCTCCTCACTTTGAAAGGGGGCTGAATGCTCTCATAAAGCTGAGACATAGGCTTTTAAACCAACAAATGGTTCTATTTGCACATGACAAATGGATGAATACTAAAGAGTGTAGTACAGTGGCACACACCTTGCTCCACACTCCTCGGTTCATAATATAATAATGACAGCGCTGACTTTCTCAAGAAAGTTAGCCTTCAAACAGGAATGTATTTACTTCATTCTTTCCTGCTTCTCTAGCACAAAAACAGAAAGAAAAACACACAACCCAGCTGCTGTTGGCTCCACAGCGAATGTGGACTGACCCCCCGATAAAGCAGAAATTAAATTGGACCTCCTCTTGACGTTTTACCCAAGACGAAACCGATGGCCAGATCTGTTTAAATTAGGAACATAACAATAACAATTTGCATTTATATAGCATCTTTAGCACACCCACTTCAGAGGAGAATGAGCAAACACAAGTTAACTCTGAGCCACATCTATGAAGTTAGGAATAGTGAGCAAATTCTGTGTCGAATGTTTCACGGGAGGGCCAAGTGAACGGGAGCAGGCCATTCAGCCCCTCGAGCATTCTCCTACATTGTAGTCTATGGCTAATCTTGACTCCACCCAGACAACTTGGTTCCATTACCCTTGATGCCCGTGTCTAACAAAAATCTATCAATTTTAGTTGTGAGAAATTCAATTGACACTCCGCTTCAACAGTTTTTTGTCAGAGAGCTCCATATTTCCACTACACTGGTGTGAAGAAGTACTTCCTGCCCCCCCCCCCCCCTCCCCACCCCTCCCCACAGCTGAAGTAAGGGTTATTCTCCCTGTCGAGATTCTCAGCTCCTTCAATCACCTCAATAATTACATTAAATAGACATTCAGCAATATCGAATGGTAGTCAATCTTGACATTTGAGAAATGGTTTAGGTTCAATGTATTGGCTCCGGTTAATCAAACAGGCCACCCTTCAGATTTACACGTTGTGTCTGTAGTTGAGACTTTTAAAAAATAAATTTAGTGTGCCCAATTAATTTTTTTTTTCCAATTGAGGGGCAATTTAGCGTGGCCAATCCACCTAGCCTGCACATCTTTGAGTTGTGGGGGCGAATCCCACGCAGACACGGGGAGAATGTGCAAACTCCACACGGGCAGTGACCCAGGGCCGGGATCGAACCTGCGATCTGGATGTCGTGAGGCTGCAGTGCGGTAGTTGAGACTTGTCTTGTGGCGTTCTCATACCCAAAGCTTTGGCTCTGAGCTCTGGAAGAACGCTTTGTCCGATCTTAGTTGTCAATACAAATCTAAAAACCCAAAGCAATCAAAAAGCATGTTTTCTTTTCACAATCCCGTCCCCAGCCAATCTCATTCCGGTTTTACGAAAAATAAGTTGTCCTGGATTCCCTAATGACATAGGGATTCCTGAGGTGAGTTTCGAGGCTGGAGGGTTCCAGGTTTGGGGGGGGGGGGCTGCTGCTTTCCTGCCTCTGCCCGATTAAGCCTGGGGTAGGAAGGCTCATGAGCCATCTCCGTGCCCCGATGCCAATTGAGGCCTTTAAGTGTGCAACCCACTGAACCAGCAGTGGGCAACATGGGCACCACATGGAGAGCCCGAAAACAAGACCGATTTGGCTGCTTAAGATTAATTCAAGGACCAGGCATATGGAAAGGAGGTTGTCCACTAAGAATGACCCCTCTGCCCTTTCTTCCAAGCCCCATTGCCCTCCCTCACCACCCACCGCCTTCTTTCAACCATCCCCCCTCCCCCACTACCACCACCGTCATCCTGCCCTCATTCACCTACGACCTGGCGGCCTCACTGATCATGGGTCTCTGGTGGGTTTATTGCCAGAAGCTACATGGCTCCCAGTGGCACTGATAGCAACAAAATATTCTCACCCTCTGACTGGCCAGCAGGATGCAGGATTTCTACCCCAATAACCCTTGATCTCAGGTAACAACAGTGGACCTCCCCAGGGAGGTGATGAGGACCTCTCACTGGTGGGTGAGACCTCTGTTGTCTGGATTAAATTATGCCCATTGTGGGTAATGGTACCAGGAATGTATCACTGACCCTCGGAGGTCTATGAAGAGTGCAGCAGAAGCTTTGGTGAGTTCTGCCTTAATTGGTGTCAATGGTTCAGCAATTGGGTGTTACAATAGACCCCAGCATATCTGAACGAGGGAAATATCAAGTAGAGTTCCCACTCTGACCACTATCCAATAATATCTCCTGGGCAGCACCTAGAATTGGAACCTGGCAGAGCTGCTACTTAACATAAAGGCTGTTTGTAAACCATGGTCGAAGGTGGGCAAGGGTGCCCGAGGCTGACTGACCCCTGTGGAACAATAGTGTGAGGTGGTGTTGTGGTTATGTTGGTGAGATAATAACCCTGCCAACATGAGTTCAAATCCCAGCATATTGTTTGAGAAGTTGGGTTCAGTTTCTGTTTTTAAGAAAGCTGGCATTAATATTAATGACCATGAAGCTGTTGATATAGTGACCAGAAAGCCATTGTTAATTGGTCTAAAAACCTAACTGCTTCTCTTCAGGAACAAGACCGTTTTATTTATAGAATTTACAGTGCAGAAGGAGGCCATTCGGCCCATCGAGTCTGCACCAGCTCTTGGAAAGAACACCCCACCCAAGCCCACACCGCCCCATCCCCATAACCCTGTAACCCCACTCAACCAACACTAAGGGCAACCTTGGACACGAAGGGCAATTTAACATGGCCAATCCACCTAACCTGCACATCTTTAATCCACCTAACCTGCACATCTTTGGACTGTGGGAGGAAACCGGAGCACCCGGAGGAAACCCACGCAGACACGGGGAGAACGTGCAAACTCCGCACAGACAGTGACCCAGCCGGAATCGAACCTGGGACCCTGGAGCTGTGAAGCAATTGTGCTAACCACTATGCTACCGTGCTGCCCTTTTCCTTACCCTCCTCAGTCTACATGTTGACGCACAACAACGTGGCCGCGCCTTAACTTCTCTCTGAAGTGTTTCGTCGTCGGAGCTGCTCGCATAGAACAGAACCAGGTCGTCTGGCCGGTCGCCGCGAAAAAGCGAAAAGAAAGTCAAAATACGCCAGACCTTGGAAGTCTGAAATAAGAACGGGAAGTGCTGGAAACTCTCGGCAGGTCTGACAGCACCTGCGGAGAAAGAAACAGTTAACGTTTTGAGTTCAATTTGAACACCTCATTCATACTAGCTAAGGCAGCACGGTGGCGCAGTGGTTAGCACTGCTGCCTCACGGCACCGTGGTCCAAGGTTCGAGTCCCGGCTCAGGGTCACTGTCTGTGTGGAGTTTGCACATTCTCCCCATGTCTGCGTGGGTTTCGCCCCCACAACCCAAAGATGTGCAGGCTAGGTGGATTGGCCACGCTAAATTGCCCCTTAATTGGAAAAATGAATTGGGCTCTCTAAATTTATTTAAATAAAAGTTCATACCAGCTGAACAACAGCAATTAGCCTCAAGTTGACCTCAGCTTGAAATACCTGCCTTTCATTCTCTTTTCACCGTAATACATTTGACATTAATGTGTGAAATGTGATGGATGTTCTGAAAATGATTATATAGATAGACTGAAGCCCCTCCAGCACAACACACAGCTCCAGATTACCTGAGTCCATTCATAAAGTGTCGTCATTGGATTGGTGATAGGTGACCCGGGCGAATGTTTCCATTGAAACTGGCCGTTCTATCTTCACCATGCATCGTCAATTCATTCCTTTTCCCTATCCCCGAAGGTGTTGAGAGCTTGCCGGAGTTTCAAAACTTTAATTCTCGGGATGTTGGCATCGCTGGCAAGGCTGGCATTCGCTCGCTGCCCATCCCTAATTGCACTGAGACGCCGGTGGTTGGGAACCTGTTTCTTGCACGGCTGGCAGTGGTTTGATTGAACTGAACGACTTGCCACTCAGGGCCAAGGAAGGGGAGCAGGGGACTGGGACTCGCTCAACAACTTTTCCAAAGTTAACAAGCAGCAAGTGCTGGAAAAGTACAGCAGGCCTGGCAGCCTGGAGTCAGGAATTTACAGGAAGCGGGCACTTTGCAAATTTCCTTCACCAACAACTATCAACGAATAATATATTGACCTGAGGATCTTTACAGTACTGATGCCTTGTGGGCGTAAAACGGCAGGTGCTGGCTGGAGAACGGGAAGGTGAAGGCACAGCCACAGAGCACTGCTGTTCTTTTGCTTCTTGAGCTTTCTCAGAGAGAGGTGAAGTTGGTGCGTATCTCCAGCGAGTTGCTATAATTGGTGCTGTAAATTATATACAGCAGTCACAGCAACTGATGGTGGAGCAGGTGGATATTGAGTCAGGCATCACCACTGCCAGTCAAATGTACTGTTGTCTCTGGGATGTTTCTTGGGTGTTACTGTAGCTTCACCCACCCAGATGCAGTCTATTTTAGCACACTGACAGAGTGAACAGCTCCCGACTTACTCTTATGTTTGGTCCAAGTCATTGTGTGGTCAGTGCTGACCCTGCAGGACGTTGATGATAATGGGAGGAGGAGCAGGGTTTGAGGGGCGGTTGGGAGGAGGGGCTCAGTTTATTGGTCAGTGCAAGCCTGGGTGTTATCCAGCCCCGTTATTGGTAGGCACGGATGAATACCGCAAAGGAAATTCTCTCCTTTCCTCTTGCACTTAACGTTTGGATCCATGTGTTGACCAAGGCTGATGACGTTGGAGTTGGTCTTTCTGGTGGAACCGAAACTGAGTAATAGTGAGCAGGCTATATATATAATTTGACATTTTGTCAGCTGGTTATTAATTTTAATCTTTCCCCCGGAGTTCCAAGTGAGCGGACAAGGTAATTTTAATCAGGGTACGCCGCTGATTCGTCTCATTGCTGGCTCCAAAATTCAAGTCAAATTGAACCCAATTCATGGAATCCACAAAAGAGACAAACAAGATTCAAACTGACAAGAACAGGCATCACAACTGATTTCAATCTTGATCTATAGTGAGGAGGCTATTGGGTGAGTGAGTGGGTTATTGGGTGAGTGAGTGGGTTATTGGGTGAGAGAGCGGGTTATTGGGTGAGTGTGCTGGTTAAAGGGGAGTAAGCGGGTTATTGGGTGAGTGAGAGGGTTATTGGATGAGTGAATGGGTTATTGGGTGAGTGAGCGGGTTATTGGGTGAGTGAGCGGGTTATTGGGTGAGTGAGCGGGTTATTGGATGAGTGAGTGGGTTATTGGGTGAGTGAGCGGGTTATTGGGTGAGTGAGCGGGTTATTGGGTGAGTGAGCGGGTTATTGGGTGAGTGAGCGGGTTATTGGGTGAGTGAGTGGGTTATTGGGCGAGTGAGCGGGCTATTGGGTGAGTGAGCGGGTTATTGGGTGAGTGAGTGGGTTATTGGGCGAGTGAGCGGGTTATTGGGTGAGTGAGCGGTTTATTGGGTGAGTGAGCGGGTTATTGGGTGAGTGAGAAGGTTATTGGGTGAGTGAGCGGGTTATTGGGTGAGTGAGCGGGTTATTGGGTGAGTGAGTGGGTTATTGGGCGAGTGAGCGGGCTATTGGGTGAGTGAGCGGGTTATTGGGTGAGTGAGTGGGTTATTGGGCGAGTGAGCGGGTTATTGGGTGAGTGAGTGGGTTATTGGGTGAGTGAGCGGGTTATTGGGAGAGTGAGCGGGTTATTGGGTGAGTGAGCGGGTTATTGGGTGAGTGAGTGGGTTATTGGGTGAGAGAGCGGGTTATTGGGTGAGTGTGCTGGTTAAAGGGGAGTGAGCAGGTTATTGGGTGAGTAAGCGGGTTATTGGGTGAGTGAGTGGGTTATTGGATGAGTGAATGGGTTATTGGGTGAGTGAGCGGGTTATTGGGTGAGTGAGCGGGTTATTGGGTGAGTGAGCGGGTTATTGGGTGAGTGAGCGGGTTATTGGATGAGTGAGCGGGTTATTGGGTGAGTGAGCGGGTTATTGGGTGAGTGTGCTGGTTATTGGGTGAGTGAGCGGGTTATTGGGTGAGTGAGTGGGTTATTGGGCGAGTGAGCGGGCTATTGGGTGAGTGAGCGGGTTATTGGGTGAGTGAGTGGGTTATTGGGCGAGTGAGCGGGTTATTGGGTGAGTGAGCGGTTTATTGGGTGAGTGAGCGGGTTATTGGGTGAGTGAGAAGGTTATTGGGTGAGTGAGCGGGTTATTGGGTGAGTGAGCGGGTTATTGGGTGAGTGAGTGGGTTATTGGGCGAGTGAGCGGGCTATTGGGTGAGTGAGCAGGTTATTGGGTGAGTGAGTGGGTTATTGGGCGAGTGAGCGGGTTATTGGGTGAGTGAGTGGGTTATTGGGTGAGTGAGCGGGTTATTGGGAGAGTGAGCGGGTTATTGGGTGAGTGAGCGGGTTATTGGGTGAGTGAGTGGGTTATTGGGTGAGTGAGCAGGTTATTGGGTGAGTGAGCGGGTTATTGGACGAGTGAGTGGATTATTGGGTGAGTGAGCAGGTTATTGGGTGAGTGAGCGGGTTATTGGGTGAGTGAGCGGGCTATTGGGTGAGTGAGCGGGTTATTGGGTGAGTGTGCTGGTTATTGGGTGAGTGTGCTGGTTAAAGAGGAGTGAGTAGGTTATTGGGTGAGTAAGCGGGTTATTGGGTGAGTGAGTGGGTTATTGGATGAGTGAGTGGGTTATTGGGTGAGTGAGCGGGTTATTGGGTGAGTGAGCGGGTTATTGGGTGAGAGAGCGGGTTATTGGATGAGTGAGTGGGTTATTGGGTGAGTGAGTGGGTTATTGGGTGAGTGAGCGGGTTATTGGGTGAGTGAGTGGGTTATTGGGCGAGTGAGCGGGCTATTGGGTGAGTGAGCGGGTTATTGGGTGAGTGAGTGGGTTATTGGGCGAGTGAGCGGGTTATTGGGTGAGTGAGTGGGTTATTGGGTGAGTGAGCGGGTTATTGGGTGAGTGAGCGGGTTATTGGGAGAGTGAGCGGGTTATTGGGTGAGTGAGCAGGTTATTGGGTGAGTGAGTGGGTTATTGGGTGAGTGAGCAGGTTATTGGGTGAGTGAGCGGGTTATTGGACGAGTGAGTGGGTTATTGGGTGAGTGAGCGGGCTATTGGGTGAGTGAGCGGGTTATTGGGTGAGTGTGCTGGTTATTGGGTGAGTGTGCTGGTTAAAGAGGAGTGAGCAGGTTATTGGGTGAGTGAGCGGGTTATTGGGTGCGTGAGTGGGTTATTGGGTGAGTGAGCGGGCTCTTGGGTGAGTGAGCGGGTTATTAGGTGAGTGAGCGGGTTATTGGGTGAGTGAGCGGGTTATTGGGTGAGTGAGTGGGTTATTGGGTGAGTGAGTGGGTTATTGGGTGAGTGAGCGGGTTATTGGCTGAGTGAGCGGGTTATTGGGTGAGTGAGCGGGTTATTGGGTGAGTGAGCGGGTTATTGGGTGAGTGAGCGGGTTATTGGGTGCGTGAGTGGGTTATTGGGTGAGTGAGCGGGCTATTGGGTGAGTGAGCGGGCTATTGGGCGAGTGAGCTGGTTAAAGGAGAGTGAGCGGGTAATTGGGTGAGTGAGCGGGTTATTTGGTGAGTGAGCGGGTTATTGGGTGAGTGAGCGGGTTATTGGGTGAGTGAGAAGGTTATTGGGTGAGTGAGCGGGTTATTGGGTGAGTGAGCGGGTTATTGGGTGAGTGAGCGGGTTATTGGGTGAGTGAGAAGGTTATTGGGTGAGTGAGCGGGTTATTGGGTGAGTGAGCAGATTATTGGGTGAGTGAGCGGGTTATTGGGTGAGTGAGCGCTTTATTGGGTGAGTGAGCGGGTTATTGGGTGAGTGAGAAGGTTATTGGGTGAGTGAGCGGGTTATTGGGTGAGTGAGAAGGTTATTGGGTGAGTGAGCGGGTTATTGGGTGAGTGAGCGGGTTATTGGGTGAGTGAGCGGGTTATTGGGTGAGTGAGCGGGTTATTGGGTGAGTGAGAAGGTTATTGGGTGAGTGAGCGGGTTATTGGGTGAGTGAGAAGGTTATTCGGTGAGTGAGCGGGTTATTGGGTGAGTGAGAAGATTATTGGGTGAGTGAGCGGGTTATTGGGTGAGTGAGCGGGTTATTGGGTGAGTGAGCAGGTTATTGGGTGAGTGAGTGGGTTATTGGGTGAGTGAGAGGGTTATTGGGTGAGTGAGCGGGTTATTGGGTGAGTGAGAAGGTTGTTGGGTGAGTGAGAAGGTTATTGGGTGAGTGAGCGGGTTATTGGGTGAGTGAGAAGGTTATTGGGTGAGTGAGCGGGTTATTGGGTGAGTGAGCGGGTTATTGGGTGAGTGAGCAGGTTATTGGGTGAGTGAGTGGGTTATTGGGTGAGTGAGAAGATTATTGGGTGAGTGAGCGGGTTATTGGGTGAGTGAGAAGGTTGTTGGGTGAGTGAGAAGGTTATTCGGTGAGTGAGCGGGTTATTGGGTGAGTGAGAAGATTATTGGGTGAGTGAGAAGGTTATTGGGTGAGTGAGCAGGTTATTGGGTGAGTGAGTGGGTTATTGGGTGAGTGAGAGGGTTATTGGGTGAGTGAGCAGATTATTGGGTGAGTGAGCGGGTTATTGGGTGAGTGAGCAGGTTATTGGGTGAGTGAGCAGGTTATTGGGTGAGTGAGCAGGTTATTGGGTGAGTGAGCGGGTTATTGGGTGAGTGAGCCGGGGTTATTGGGTGAGTGAGAAGGTTATTGGGTGAGTGAGCGGGTTATTGGGTGAGTGAGAAGGTTATTGGGTGAGTGAGCGGGTTATTGGGTGAGTGAGCGGGTTATTGGGTGAGTGAGCGGGTTATTGGGTGAGTGAGCGGGTTATTGGGTGAGTGAGCGGGTTATTGGGTGAGTGAGCGGGTTATTGGGTGAGTGAGCGGGTTATTGGGTGAGTGAGCGGGTTATTGGGTGAGTGAGCGGGTTATTGGGTGAGTGAGGTTATTGGGTGAGTGAGCGGGTTATTGGGTGAGTGAGCGGGTTATTGGGTGAGTGAGGTTATTGGGTGAGTGAGCGGGTTATTGGGTGAGTGAGCGGGTTATTGGGTGAGTGAGCGGGTTATTGGGTGAGTGAGCGGGTTATTGGGTGAGCGGGTTATTGGGTGAGTGAGCAGGTTATTGGGTGAGTGAGCGGGTTATTGGGTGAGTGTGCGGGTATTGGGTGAGTGAGCGGGTTATTGGGTGAGTGAGCGGGTTATTGGGTGAGTGAGGTTATTGGGTGAGTGAGCGGGTTATTGGGTGAGTGAGCGGGTTATTGGGTGAGTGAGCGGGTTATTGGGTGAGTGAGCGGGTTATTGGGTGAGTGAGATGGTTATTGGGTGAGTGAGAAGGTTATTGGGTGAGTGAGCAGGTTATTGGGTGAGTGAGCGGGTTATTGGGTGAGTGAGCGGGTTATTGGGTGAGTGAGCGGGTTATTGGGTGAGTGAGCGGGTTATTGGATGAGCAGACATTGCAGAATGATGCTATTGTTGACTCCACCAAATTCCTGTGGCCATTTCTATGTTATTTGGCATGAGTGAAATGACTCACTCACACTGAGAGTGCATTGTGTGCAGGTCCCAAACTCATGTCAATCTGAGCACTTTCTCCAATTTGGAGCTACCAAAGTATTAATGCCTCGGTCTGTTTGAAGAGTTAGGGCGGGATTCCTCGGCCCAGTTTGTGGTGCTTCCTATTTGAACGTAATATCTGCTTTGACCGCTCTCCTCCTTCCTTGCAGCTCTGTAAATGTTTCACCAAGTATTTCATCCAATTCCTCTTTGAAAGGGATTGCTAAATCTGCTTGCATTAACCTTTTCAGTTGATGCAATCCAGATCATAACTCCTCATTGAAGAAAAGATTCTTCATGTTGCCTCTGGGTCCTTGACCAATTACTTTAAATCTTTTAACTCTGCGTTGCCAATCCTTGTGTCATTGAGAACAGCTTCTACTTATTGACTCCATTAAGATTGTTAATGATTTTGAACAGCTCTATCAAAGCTTCCCTTAATCTTCTCCACTCTGTGCAATATCCGAGCCCCATACTTTTGAAATGAATAATAGGTGTCATCAAATTAAATGAGGTTATTGCTGGCTAACAAGACAATTGCAGCCAGCTTGCCCAGGCAAATTTGTACCCCCCACCCCCCTCTCACCGATTGCATTACCAGCAGCAACCACCACACTTTGGGGGCAAGTGGCTGGCTTCTGGTTGGTCAGCAGCTCTCTGTGAGTGGGATTTCTGCTCCTGGGTTCCTGAATCCTTGGGAAGGCCCAATGTTGATTTCTTAAATGCCTGATAGGCATGTAATCCAACCGTGCCTCCCCCTCAGAAGGAACATTGGTTTCCCACCGGTTCTCCCATCTGCTGGGATGAACCCGTGTTACTGACATTCAATCCCACCTATTCTTTCTTGAGCACCCAGTCATCTGTTCATGACTGCAAGGTCAGAAAGTAATTGCCATGTTTTACTCCAGCTTAATTGAGGTTTTTTTTACTATGAGCATGCGGAGAGTAAGAGCTTGATTAAGAATGAGCAATCTATGTCTCCAATAGGACTCGTCAGTTTGGGACAGATTTCAGTCTTGGGCCCAGAGATGATAGGATGGTATATTATCACCCATTGAACCATCCAAGTGTCGGTCCACTGATATTGCAATAAAATTACTAATAGCTCCCACTTCAGCCTATCCAGACTGTGTCAAGGAACACTCCAGAGCATTCTGCATGCAGAGGCCAGGCTCCAGACTGCAAGACGGTTCCTGGTCCCTATCATCCTACCCCCAACAAAAGCATTATCATCCCACATCTCTGATTCCCGTCAGTCATGACCCTGTGGTAAATACATCTCACTGGAGAGCCTCAGAATATTCAGAAAGTGGCTACCTTTGTTATCTCTTCACCTCAAACCCCGTGAATCGATAAACATCAATATTTGAGCAGTGAGCACCATCTGTCTTGTCAGAACAACCGAAGAAGCAAAGACTGTGCAATATTTGGAGTCTCTCAGCATTAACAGTAAAGGTAATGAATCACAAATGTGCTGTTTCAAGGATTCCCAGTACTGAAAGGAGCTACCGTCATTGGGGGTGGGGGGGGGGGGGGGGGGGGGGGGTGGGGGGGTGGGGGGCGGGTGTTGGGACCAGGGAGGAGAGAGGTCAGCCAGGGCTCCTGGTCCTGATTGCAATCGTCCTGTGTGAACATTGGACGAGGGACATATTTAGCTGACGTGCGCCTCATTATCAATCACCTCCTGTTTCTGACTTCTCATCAAGAGAGAAGAGAGGCAGCCAACCCAGTGGAACTCTACAGCGGCAGAGCGGCAGCTTAATCACAGTAGTTTGGTAGAGTTAGAGGATAAACTGTTACTTGAAGGGCTTTTCTCTGGAACCACTTCCTGTGAGTGCTGAAGGACACCAACTGCGTCAAAGCTGACAAGAAACCATTTCAAAAAGAAGTTCACCTCCAAACTTACATGTCACTCAAAATAGCTTTTGATCAGTTCAAACAAACGTCAAAAGGAAAGTTCTAAGAGAGAAGCAGAAAAAACCCTTTAAAATTCAAAGGATCAACACCTCTCCATTAAGCCATTGTTAATCTAGCTGCCGTGAGAGGTACCACAGGATTTTATTATTTGTGATTATAAAGCACCTTATCACATTATCAGAATGTCCTGAGAGCGCTTCACACAATGAATTTGAAAGGCAGTGCTTGTTATGTCGAGAAATGAGGCACACATCTCCACCAGCATTAACTGCGATGAGAAGAATTCTATCAGTTCAAAGTGTATAAAATATTAAGATAGATGCAGAGAAAATATTTCCTCTGAAAGACACATCAAGAACAAGGGGACCTCATCTTAAAATTAAAGCGAAGGACATCAGGAAGTGCATTTTCACACAAAGGCTTGTGGCGATGAGGAATGTTCTCCCCCAGAATGCTGGGGGAGCTGGAGCTTACCAGACCGACATCAGTAACTTTTTTTTTGATTCTGGGTATCAAGGGGCAGAAAGTGTCTCCTGGTCCTGTCACCCACTGCGCATCAACGCTGACACAATAGGTAACATTTCACCCCTGAGTGAGACAATCCCACTCCAAAGACATTAAACATGTAATGACACATCAGTGCTTCATTGCTGCAGTTGCCACCTTTCCGAGGAGCCATTAAACCGAGCTCCCATTTGCTCCATCAGGTGAAGATCCCACTGCACCATTTCAAAGAAGAACAGGGCCAACCTCCCAGCACGGTAGCATTGTGGACAGCATAATTGCTTCACAGCACCAGGGTCCCAGGTTTGATTCCCGGCTTGTGTCATTGTCTGTGCGGAGTCTGCACATCCTCCCTGTGTCTGCGTGGGTTTCCTCCGGGTGCTCCGGTTTCCTCCCACAGTCCAAAGATGTGCAGGTTAGGTGGATTGACCAATGATAAATTGCCCTTAGTGTCCAAAATTGCCCTTAGTGTTGGGTGGGTTTACTGGGTTATGGGGATAGGGTGGAGGCGTGGGCATGCGTAGGGTGCTCTTTCCAAGAGCCGGCGCAGACTCGATGGGCCAAATGGCCTCCTTCTGCACTGTAAATTCTATGATCTCCCAATGCCCTGCCCAGTATATTTTGCTAAAACAGATTATCTGGTAAATATCGCATTGTAATTTATGGGATTTTACTGTCCAGAAACCTGCTGCTGCAGTTTCTACATTACAGCAGTGACTCTGCTTCAAAAGCTTCATTAGCTTTGGGATGTCCTGAGCTCCTGGAGGTTGCTATATAAATGCAAGTTCTTTTGGCCTCCGAGCCTCGATATTGTGCATTGGAGGCTGTTCAGCAGAAATCTCACTCACCAGACATTGGGCGTGATTCTCCCAGCCCCGCGCCGGGCCAGAGAATCGCCGCGACCGGCGCCACGCCGCCCCGACGCCGGAGCGCGATTCTCCGAGGTGCGGAGAATCGGCGCCATTTGCGGCGGCGCGTTTGGCGTGGCGCCGGTCGCGGGCATCTGCACGCGGCAGGGCCGCCGATTCTCCGGCCCGGATGGGCCGAGCGGCGGCGCGGAAAAAGCAGAGTCTCGCCGGCGCTGTCCACACTGGTCGCTGCCGGCGGGAACTCTGCGCGGGGGGGCGGCCTGTGGCGGGGGGGGGGCTCCCACCCCCGGGGGGGCCTCCGATGGAGTCTGGCCCGTGATCGGGGCCCACCGGTTGGTGGGCCGGCCTCTCTCCCCCCCCCCCCCGGCCTACTTTGTTGAACGTCTGGCCCCAGAACCCCCGCGCCATGTTGCGTCGGGGCCGGAGCGTTCCGTAAGGCCACCGCGCATGCGCAGGTTGGCGCCGCCCCCAGTGCGCGGCAGGAAGTAAGGCTGGAGTGGCGTGAACCGCTGGCCCCCCACAGCGTTCACGACGGCGCGGGCACTCTGTCCCGCGATCGGAGAATCGCGCTCTCTGCCCCGCGATCGGAGAATCGCACTCTCTGTCCCGCGATACGAGAATCGCGCTCTCTGTCCCGCGATCGGAGAATCGCGCTCTCTGTCCCGCGATCGGAGAATCGCGCTCTCTGTCCCGCGATCGGAGAATCGCGCTCTCTGTCCCGCGATCGGAGAATCGCGCTCTCTGTCCCGCGATCGGAGAATCGCGCTCTGTCCCGCTATCGGAGAATCGCTCTCTGCCCCGCGATCGGAGAATCGCGCTCTCTGTCCCGCGATCGGAGAATCGCGCTCTCTGCCCCGCGATCGGAGAATCGCGCTCTCTGTCCCGCGATCGGAGAATCGCGCTCTCTGCCCCGCGATCGGAGAATCGCGCTCTCTGTCCCGCGATCGGAGAATCGCGCTCTCTGTCCCGCGATCGGAGAATCGCGCTCTGCCCCGCGATCGGAGAATCGCGCTCTCTGTCCCGCGATCGGAGAATCGCGCTCTGTCCCGCGATCGGAGAATCGCGCTCTGTCCCGCTATCGGAGAATCGCGCTCTGCCCCGCGATCGGAGAATCGCGCTCTCTGTCCCGCGATCGGAGAATCGCGCTCTCTGTCCTGCGATCGGAGAATCGCGCTCTCTGTCCCGCGATCGGAGAATCGCGCTCTCTGCCCCGCGATCGGAGAATCGCGCTCTCTGTCCCGCGATCGGAGAATCGCGCTCTCTGTCCCGCGATCGGAGAATCGCGCTCTCTGCCCCGCGATCGGAGAATCGCGCTCTCTGTCCCGCGATCGGAGAATCGCGCTCTCTGTCCTGCGATCGGAGAATCGCGCTCTCTGTCCCGCGATCGGAGAATCGCGCTCTCTGCCCCGCGATCGGAGAATCGCGCTCTCTGTCCCGCGATCGGAGAATCGCGCTCTCTGTCCCGCGATCGGAGAATCGCGCTCTCTGTCCCGCGATACGAGAATCGCGCTCTCTGTCCCGCGATCGGAGAATCGCGCTCTCTGTCCCGCGATCGGAGAATCGCGCTCTCTGTCCCGCGATCGGAGAATCGCGCTCTCTGTCCCGCGATCGGAGAATCGCGCTCTGTCCCGCGATCGGAGAATCGCGCTCTCTGTCCCGCGATCGGAGAATGGCGCTCTCTGCCCCGCTATCGGAGAATCGCGCTCTCTGTCCCGCGATCGGAGAATCGCGCTCTCTGTCCCGCTATCGGAGAATCGCGCTCTGTCCCGCGATCGGAGAATCGCGCTCTCTGTCCCGCGATCGGAGAATCGCGCTCTCTGTCCCGCGATCGGAGAATCTCGCTCTCTGTCCCGCGATCGGAGAATCGCGCTCTGTCCCGCGATCGGAGAATCGCGCTCTCTGTCCCGCGATCGGAGAATGGCGCTCTCTGCCCCGCTATCGGAGAATCGCGCTCTCTGTCCCGCGATCGGAGAATCGCGCTCTCTGCCCCGCGATCGGAGAATCGCGCTCTCTGCCCCGCGATCGGAAATCGCGCTCTGTCCCGCGATCGGAGAATCGCGCTCTCTGCCCCGCGATCGGAGAATCGCGCTCTCTGCCCCGCGATCGGAGAATCGCGCTCTGTCCCGCGATCAGAGAATCGCGCTCTCTGTCCCGCTATCGGAGAATCGCGCTCTCTGCCCCGCGATCGGAGAATCGCGCTCTGTCCCGCGATCAGAGAATCGCGCTCTCTGTCCCGCGATCGGAGAATCGCGCTCTCTGTCCCGCGATCGGAGAATCGCGCTCTCTGCCCCGCGATCGGAAATCGCGCTCTGTCCCGCGATCGGAGAATCGCGCTCTCTGCCCCGCGATCGGAGAATCGCGCTCTCTGCCCCGCGATCGGAGAATCGCGCTCTCTGCCCCGCGATCGGAGAATCGCGCTCTCTGCCCCGCGATCGGAGAATCGCGCTCTGTCCCGCGATCAGAGAATCGCGCTCTCTGTCCCGCGATCGGAGAATCGCGCTCTCTGTCCCGCTATCGGAGAATCGCGCTCTCTGTCCCGCGATCGGAGAATCGCGCTCTCTGTCCCGCGATCGGAGAATCGCGCTCTCTGTCCTGCGATCGGAGAATCGCGCTCTCTGTCCCGCGATCGGAGAATCGCGCTCTCTGTCCCGCGATCACCTATTGTGTACCTGCTGTTCCATCACAACTATCTTGGGTTACATATGGAACAGAACAATGTTGTAGTGGCTTTAGCAAGAACTGAAGAAATTATGTAATAATATTTAATGAGGATTTTGTTAACAATACAATTTGCATGGTGATGTGTATTATTGGGTCTGGCAGGAGGGATTAAAGTCATTACAATCATCCGCAAAGCAGGAGCATTGAGGGTGAGGTGTTTGACCAACCTCGACTGTACGTGTGAGAATGGTGCCATGGTTGGCATTCCCTGGCATTCTAGTGAGACCCATTCATTTAGCTGAAAGGAACAAATGAGCTTGAAGCCCTCAGCTGATACCAAAAATGATGGAGCTGTGTTTGGGAACATGCCCATCACTTATCCGGAACCCCCCCACCCATACTTCCCGGGGCAAACCGGTGATTATTACAGATTGGGGACCAGACCAATGCTCCCTCTGCTCCCACATGTCTCCTCCTGCTGTGTTTGATTAACCAATGTCATAGGGTCATTACCGCATGGAAGGAGGCCGTTTGGCCGATCAAGCCTATGCCCGCAGAAATTGCATTTACTGAGGGGGCACCTCCCTATATGTGAACTGAGGACGGTGTGATTCTGCAGCCAGATAGGCTCCCGCTAGCTACACCCCCAGGTGGTAGAATGATACCTACGGGAAGGGAAGGGTAGAGGGGGGCAATATCTAGGGGGTTTAGGTAGACTGTTGATTGCGAAGAAAATACTCTGGGGATTATCTTGGAGATATGTACGGTTTTCACTGAGAGCTTGATGTATTCCAGCCCGAACTTGGACCCATGATTAAACCGTGTTTGTCCTTTTAGAGAATCACACCAGGGACTGGACAGGGTAAAGTGACGGTTTCGGTGGCAAATGAGGTGCCGATGAGGCTCGTTGAGCAGACCGACAGCTACAGAATTATTGTGGCTAATGGAGGGCCAATCTTTTGACACTTTGAAAGTGCAATTGGGATTGACTTAGGGGAGTGTGTTTTGGGGGTATGTGTAGAAGGAGGTAAGGGATGTAGGAGTTGAACAGTATAGTAAGGTCCCGCTTAATGTTGATGCACTTTGTCCTCGTTTCACTTTAACGTCATTAATAAAGTGTCGACATATCCGCTTCACTTTAACTTCGTTGGCCGCAGGCTTCCTCTTTTCTTGCCTGTCTGCCCGAATGATTTCCCTGTAGTGTTCAGCCCTGAGTCCCAGTCCCTCTTCATCCCGCTCCCACCCTCAGCCTCAGTCCCTCTTCATCCCGCTCCCACCCTTGCCGACTCCCAGCCTTGTCACTCCCGGGCTCAGTGACTCCTGGCCTCTTTTCTTACCGCAGTCCTTGGGGTCTGATCTTCAGTGTCACCAAACTCCTGGGTGCTGACTTTTGGCTGAGTTTCTGAACTCACACTGCTGTCCTGGGCTCCACCTAGTGGCAGACACTGGTTGGTGCAGATAGTTCTGGGACTTCTGCTACTTACACGGACCATCTTTGACCACTAGAAGGAGCTGTACTAAGGTAAGTAATGTAAATTTTAAAAAATACTTTATTTGTATTATATATTATATTTCTTTTATAGTTAGTGATAAGTTTTATTTTGCCAGTTACTCCAGCTAGGAATGCACAATGTTGCACCTTTGTGGGACAGTATTTCAACTTGTACCTTATTGTTTCTCAGTGAGAAATGTCCGAAGGAACCTAACTGTGGCTTTAACATTGATTCCTATGGGAGCGCACGATTCACTTAAAGTTGTCTCTCTTAACTTTTAGCAATGCAACCACAACTTCAAGTGAGGGCTTACTGTACAAAAGTGATCAGGGCTGACCCAATGTGTGACCAGACCTTGAGAGTCGAGAAGGCACATGAGGTGACAGGGTCCAGTGGTGGGATGAATATGGGTTAAACAAAGAAAGAAGCTGCATTTATATAGCGCCTTTCATATCCACAGGGCATCCCCATGTACCTTTCAGCCAATGAAGCACTTTTGGAAGTGCGAGCGCTGTTCTTTGGAGGGGGCGGTTTGGAGAGAGTGGTGCAGGCAGAGGGAAAAGGGCAATGGGAACTGAGATGGAGATTGAAATCAGAGAATGCTTCAACACTGAGGGCAGAGACTGAGGGGGGAAAGGGCAGAGAGTTGGGGAAGTGATGTTAGAGAAGAAGAATTTCAGAGGGAGTGTGAAAGAATTGAGAAACTCACAGGAGGAGGAAAGGATAGCAGAGGGCTGGGTGAGGCTGATGAACAGTGACTTTGCTGACTGGATTTCACTCTCATCCTGCCTCCAGAGATGGGCTCGTAATATTGACACAGCAACAAAAGGCAAGAGCATCACTTCCCTTTATCAAAGGGTTTGCAAACTTAACAGAAAGGGCCTACTCTCCAGGTTCAGTGGATGAATTTCAGTGTGCAAGCCTTTGCCCATGTGTGTGTTAAATTCAATTGTGATTCTTCCTCTAAAACATACTCCTCTTCCATCAAGGCCCTTACCTTCTGGTACTCACCATCAAGGCCTCTTCCTTCAAGGCCCTTACCTTCTGGTACTCACCATCAAGGCCTCTTCCTTCAAGGCCCTTACCTTCTGGTACTCGCCATCAAGGCCTCTTCCTTCAAGGCCCTTACCTTCTGGTACTCGCCATCAAGGCCTCTTCCTTCAAGGCCCTTACCTTCTGGTACTCACCATTAAGGCCTCTTCCTTCAAGGCCCTTACCTTCTGGTACTCACCATTAAGGCCTCTTCCTTCAAGGCCCTTACCTTCTGTTAATCACCATTAAGGCTGCTTTATAAAGAACGGTTGTTTCAGTGAGATATTGGAAAGATTGGCTGTAATGGTGGGAGCAGAACCCAGCACAAGCCTCTAATTTATGAAGGAGGAGAGTAAACTGATAGATATGTAAAGATTTGATAAAGGTGTTCAAAATAATGAGACTTCCACAGGGCAATTTGGGCAAAACTGTTCCCACTGGCAGGAGGGTGGGTAACAAGGGAACACACATTGAAGATAACTGGAAAAGAAGCAAAGGGAACATATACATGTTTAAGCATCAAGTTGTTCTGATCTGGAGTGTACTGCCTGAAAGAGCAATGGAAACAGATTGAATTGGATAAATACTTCCAAAGGAAAAGATTGGAGGGCTATATATGGGCAAAGAGCAGAGATAACAGAGCTAATCGGATGGATCTTTAAAGGAGCTAGTACAGGCATGATGGGCCAAATGGCCCCCTTCCCTGACTCTAGGAAATATTCCCGACCTTGAGTTAGAGAGTCAGTGGCAGAGCTCAGAGCTATTCAACACCACTCAATGCGCCTCAGCCGAAGGGTCAGAGATAGCTGGTGTCAGGGTAAAAACTGTCTCTTTGTGGCACCCGGGGAGAGGGTAACAATGGGAGCAACAAGCAGGCACGAGGAGAGTAACAAACCTTACCGGGGATAGGCGGGGGTAGGCGGGGGTAGGCGGGGGTAAGCGGGACATTGTTGCTCCCTGTGTCGGCCTGATGGGACTCGCAAAGCTTCAAATGCAAAAAATGTCAAATGCAAGAAGGGAATCTATCACACACACACACACACACACACCTGGGCAACATTATCTTCAGGGGCTAACACAATCTGAGTAAACCACAGGTTATGCTCGCATACTGAAAAGCATCCATTGAACCAGATGAACAGATCCCTCCGGTTAAACCCGCTTTGATAAAGGGGAGCTGTCTCCATTTTTGTTTTAATGCTGAATCTGTATTACAGGCCGGCACGTGGAGGGCAGAATATCAGTGAAAACAAGGCAAGCGTTCACCCTCCGACACCCACCTGGATAGGTGGGCTTCTGAAGGCCTGGGGATTGCTTGTAGCTGCTTGTAGCTGCCGGGTCCGTGATGGACACGCGCAGGGCTGACAAGCTGCAGCCACCTGTAGACTATACACCCCCACCCCACACACGCACCAATTGCGCCCCCAAAAATGGCCCTGGTTCTGCTGGACCTCGTCCCCGTCCACGCCTATCCCACAGCCCACCTCCTGGCCACCCCCCACTGCTCCCCCAGCCCTGGCAGAAGCCCCTGGCCGGCAGCACAAATGTCGGAGAATAATGGTGGCGCTGGGCACTGTCCGTACGCCCTCTCCCGCAGCAGCCACCATGCCAGGTCCACGACCGCTGACCGCACACGTGGACCGTGCCGTTGGGAACTCGGGCCATCGGAGGCGGAACATCGCGGGTGGGCCCGCTAATGAGGCATGAATGCGGTTACAACTGTGCGCGGCGCGCGTCACAACGATGCTGTTTTGGAGGGGATGGAGCATCCCGATTCGGCATCGAACCGCCGCCTGCCACGATTTCGGCATCATGAGCTATTCGCCACCCGATCGCCGTTCCCGATTTCGGCGTCGGGCAAAGGAGAACGCCGCCACACAGACCTTCCCCCAGCAGTTCAGAAGGGACAGAGCCACTCTGAGGAGCGGGTTCCTGTTTACGGTCTGCCACCATGGAGGGCACATTTGACAATACAGTAGTCCTTCAACAATTGTTTTAAGTTACGCCATTTTTCACATTCCCAATTTGTCACCACTCCATCACGGTCCTGCCTGCGGCTGACTAGCCCATAAGGTTAAGAAAGATAAAAATGTGAAAGGAAAACATTTGAAGGGCTGTGGGGAAGAGCAGGGATAGTGGGATTACTTAGATAGTGCTTTCAAGGAGCCAGCACAGGCTGGATGGCCTGTTCAAGTCACCCCATACTTTAAGTAAAGAACACATCTGGAGCCAATCTTTTCCTTAATGTAGATTTATTCAGAAGGACACAGCAGAAATCTCCCCTTTTCCTCCCGTAAACCAGTCCTTATACACTTAAGAATAATTCCCTAATCCAATCAGTAACAGCTATTCCCATTTACAAACGAAAGCTGGCATTTCATTGTGAAGAGATTCCAACATTAAAGAAAAAAATAGCCAGGCATTTTTATCTTCAGACGAAAAAAATAAATCTCACATTTTCAAGACTGACATCATGAATCATCGTTGTCATACTCCAAAGAATTTCTCACCAGGAACGTTCCTTTTGCTGAAACAATCTGATAGCTGGTGACCGGTATCTACCCATTTGAGTTTGGAGATTCCCTCGCTCTCCACCACTTGTTTTAGACTCGCAATATCGTTTCTTAAATCTGTTTTCAATTACAGTCTTTGTAGAGTGCAATTCTCCTGGCTCTCGAAGCTAAGGGGCAACATTTCCCACTCTATCTCCCCCCCCCCCCCCCCCCCCCCCCCCCACACACATGTTATTCAAATCTGACACATCAAAACTTGTAACCGATCTTGTCCATGTGCCCAGATTTTGCACTAGCTCCATATCACCTTTGCAATCATCCGCATCTTTTTGTGCGGACCTAGCCTGAATGACTGTAATAGGATTAAGTCTTTCTGCACAAGGTTGTTGATGGAAAGCAAAATCAGGCCCAATATGCTTAACGGCCACAGAAGTCTGTTCCAATCTTGTCATGGACATTGGGTGAGACCTACCGGCTGCGTTCCGCCCACAAGGCAACGCAGTGCGGCTGGGAGGTGCTGGGTGATCCCACTTCTGGGATCTACCTGGTTCCCCATGCCTTGCCAGATCTAATGCAATCTCGCGAGACGCCGTGATGTGAATGGGCGAGTTCACTTTTTAACAAATCTGTATATTAGAGCGACACAGCTAGTCTCACTCTAATGTATACTTCCACAATCTACTCAAGGCGTGGGATCTAACCCCCTTGCCTTGGAGATCTCAGGCGAGTGCCGTTCAGTGCTGGTCTTCACCAATGGGGACCAGGTGGAACGGCACTTGTGGGGGTCTCCCAGGGGATTGGAGGCCCCCAGGTGTTTGCCCTCTGGGCTGGGTGGCTCTCCTGGTGTCACCTTGGTACTGCCAGTCTAGCACCCTGGCATTGCCACCTGGGTGCCAGCCTGGCACTGCCAATGTGCCAGGAGGCACTGCCAGGCTGACATCTTTCCTGTGATTGGGGGGGGGCTTGAGAACCCCCGAGGGGTGAGTTGGGGTTGGGGGTGAGGAGTGAGGGTGGTAGTTTGGGGTCAAGAGATCAGAATGCCATTTAAAAATGGTGTACCGATCTCATCCTGACTCGATGGGCCAAATGGCCTCCTTCGGCACTGTAGCAATTCTGTGGTTCATACTTTGATTAAAAGACACATTTGAAGCCAATTGTTTCCTTGATACACGTTTATTCACAAAAGCACGGACTCCATTTCTCTCCCTCTCCACCGGTATCTCAACCAATCCAAAATAGTAAAAATGCCACTTGTAAATAAAATTAGCAAAATAGGTTTACTTACTGTGTTCTGTGTAAAGACCTTTTGGAGAGACTCTTTCTTTTTTTAAAATTTAGAGTACCCAATTATATTTTTCTCCATTTAAGGGGCAATTTATTGTGGCCAATTTACCTAACGTGCACATCTTTTGGGTTGACCCTCTGTGACCTTCATCACACAGGACACAGACTTTACAGAAGATTCTTTATTTTTATTTACTTCCCACGCAGACACGGGGAGAGAGTGCAAACTCCACACGGACAGTGACCCAGAGCCGGGATCGAACCTGGGTCCTCAGCACCGCAGTCCCAGTGCTAACTGCACTGCATGCCGCCCTGAGAGAGACTCTTCCAAGATCTACCTGGTTCCCCACGCCTCGCGAGATCTAACCACAAGACACTTCTGTTCTACTCAAAAGCCCTTGGCAAAACTGCAAAAACTACAGACAGGCCTGGCTCCACTCATTAATTACATCATCTGAAGAGCAGGCATAAGGCACCCTCCCACTAAGATGCCCCATGACTAGCTTAGCTCGGGCTAAACACAATCCTTCATTAATTAACTACATCCCAGGGAACCTCCACAAACAGAACAATATTCCATTAGCCCTCTATATGTAAACATGTAAATGATCACCTCACCTTTACGGCTCCGTAATCACAGCTTGATGAGACCAGCTGCCTCTATGTATTTGAACCCAGGTTCTTCAATAACATTACCACAATAAAATATAATACATAACAATTTCCTACATTCATCACACAGGACACAGACTTCACTGAAGATTCTTTATTTTTATTTATTTTCAGTCAGACACAAGGGGTGAAATTCTCCCCCAACGGCGCGATGTCCGCCGACTGGCGCCAAACACAGCGCCAATCAGACGGGCATCGCGCCGGCCCAAAGGTGCGGAATGCTCCGCATCTTTGGCGGCCTAGCCCCAACATTGAGGGCTAGGCCGACGCCGGAGGGATTTCCGCCCCGCCAGGTGGCGGAAATGGCGTTTGTTGCCCCGCCAGCTGGCGCGGAAATGCGGCGCATGCGCGGGAGCGTCAGCGGCCGCTGACAGTTTCCCGGCGCATGCGCGGGAGCGTCAGCGGCCGCTGTCAGTTTCCCGCTCATGCGCAGTGGGGAGATTCTCTTCCGCCTCCGCCATGGTGGAGGCCGTAGCGGAGGCGGAAGGGAAGAGTGCCCCCACGGCACAGGCCCGCCCGCGGATCGGTGGGCCCCGATCGCGGGCCAGGCCACCGTGGGGGCACCCCCCGGGGTCAGATCGCCCCGCGCCCCCCCCAGGGCCCCGGAGCCCGCCCACGCCGCCTGGTCCCGCCGGTAAATACCAGCTTTGATTTACGCCGGCGGGACAGGCAATTTCTGGGCGGGACTTCGGCCCATCCGGGCCGGAGAATTGAGTGGGGGGTCCCGCCAACCGGCGCGGCCCGATTCCGGGGCGGGATTCACGGCGGCCTACGGCCATTCTCCGACCCGGCGGGGGATCGGAGAATGACGCCCAAGACGTCCGAATTGAATTTTCAATTGCAAGCTTTTGAGCAGAATATAAAACCAACCCTGTTGAAACAAAGGATGTGTTTTTCCCCAAATTTCTTTTTTTGCCGTTTAGCCCAATGAATAATTTGATGGTACCCATGCTCTCTGCGAAGCAGTACACAATGTCATTGCACCGAACCAGCTGCCAACAACTCCGTCTCCAAGCCCTCCTGAAAAGAATGTCTTGTGTTGGACAGAAGAGAACTTTCCCGGGTATCAGGATCACAGGAAAATGGCTGCACGAGGAGGCCATTCAGCCCATCAGACCTGTTCCAGTATTCAGTTAAATTATGGCTGATCCGTTTTTTGATGTCACCGACAGGCCTTGCTTTCATCACCCTTGCACCCCTTGCCGATACAGCTTAGCTCTAAAATATTCAATTGACCCCAGCTTCATCAGCTTCCTGGAGGAGAGAGTTCCTCCCACAGTCCAAAGATGTGCAGGTTAGGTGGATTGGCCGTGCTAAAGTGCTCCTTAGCGCCCAGGTTAGGTGGGGTTCCGGGGATCGGGAAGGGCAGTGGGCTTTGGTAGGGTGCAGACGTGATGGGCTGAATGGCCTCCTCCGGCTCTGTAGGGATTCTATCAGTTCTCGGTGTCCACCATACTTTGCGTTAAGAAGTCCGTCCTGATATGTTCCCGAAAGAGTCTCGCTCTAGCTTTGGCATTATGTTCCCATATTCCGGATTGTCCCAGAGGAAATGGTTTCTCCCTATCAGACATGACCAATGGGAGGCACCCTCAACTCCAGTCGGACGTTGTGGGTTCAAGTCCCACTCCAGAGATTCAACGTAAAATACAGGTTACGTTCCAGTACAGTACTGAGGGAGTGCTGCACAGTCAGAGGGTCAGTACTGAGGGAGTGCTGCACTGTCAGAGGGTCAGTACTGAGGGAGTGCTGCACAGTCAGAGGGTCAGTACTGAGGGAGTGACGCACTGTCAGAGGGTCAGTACTGAGGGAGTGCTGCACAGTCAGAGGGTCAGTACTGAGGGAGCGCTGCACTGTCAGAGGGTCAGTACTGAGGGAGCGCTGCACAGTCAGAGGGTCAGTACTGAGGGAGTGCTGCACAGTCAGAGGGTCAGTACTGAGGGAGTGCCGCACTGTCAGAGGGTCAGTACTGAGGGAGTGCCGCAGTGTCAGAGGGTCAGTGCTGAGGGAGTACCGCACTGTCAGAGGGTCAGTACTGAGGGAGTGCTGCACAGTCAGAGGGTCAGTACTGAGGGAGTGCTGCATTGTCAGAGGGTCAGTACTGAGGGAGTACCGCACTGTCAGAGGGTCAGTACTGAGGGAGTGCTGCACAGTCAGAGGGTCAGTACTGAGGGAGTGCTGCATTGTCAGAGGGTCAGTACTGAGGGAGTACCGCACTGTCAGAGGGTCAGTACTGAGGGAGTGCTGCACAGTCAGAGGGTCAGTACTGAGGGTGTGCTGCATTGTCAGAGGGTCAGTACTGAGGGAGTACCGCACTGTCAGAGGGTCAGTACTGAGGGAGTGCTGCACAGTCAGAGGGTCAGTACTGAGGTGGGAGCGTTGGCGTGGGTGGACCAGGACAGATTTTTGGAGATGTGCACCCCTAAGAATTTGAAACTGCTAACCATCTCCACCTCGGCCCCGTTAATGCTGACAGATTGACATTTGACTCCAGTCCTGTTTCAATATCCTTTTCCCACTGTATAGAGAGAGCTTTTTAATATTTCGCTGCAATCCTAGAGCAAGGCGTCTCAAGCCTGGGCTTTGACTGAAATTACTTTGATGTGTTTCTCCACTGGGATCAATCAAACTATTAACTGTAAATTTATTCAACACCAGACGGATTGACCTCTGCTCGCTGTTCCCTTGCTTTTAAATGTTAATGAAGTCAGGGAGTAGAAAGTTATGTTGCAAAGAGATTTTTAAACTCTCTTCTAATGTGGAAACTTGCATCCAACTTTCGGAAATAACAGTTTGGGAAAGGTGGCAAAATCTGGGCGAGGGCGTCTGCAAGATTTACCAAAATGGTACCAGCTCGGGCTGGAGGGACTTCAGTTACATGGAGAGAGTGGAAATGCAGGGATTATTCTCCTTAGTGCAGGGAAGGTTAAGGGGAAGATCTGATAAAGATATTCAAAATCATGAAGGGCTTCTTTTGTGGAATAATTGTGGAGATGTTGTTTCCACAGGTGGGTGACAAGAGGGTATGGATTGAAAATCATTTGGAAAATAACCAGAAGGGTTTAGGGTGGGATTTGAAGGTGGTGGGGGGAGAGGGGGGATATGGGGAGGGGGGGGTGGAGACAGGGGGCAGCAAGAGGTGAGTGGTTGAGGAAAAATTATTTTGCGCAGTGAATTGTTGTGAAGTGGAAAACTTTGCCTGTGATGTACCATCAATTCACCGAGAGGCAGCGAGAGCGAGTGAACATTAGGCTTTATTAGTCGTGAACTTGCCTAGCCAGAGTTGGTTGTACAGATGAGTGCCACCCACAGGTGGCAAGTCTATATATGGCCCGGGTGAGGGCGGAGCCAGAGGCGGAGCCCACCGGGGTTACAGTACAGGACCTGGAAGTAGCTTGTATCACCACTTCCAGGTCATAGGTTACAGTTTCATACAGACAGCTCATGCATTAGGTGAACACATTCACCACAGCCTGAAAGAGTGGTGGAAGCAGATTCAATTAATAACTTTCAAGAGGAAATTAGTTATACCCATGAATAGGAGAGATTTGCAGAGCTTTGGGGAGAGTACAGGGGAGTGTGAACCATTGAATAGCCAAGGCAGGATGGGCTGAAGTACATCCTGGAGGATTCTGTGAAATGTACAGACCTACAGACCTATTTGTCTTTGCAGATATTCGGGCTGGACTCCTGACTTCTCATCCGGTTGGAGGGTGTGTGAGAGCGAGTTTGCCCGTTAATGTTTCTTTCTCTCAGTTCTGCTCCTCTGTCTGAGTGAGGTTGCAGTTTAAGCAGGAGATCAGCCCCACAACGCTGACTGCTACACACCTCAAGTGCCCACTTTTAACACAGGAACTCAAACGCTGATTGCCACTGGGCTATTAGTTTCAAATGTGTTTTTCTTCCATGGACATTGCACTGTGCAGTCAGAGGGGCTGGAATCCTGGCTGATATGCGGAGCGTATTGCCACCTACCCACTGACACCAGCAGATAGCAAAGTTGACATCTATAACCTCCCTGACCCACGGCCTCAGCTCCAAGCAGCCGCTGATTGTGCGTAAGATCGCACTCATTGCAGTAATGGGCTCACTGCGTCCATTTGTAAAATATCCTTCCTGTTCTGAGAAGCCCAGCTCCGAACACAAATTAACGTTGATTCTTGGGATGTAAGTGTCACTGAGACGGACGACAATGAGACATCTTCTAGTTGTCCTTCGCAGGTGACAGTGAAGACAGGTGAAGTGATGCTCATGGTTTTTATATAAAACTGTTTAGTCGGGTACAATGAAGAGGTAACCATGAAAATGACTTGCTGAGAGTCTCCAGCATTCTCCTGTTTTAAGGAGAAGGGTGCATCAATGTCAACCTGGAGATACACAAAGACCAGCCAAGGTAAGGATGGTAAATTTTCTTCCCAAAAGGCATTATTGAACCAGTTGGATTTTTCGAAGAATCTGTCAGCTTCATCCCTCATGCATTTCATTGAAGTCAAATTTTCAAGCTGCCATTGATGGGATTTGAACTCACATTTTCTGGATTACCAGCGCCAGGCACAGAACCACCGCACTGCTAATTGTCCGCCTGCAGTTTCTTTTACAGAGAAAACAGGCAAAATGTGGGGCGAGGCGAGGCAGGAGATGGGGGCTCTGTGGTCTGGAGTTATTCCAGGACAGTCGGGCATTAGCAGCACAGATAAAAAGGGCAGGAGGATTTCAAGGGAAGCAGAGGAAGACAGCTCGTCTCCCAGAGAAACGGCCTCACCAGACTCAGCTAATTGGCCCTTGCCTCCCCGGAAACTTAAGGCTTAAAAGAGGCCGAAGAACAAAACGAGAGGCAGAATGAAGCAGATCAGAGGTGCAACGTGAGGATGGCCTCGGGAGACGGAATACAAAGCCGTACACGGTTTCAGCAGTGTAGGTAGAACAGCAACCTCCCTCCAATGCATCCTGAACCATGACACCAGCCTATTTGCAGCTTCTTGCTAGCCACATGCTGTACTGGCAAAATGTTCCATTATCCTTAATCTTAATGCTCAGTGGTGAGAAACTGATTGGTTCTTTTTCGGTTCTATAATTCTTACAATTTCTATCCATTACTGTACAATAGAAGAACCTGCTGTCAGCCACTGCATTGTAAACAGGGTCCTCAAGGTGACCTGCATGTCTCAATGATATTAAAAGCTTTCTGTTCATTCTTATCATTTGTCGTGTTACCTTCAATCAGACCCCACAGTGGCCACTAAAACCTGGTCAATTTCACAACCATGTAACCAGTGGCAAATTGGGTCGGGGAAATGTCTGGCGTATCTGTTCGGTTGTCTCTGTGACTAATTCACCACTTGCCTCTTCTCTACCCAATCCCAACCTCGCTGCCCCCCTCCAACCCATTCTGCCCACTCCACCCTCGCTGCCATCAACCGCACCCCGATCAGCTCCATCCCAGGCCTCACCAACAACCAGAAATGCCCCAACCTGATTTCTGCTACTCCCCAGTGGCAGGCATCGCAATCTCCAGCCTCTGAGCTCAGAGTTTGCTGTCACTGCCTCCAGTCCTGAGGATTGGTGTAGGAAGCAGAGCGACACAGCCTGGCGATTGGCACCATGATTTAGAATCAGCTTTCACTATCTTCAGCGGCACTTGTTATTTCTTTAAGATTATTTTCTGATCCCGATTTAGGGCCTGGGGGAGGAGGCAAGATATTATGGCTAATTAATACAGTTATGCCTGTATGCAGCATTGTTCAATGTTTATATGGAAGCCATGCTACCAGGCCCTCGGCAGATTCCAACTCAACAGTCCACGAGGAAGCACGGTAGCACAGTGGATAGCACTGTGTCTTCACAGCGCCAGGATCCCAGGTTTGATTCCCCACTGGGTCACTGTCTGTGCGGAGTCTGCACGTTCTCCCCGTGTCTGCGTGGGTTTCCTCCGGGTGCTCCGGTTTCCTCCCACAAGTCCCGAAAGACGCGCTGTTAGGCGAATTGGACATTCTGAATTCTCCCTCGGTGTACCCGAACAGACGCCGGAATATGGCGACTAGGGTTTTTTCACAGTAACTTCATTGCAGTGTTAATGTAACCCTACTTGTGACAATAAAGATTATCATTATCTCTTCTTGACATCCATCCATGTCAGGCCCAGGAGTGTCTCGGTAACGTGTCATTGTCCTGGAGCTGAACCCCATTCTCTAATCCCCCTTGTATCATTCTGAAGCGAATGTTTCCAAATAATTCCTGCAGTGATCATTACCATGATGTGGTTCACCCTTCTGTAGAGCTCGTTCGTTGAATATTGTTTCGATGGTAATTAGAATTTTGGGCCATGATACAGATTGATCAGGTTCCTGATGGTTATTTAAATACTATTGCTCCTCTCCCCCAAACCCGCCACCCATTCCCACCACACGCGACCACCCCCCCCCCCCCAGCCCCTCCGCACTGCCCGCCTTCTGTCGCCCCTCAGTGAATGCCGCTCATTGGCGTGACCGGTGGGAAGGCTCGATGAAGAATGTTACTTGATGCATTTGCTGCCGGGGGTATGCACCTGAAAATATTCTCCAAAGGATGTCCCACTTTATGTTGGGTGTGATTCAAAGAACAAAGAACAAAGAACAAAGAAATGTACAGCACAGGAACAGGCCCTTCGGCCCTCCAAGCCTGCGCCGACCATGCTGCCCGACTAAACTACAATCTTCTACACTTCCTGGGTCCGTATCCTTCTATTCCCATCCTATTCATATATTTGTCAAGATGCCCCTTAAATGTCCCTATCGTCCCTGCTTCCACCACCTCCTCCGGTAGCGAGTTCCAGGCACCCACTACCCTCTGCGTAAAAAACTTGCCTCGTACATCTACTCTAAACCTTGCCCCTCTCACCTTAAACCTATGCCCCCTAGTAATTGACCCCTCTACCCTGGGGAAAAGCCTCAGGGTAATTCGACACCTCCTTCCTGAATCATGACACCAGATTCTAATCTCGGCTCACTCCAGTGCCATACGGGAATAGTGCTTCGTTGTGGGAGATGCTGGGCGGGCTTCTCTGTTTGGGAGACCTTTGGTGCGATTTAATGGAAACAAAACAAAGTCCCATTTTGGGCACAAACAGCAGTGTGTTTCTCAGAGCCTGCAATGCTGAAAACGACCCCACCATTAAATGGGAGTTTGTTTTTAAGGGGAGCTTCTGGAGGGAACACCCCACCAAGGCCTCACTCCCTGCACTGACAAACTCCTCAATGCCAGATCCGTGAGCTGCCAGCCATCCACTCATTTCCCTAACTAGCCTGTGATTGACAGCTTGCACACACACACACACAGCCGCCAACCTTGCTGCATTCACCTTCCTTTACGGTTGAGTAGCTCTGAAATACCCCAACCACACTGTTTATAAATATCAATCACTTTTGGGCAACACGGTGGTGCACTGCTGCTTCATGGCGCTGAGGTCCCAGGTTCGATCCCGGCTCTGGGTCAGTGTCCGTGTGGAGTTTGCACATTCTCCCTGTGTCTGCGTGGGTTTCACCCCCACAACCCAAAGATGTGCAGGGTAGGTGGATTGGCCACGCTAAATTGCCCCTTATTTGGAAAAAATGAATTAAAAAAAAATATTAATCACTTCAAAGCGAGTTAAGTACTGTCAATGTCCAGCTGACCACTTCAAAAACACTCAAGGGAGAAGCGGGTGATTGGAAAGCACTTCACTCCCTTTGAAGTGGTTGATGCTTATAAACATTGTGGCTGGAGTACTTCAGAGGCACTCAGTCATGAAGCAAGATGAAGGAAGCAAAACTGACTGCTGAGAGTGTGTGGGAGCTGTCAATCACAGCCCAGTAAGAGAAACGGAAGAATGGCTGGCAGCACAAAGATCTGAGGGGTTTAAATAAATTCCTTGGTTTCTCTTTCCAGGAATTGACACGTGGTGCATTCTGTGTCTGAGTCAGCGGATGTATTGCCCAGGTGAGTGTTGCAACAGTAATTTTTTTCACTGACTCTGTGTGGACTGCTCTCTAGCTTCCAGACAGGGGTCTCTTTTCTGGGGTGTTCCCCGACAGGGGGCGGGATTCTCTCAGCCCACGCCGGGTTGGAGAATCACCGGGCCGGGTGCGATTCACGCGACGCGGCCCTGACGCTGGTCCGCCGATTCTCCGCCCGGGATGGGCCAAAAAAGCGGGCCGGCCTCTCCTGGCGGGGGCCTCTTTTGCTCTGCGCCAGGCCCTGTAGCCCTACGCCATGTCGCGTCGGGGCTGGCGCGGATTTGGGAGCTGCCGCGCATGCGCGCATATGTGCCGGTCGCAGCGCGCATGCGCGGACCCCGCGGCACCCATTTGACACCGGTATCGGCAGCTGGACCGGCGTGGGTCGCTCCAGTGCGGTACTGGCCTCCTGTAGGGCAGAGAACCGCTACACTTAGCGGTCGGATGACGCCGTCGTTTATCTCTCCAGTTTTTACGACGGTGTCAACACTCTGCCTTCAGACGGGAGAATCCCGCCCAGGGTCTCTTTTCTGAAGGTCCGTGGGGATCTCTTTAGTTAGTGGGTCTCTGGGGGGGGGGCATTGGGTGGTCTGGCGGGGCGGGGTGGACAGGTCTTTCATTGTTGAGGGGGAGGGTGGCCCTCGAATGGACGTTCAGGACAACCGCCACCCCCCCTGTAAGGAGTTACCCCCTTGGCCTGTACAATGTCCACCACTTCAGGGCCACGTTGTCCACATCTGCTGAGATTCTCATTCCCACGATCCCTGGCCCAGAGGACTGGAGAATCACGCGGGCCCGGCCCACTAAGTAGATGCAAGTGGGACATGAGGACCCACTTGCATCCGTCTTCCTGTTGGCGCATGGGTGCGAACATCGATCCCGATGCCAGAGGGGGGGCTGTAGCATCGGAAATGAGTCGGTGCCCGTCGCTAATCCGGATTTCTCCCCGATGCTGGATTCTCGGCTGCTTCAGGAACCCCGCGACTGGCGGCAGGCGGTGGAGACTCCAGCCAGCTGGACGTTCATCCAAAACCTCAGCCAACGTCACAAGAGGATGTGAAAGCTTTGATGATACAAGACAAAGAGTGGGGCAAATCTCTGCAATGTCCTGGCCAATATTTACCCCTCAAACAACATCCCGAAAAAAAAACAAATTAAGGGGGCGACATGGTGGCGCAGTGGTTGGCACTGCTGCCTCACGCACCGAGGATCTGGGTTCGATCACGACTCTGGGCCACCGTCCGTGTGGAGTTTGCACATTCTCCCCGTGTCTGTGTGGGTCTCACCCCCACAATCCAAAGATGAGCTGGGTAGGTTGATTGGTCACGCTAAATTGCCCCATAATAAAAAAAAAGTTATCTGATGCCTTAACGCTTTGTTGTTGCTGGGACCTTACTTTGCACACATTTCCTAAATTCTTTTTAATTAAAAAAAAAATTTAAAGTGCCCAATTATTTTTTTTCCAATCGAGGGGCAATTTATCGTGGTCAATCCACCTGCCCTGCACATCTTTGGGTTGTGAGGGTGAGACCCAGACAGGACAGGGGCTATGTCAAGGTCCATTGACCTCGGGCGGGAATTTGCGGTCACCCCGCTGGGCTTGGCCGGAGAATCCCGCCTCTAGTCTCAGTAATGGTGACCGCGTAACTATCATTGATTGTTGTAAAAACCCATCTGGTTCACTAATGTCCTTTCGGGAAGGCAACCTACCCGTGACTCCAGACCGTCAGCTATGTGACTGACTCTTAACTGCCCTGAGGAATGGCCTCGCAAACTATTCCACTCAAGGACAATTAGGGATGGGCAACAAACGTTGGCCATACAAGCAACACCCACATTCCATGAAAGAATAAAATAAATGCTACTGTGAATAAATCTGCTGCTATTTAACACAGGCACAAAGTGAGATGTGGAAGAGGGTATTGGCTGCATCCGTTAAGCAATAAATACTTGGTTACAATTGGTTGGTGTGGAGCACAAACCCCAGCATGTGTCTGTTGGGCCGAATGGCCCAACATAAAAGAAGGAGCCTGATGCACGATCAATGACCACTAAAGCAAGGTTGTAGTCCAACTGAAGGCTTAAGTAAGCTAGATGTTTCCCCCAGCAGCTCAGGTACAGAATGAAGGCTGCTGGGGCAGCATGGGCTCTTGTACCCCGCCTAGCAGGGCGGAGCTACCATACAGCTTGACCAATAGGAAGCATACAATAGCTACTAATGGTGTTCCAGCATTACCAGGTACCGTAATACCTCTACACAGACTACCACAGAGCCAACATATCAGCTTGAAAGAACAGTATCCCTTTGTTGGAGAATTTTCAAGCAGTTCCTTGGAAAAGTTTGAGATGTCCTGTTCCGAATATTCAAATGCAATGCTGTCATGTAGGCTGATGGCAGGGAAGAGTTGGAGTTTCAACCTTCACACCGGTGATCTCCATTACCACATTGGGCAAGACACCACAGCTAGACACTCTCCCGGTGTCTGCGTGGGTTTCGCCCCCACAACCCAAAGATGTGCAGGGTAGGTGGATTGATCACGCTAAATTGCTCCTTAATTGGAATAAAAAACGAATTGGATACACTAAATTTATCCTGGCAACTCGTGTTAAACAATCAACTCTGGCTGATTGTTTCCAATGACCAATGATAACACCCACTACCTGAGTGAGCAAGTCATACATAGCTGAGTATTGATATTGTAATCTATTGATCCAGTTCACATTTATTTCTGACACTAAGTTAAGTTTACTTGATTGATGCCATGCTTTTTTCTGACACTAATTGACGTATTTAACCAATCCAAATTTTTGATCTGGCATTTAGGGCCGGACTTCCCCATTTGCAGTGGGAATTAGGAGGCAAGTTCGGTTCCAGGTTGTGAACCTGCCCCTCAGAGTGAAAATTCCAGCATTAGTGCATTGATCCATTGCAGCTCTTGTATCTGACACCAACTTAGTTTCGTGATTCACTCCCATGTTTTATTTTTGACATTAATGTAGGCATTGAATCCATTCCGCAATTTGTATCGGACATCAGCCATAGCCTTGAATGTGAATTTCGGGGTGAGATCTACCAGCCGCGTTGCACCCGCAAGGCTGCGCGGCCCAATGCGATCGACAGATGTCGGGAGATCCCCCCTCAGTGATCTACCCGCTCGCCACACCTCGCGAGATCCAATATGTTCTTGCGAGACGTGACAATGTGAATCCCACCCATTGTGGGCAGGATCACTTTTGCGCCAATCTGCATGTTAGAGTGAGACGGCTAGTGATGGAACTCCCCCGCCTTGGAGACCTCGGGCGAGTGCAGTTTAGTGCTGGTCTCCATAAATGAGGTCCAGATGTAATGGCACTCGTGAAGGTCTGCAGGGGATTGGTGGCCCCCAGCTGCTTGCCCTCTGGGCATGGTGGCACCCTAGTACTGCTGGTGCCACCTGGGCACCCTGGCAGGACAGTGCCAGGCGAGCAGTGCCAAGCTTTCGTTTCCCTGTGACGGGGATCGGACCCAGTGGTGCCCTGTGTGGGTGCAGGAAGATGCCTGAGAACCCCCTTATAGGTGAGTTGGGGCTTTGCGGGGGGGGGGGGGTTCTGAGGTCGTGGGGTGGGGGGCCCAGAGATTAGGACACCATTTAAAGATGGCATCCTGATCTCCTGCACCGAGAAAAAGGGATTAAGCTGGCCTCGTCAGAGCGTTTCCCACTGAGGCTCTGTATCTGCCCGAATGGACGCTCGATAACGTGGTGTTTATCGGCTCTCTGAGCGTCGGGAAACACCTGGCTAATCGCAACTGCTACGGGACACTGTTCCCATTCGGGTAGATCACCCCCTCAGTTCTAATCCAGAGTTGGCAGCAAAGGAGATTTGTGTCCAGCATAACAGAGGTCAGGTGTGACAACTGCAGGAAGCCATTGCCTCCAGGCTGTGTCGAGAGGACTCCTCGACCTATACATCAGGACTATTCAACTGTATTTACTGTAGGCGTCTCAGTGATAAAGTGTGAAGACAGTGAGCCAGGTCTCCTTATTGCCTGTGTAACTCAACACCAGGACATTGGATTGTTGAAGGAGGGGGAGGGTGGAGAATGAAATTAGGCCGAACAAGATTGGCACATGGATTCCTGGTGGGCCGTGGTTTCCTGGCGCCTTCTCCATACCAACTCTCCCAGAGATTCTACCAAACAACTGAGCAGAAGGGGAAGTGGGTGGCAAATTTGGGGCAAAGGCCTCCCACATCCCCTTAACGTCACCACTAATTCTGTCATTTGTGAACACCATCATCCATATTTTCTTCTGCTTTGAGTTCATGTTTGGGTGTATTAAATTTCATACCTTTTTCTGTCTTCCATAGATTTCTCCATGACTCCTATGAAACTTGGATCATACAAGTACAAAACCACCTATAACCACCCACCTGTTACACAAGGTATTTCTCAATCTGAGAGGGGATCTCACTCTACTCCATTCTCTCGCTCTCCCTCTCTCTCTCTCTTTAATTTGAAAGGGTTACTTTGTGCATTTAACAGGTGAAGTTCGAAAGAAATGGAGATTTTTTTTTTCATCAAGCAGATTCCATAGGTGTTCCAATCGGATGTGCGGCTTCCACCGTGTTACCATGGTAACAACATCAATGGCAACCTCCACAAAAATAAAAGTCTTCATTCACTGGCTCTTTCTGGGTAACAGGATGGTGGGGAATTACGATACGCTAAAGGTGAGGGATAGCACCGCTGGGAATGGACCAGATTCAGAAGACCTGCTGCTGCCCAGATACCAAACCATGAGTTACCATGAGAACGGGTAAAAGGAGAGCAATAAGTGTGGAAGGAGTGGGGTGGAGGGGAGGAATATGTTGTGATATTGCAATCAAGAACTTCAGATTGACATGATTAAACTCAAGCACAGTCCATGTGATTGATTGAGTCTCAAACCTCAATATATCTCTCCTCTTCTACAATTGTCTTTGAACAAGACACATTTCCAGGTTGTCCACGAACATTAATGTGATTTCCTTTGAAGGAATGAGATTCCCAGATTAGATGGGCAAAGCCCATTAGACAGCCATGGAACGGTGTTACATGGCTGAGATCAGGACATTGCCCAGCATTCAAAACTCTTGCAATCAATAACCCCTTGACTGGGCATCATTGTAGGCCAGTGAGCCAGAATCTTCAGAAAAAGAAGAAAAATCATTGAGTAAGTGTTTTTCCAAAGGCTGTGTAAGAAGATAACAAACATCATTAATTTAGGCGGAGATGGTTGTGTAGTAGGAATGTCCCTGGTCTAGTAATCCTGAAGCCCTGGGTAATACTCTGGGGAACATGGGTTCAAAACCTACCAATCGATGAATATGAAATATAAAGCTAGTCTCAGTAATAGTGCCCATGTTGATTGTTGTAATAACCCATCCAGCTCTCTAACGTCCTTTAGGGACGGAAATCTGCCTTCCTTACCCGGTCTTGCCCATGCGTGACTCCAGGCCCACAGGGTTGTCTCTGAAATGCCCTCTGAAATGGCTGAGCAAGCCACTCAGTCCAAGGGCAATTAATGATGGGCAATCCATACTGCCCCTGCCAGAGATACCCACATCACAAGAACAAGAAAAAAAAAATACTCTGGCTGGACTAGTGTCCTTCATCAAAATGCCTTCCTTCCTCATAAGCATGAATGTTTACAGAGAACCAGAGGTCTGTGCCTTCACTAAGAACTGGAGACGACAGCACCGAAACAGGCTACTCAATCTGACTAATTTGTGCTGGTGTTTATTTTCCACTTGAGATGCTCTCACTCTAATTCCCTCTTCTGGCCTTGAACCCCAAATTCCTCCAATTCCCACCACCCTCCTATATTTACGTTGCGTCTTTCAGGACCTCTGGATGCTCAAAGCGCATTACAGCAAATGAAACATTTCCTGAAGTGCAGTCGCAGGAAAGAGGGCAGCCAATATGTGCACAGCAAGCTCCCACAAACAGCAATGAGCTTATGACCAGACCATCTATTTTGGAGATGTTGGTTGAGGGATGACAATTGGGCAGGACACCAGAGAGAACAATCCCTGCTGTTGAAATAGTAACTGTAGGATCTATTCCATCCACCCTGGTTTAATGTCGCGACCAAGAGAAATCACCTCCGATAGTGCAGCACTCCTTCAGTATTGCCGTGGGAGTGTCAGCCTAGATTTTGCACATGAAGCCCCCGGGGTGGGACCTGAGCCCATAGCTTTCACATTCAGAGGAGCTTCCCATTAACAGCACAGAGGCAGTCATTTGACCCAGAGAGAGTGACAGAAGCCTGCAATCGGTGCCCGGTTCCATTGGTCCATTGTGGTGCAATTCCCCGGCACAGAAGATGGTGGAATTTTGAATGTAAATTCTCTTCAGGTCACATTGAGTTCCTGCTATCTTTTGCACTCATTTTAAAATCATCATGCTAGAAGCTAGCCCCACCTACAAACCTAGCCGCACCCCAGGACAAGTGAATTTCCATTGGTCGTTTCTGCTAATTGTGCTCGTTTGTGGGACTTCAAAGTATTACGATCCCAGTTAATGGACAGGAAGATCCCAGAATGGAATTCTGCCTGAAAAGACCAACTTTTACTATTTTTATAAAACGTGGTGTACACAGGACGTCTAATTAGTTGTAACAACAGGAAAAAAACATTTATTAAACATGAAAAATTGAATTATGATACAATACGCCTTTACTCGCCCCTTAGCTTAACAGTTGCACACAGGTTTTAAGATTAACAAGGATTACAAAATGCATCTTAAACTATAATGGTATCATTAATGCAAAGTTCCTTTTAAGCACACAAGATGGCTGTGGTCAAATACATTCTCCACTCTGAACCCCAAATTAATGTTTGTGGATGTCTCCTCAGAATCCCCCCAGAAGATTATGTGTTTCCAAACTCCACTCCCCAAAACACGCTTTAAAATCTTCTCTCGCAATAATGCTGTCCCTCAATGGTTTGCATTCCGAAACCCAGACCAGGTTTTCCAAATTACACTTTCAAACAAAGCTTCTGCTCCACTTTTAACCCCAACCCCATTAGGATTTCTTTGTCTTGACTGCTGTGCAAACAGTGCACAATTGCTTTAACACTCAATTCCCAGACTGTATTAAATTATCGTAAGCTGTTTTATTTACCTGCGAAGGTTGCTGACCCACTTTAAATATTGTTCATGCAGTTGTCTCTTTAACTCAGAACACTTTATTTACTCTTCCTTAAATTCTTCTGAACAATACCTTAGGCTCAGTTCTTTTAACTTCAGGCGTCTAAAATGTTCTTTCTGTCCCAATTCCCTGATTATCGGGATTGTATCTTGTTCCTTAGGAAGCCTGCATCTTTGCAACTCCCTTGTCCTGTCCAGCTTTTACTGGCAGAGTTGAGAGCTGTTCACTCCTCAGTGGCCTGCCTCCAACTGCTCTGGATTCCTGTTAAAACTAAGAACAAAGGAAAGCCCTTCCGTCTGGGAAGTGGGCCTTTTAATAAGGGCATGAGGATCCACACAAAGTAAAATAAAATAAACAAAGTACAGCACAGTATATACTCAGCCTGGTCAATAAAGGTCCTCTGCCCCTACCATGAGCCATGGGGAAGATAATCATACCCATCCCATAGGACCCGTGCGGACTATTATAGGCCCCTGTACCCATTACTATTCTTCACTCTGTAGCCCTCTCTAAGCACAATAGAAACACATTTGGAACTTAACCAACCCCCACACATACAAAGACCATTGTCCAGCATGAATCTAACCATATGTTTTTTCCTTCCAGGCACAGAAACATTGAACTAAACCCACTTAAATCTATTCCTTATTTCTAACGTGAACCAATACAACTATAAACCTCTTAAAACCGCCTTTATTTTCCTAACAAAAGAAGCCCCAAAAAATAAACCAGAGCTTAAGGACACCAGTGAAGATGTATTTAAATAATTTTGCATGTATTTCTTTATATTTACCCAGGAACTCACTGCTTGCATCCAATCTAATTGAAAGATAGATCTGTGTATTTTCTTAAATTCACTTCCAGTGATTTAATTCACAAATTGTGGATTGACACTAATTCAAGTGCATGTTAATTCTGCTAAAACTATTTTTGACTGTGTTACTCAAACTTTACCCAAAGAACAAAGAACAAAGAACAAAGAAATGTACAGCACAGGAACAGGCCCTTCGGCCCTCCAAGCCCGTGCCGACCATACTGCCCGACTAAACTACAATCTTCTACACTTCCTGGGTCCGTATCCTTCTATTCCCATCCTATTCATATATTTGTCAAGATGCCCCTTAAATGTCCCTATCGTCCCTGCCTCCACTACCTCCTCCGGTAGTGAGTTCCAGGCACCCACTACCCTCTGCGTAAAAAACTTGCCTCGTACATCTACTCTAAACTTTGCCCCTCTCACCTTAAACCTATGCCCCCTAGTAATTGACCCCTCTACCCTGGGGAAAAGCCTCTGACTATCCACTCTGTCTATGCCCCTCATAATTTTGTATACCTCTATCAGGTCGCCCCTCAACCTCCTTTGTTCCAGTGAGAACAAACCGAGTTTATTCAATCGCTCCTCATAGCTTAAGCCCTCCATACCAGGCAACATTCTGGTAAATCTCTTCTGCACCCTCTCTAAAGCCTCCACATCCTTCTGGTAGTGTGGCGACCAGAATTGAACACTATACTCCAAGTGTGGCCTAACTAAGGTTCTATACAGCTGCAACATGACTTGCCAATTCTTATACTCAATGCCCCGGCCAATGAAGGCAAGCATGCCGTATGCCTTCTTGACTACCTTCTCCACCTGTGTAGCCCCTTTCAGTGATCTGTGGACCTGTACTCCTAGATCTCTTTGACCCAGTTACTACTTAATATTGCAAGGACCATTTTTTAAAGGAACATTCTTTTATCAAAAAAAGTCAATAAAATAAAAATGAGGAGCATTGATAAGGTAGATAGTCGACATCTTTTTCCAATGATAGAGGGGTCTAGAACTAGAGGGCATAGGTTTAAGATGAGAGGGGAGAGATACTAAAGAGACCAGAGGGGAAATTTCTTCACACAGAAGGTGGTGAGCATCTGGAACGAGCTGCCAGAGGCAGTGGTAGAGGTGGGTACATTTTCTTCCTTTAAAAAGCAGTTAGACAGTTACATGGGCAGGATGGGTATAGAGGGACATGGGCTAAATGTGGGCAAGTGGGACTAGCTTAGTGATAGAAACTGGGCGGCATGGACAAGCTGGGCCGAAGGGCCTGTTTCCATGCTGTAAACATCTATGACTCTGACTTTAAAAATGCAGTCTCAGTCTGCTGTTTCGTTGTAAATTCAACCTTTGGCAAAATGTAATGAGCTGGCAGTAAGTTTTTTATAATGTTTAAAATCCATCTCCCAAGAAATACAGTAAAATATGACAATGCGACAAAAAACAAAAACCTTCTCGGTGAGTTATTGATGCTGCCTTTATTCTGATTTATAGAGACTCCTTTATGTTAAATTCTAAGGTAAGTATTGAGATCAGTGTTGGCAAAGCATCAGTCACTTCTGTCCATCTACCATAAACTGGTTGAAGGGGAAATTGTGAGAATATCAACTTCTTACCTGTTCACTCTGCCACAAGAAGAGCTATTGTCCCCGGAGAGGAGTTACGTTGTTAAGACTGGGAAATAATTAATATTCTGTCTCTGAGTTCCTACCTGACTGGAGTATTAATGGGGCTCTGAATGCCTTTAGGTCTAACTACAGAATATGGCTGTACTGTGTAAGATACGAGAAGTCTGGACACTTTTACAGCATGCAAAGTATTTACATTATATATATTAATCTTTCAAATTTCAGCAAATCATTATCTACCATTTGTCCGGCAGCAGGTTCAATTTGATTTACTTGCCAGGGAGGGACTTACAGAGCTCCAGACAAAACACAGGGATGTGGGATTAAGCACTGCCACGCTGTCAAAGAACCGGGTCAAATGACTGCCTCTGTGCTGTAAGTTTCTGTGATTCTGATAACTTTCAAAAGCGAATTGGATAAATTCTGAAGGGGGAAATTTACAGGGTTATCCAGAAGGAACAGTTGAGTGGACTAATTGGGTAGCTCGACCAAAGAGCTAGAACAGGCAGGATGGGCTGCATGGTCTCTTTCCAGGCTGTACTATTCAATGAAACTTTTCCTCCTGCTAAGAACATTTATTCTTGCTTCCCAACTGTCTGCGTTTCCTGACACAGTGAACAACTCCAAATTCAGTGTCACCGAACTCAATATTGTTTTGATCCACCTTCTCTTCTCACCAATTGTTTTTAACCTCCATCTTACATCTTTCCACTAAGTTTCACAATGAGGAAAAGGTATGGCTACGCATGTCCCCATGTGTCCAAACTGTTCTGTACTTGTCACCCGGCTACTTTATATCTGCCCTGAATCCCACAGTCGACATTCTCCATTCCCATGATGAGTAACTAAATCTACTTAGACATAGAGAGAAAAGCAGTGTCGACTCTATCATATCAGAGAGGATAGCTGACACTAGGTAATAAAACTATCAGTTAATGGAGGAATGACCTTAAACCATGTAAAAACATTAAGCGTTTTACGGGGATCACCTAATCACCTTGATTTAAATTATAGGCTTGGTTTACCGTTCTATCTGTAATTTATTATAATCCACATCGTGGTATCAATCAGATACAATCACCATTAATGAAAGTTAGAAGAGCTAAAATGATACTAATGAAATAGCTCATGATATCGATGCAGAATAAGAGGGTCACATGATTCTCTATAGGTTTTAAGAAGGGAATAAATTGCCTGGATGAATGTTCGAACGATTATCCGTCCTATGATAGTCAGCTTGGGTTCATTGGCCCGTCTGTTTGTTCATTTGCCCTTCTGATTCCGCAGCTAAATGATTCACGTGGAATCTGTGACTCATTGTCCAAGTCTGACTTTCTATTGGGTGAACTTTCCCTGAGCTGTGAGGTCAATGACATGAGGAAGGGCAGAGATTTAAAGTAAATGATGAAAAGGTTAGTGGGAAGCTGAGGAGAATTTTTACACCCAGAGAGAGGTGTGGACCTGGAATTCACTGCTTGAAGGAGGAGTAGTGTTAGAAATCCTTACCTCAATAACGTGCAGTTGAAGTGTTGTAACCCGCAAGACTATGGACTTGGTGCTGGGAGGTGGTATTAGACTGGATGGTTCATTTTCAGTGTGCAGGAACACGCTCAAATTACCTCTTTTTGTGTCATACATTTTTCTCTGTTTCTGTATCCCTACGAATTAACTTTTAAGGCTATTTTTCAGGCCATTGTTACAACTAGGTGAAGACAGGTGAAAGGGCTCCCCCTTTTCTCCCACTCCTCGTTCGATCGTAACAAGGTTTTCTTAAATTTCAGAGAATTAATGTGTTAATTCAACGTATGTACTTAAGTGTTGATGCGGCTGATTGCAAAATACTCAGTCTGACAAGCTTCCTTGAGTTTAAACGAATAAGGACACGATGCTCCCAAAAGGGAACAAAGTCCCACAGTGAGCACATTTAACCCCGTGTTTCCCAGTGCGAAGAAACACATGCCTATTCAACAGCCGAAGCCACACATAGACCTGTTTTATACAGTGAGGAGTAGGCTACGCTCACCAGAACTCCCCAGTGTAGCAAGAGATCGGGATGCCATTTTTAAATGGTGTCCCGATCTCCAAGGCCCCCAAAGCGATCCCTGACCTCACAGGCCACCCCCGGTCCGATCGCACATGCACAAAAATGCCAGCTCGGCAGTGTCTACTCGGCAGTGCCTATGCCAGCGCCACCTGGTCACCTTGGCAGTGCCAAGTGCCAAGGTGGCACAGCCAGGGTGCCCAGGTGGCAACAGCAGTCTCAAGGTCAGGGTACCACCCTGCTCAAAGGGCATGCAGCTGGGGGCCTCCAATCCCCTGGGAGACCCCCCACGTGTGCCATTCCATCTGGTCCCCGTTTGTGGGGACCAGTGCGAAACAGCGTCCACCCGAGGTCTCTGAGGAGAAGGGGATGGATCCCAACACCTCAGGTACCTCGGGAATCTACACATTCGAGTGCGACTAGCTGTCTCGCTCTAATATGCAGATTTGCTAAAAATTGATCCCGCCCACAATGGGGGCGCAATGTCACGCGGGATCATGTTGGATCTCACGAGGAGTTGCGAGCCTGGCAGATCCCCGGAACGGGGCCTCCCGGCTTTTATCGGCCACCCTGCAACGCGGCGAGCTACTTTTCTGGCGCTACGTGGCCATTGGATTGCCCCCTAAGTGTTTTCTTTGTGCTTCATAACCCAACCAGGTAAAGATATTAAAATATTAAAACACATAAATAGACATTGCATCACACACACACACACACACATACACACTGCAGGGTTGTTGTAATAAAAAATAAAACATCAAAGTGTCTTGTGATGTCTGGCCTTTGATCCGCGATGGGAAATAGTTGATAGTCTATTCATGTTAACGAAGGAGTTTCCACCTCCTTTGGTCAAAACTATCGACACACAATAGAGGCAAATAGATCTCCTCAGCACTTCCCGTGCTTAATCAGTTGCGTTACTTCACCTTAGTTACCTGGTTGCCCTGGAGACGCAAAATCTGAGGTCTGATTGGCCTTGCCTTTTTGGGCTAAATCCTGAAAAAGGCAGGTGTCGGCCCGTTGATTGTAATCCACAGTTCAGAACCTTCCAGAAATCTGAACAACTTCCGTTCCAAAGGTCAGGTGCCCTGTGGTCGGTGGCTATTGTTTTCTATTTTTAAAAATGTTTTTATTCTCCATTTTCACATTTTCCTTCAAAATTTACACCCCACCCACAAACAGTAAACGGTAACAAATACAAAATCAATCCCCTTAACAATACCAACGATCCCATCCCCCCACCACCCGAAACAACGGCCCACCTGTCAATATATGCATCCGATAAAACAAACCCTCCCACGGTGGCAACAATAAGCAAAGGAGAAAAAGAAAAAGGAGTCCGGGACCGCCCATGGTGACCATTAACCTAGAGAGTCCACTCCCCCTTCTACACTCAACGCCTCCCAACCTCTGAAAGAGTACCGTAAATGATACCCAAGAGTTGTAAACACCCCCCCCCCCCCACTCTCCAACTCCTCCCGTCCACTGCCTCTTGTAAAACTCCTCCTCCCAACCTCAGTTCCTTTCCCCCCAACTTTCCACCCCGGCTAGACCACTCGGACCCTGTTCTGCCAGGCTCCGATGGCCGCAGCCCCTCCCCCACCTCACTCCCGTTCACTGGCCGGCTTAAACCGGCCAGCGTGGAGGCCCCCGCCCCGGTCCCTTTCCCCCTTGCCCGGCCCTAGTAAAGCCCAGAAATCCCCTTTTTAGCACACAAACCCCGCATATCCACCTACACCCCAAAGAGCCCTCATTTTGAGTCAAAGTCCCATCACTTCCCTTGTCCAAATATATACAACATTGGCTCCTTTAGCCTCTACACCCGCGCGCAGTGAAACAAAAAAGAAGAAAATACAATCATGAGGTTACATCGGCACATGGCCATTTCTCAATTTCTCAGTTCTGCCACAGTCCTTCTGCTTTCGCAAACTCCTCCGCTGCTTCCGCCGTTCCAAAATAAAAGTCCTTGAGCTTGTAAGTCACCCTCAGCTTCGCTGGATATACAATACCGCACTGCACCTTGCTAATGTACAGTGCCCTCTTCACCCGGTTGAAGGCAGCCCGCCTCCTCGCCAGCTCCACCGTAAAGTCCTGGTATACACGTATACCAGCTCCAGCCCACTGTACCACCCGCTTCTGCTTGGCCCAGCTCAGGACCTTCTCCTTCACTCTGTACCTACGGAAGCACAGAGTCACTACCCTTGGCGGCTCACTTGCCTTTGGTACAGGCCTCCACGACCGATGAGCCCGATCCAGTTCATATCGGGAGGGATCCTCCCCCTCCCCCAATAGTTTCGCCAGCATCGTGGCAAAATACTCAGTCGGCCTCGGTCCTTCAACTCCTTCGGGCAGCCCCACAATCCTCAAATTCTGTCGCCTGGATCTGTTTTCCCTGTCTTCCATTTTTCCTCGCAGATCCTTGTTAATCTCCATCACCTTCCACATCTCCTTCCCCATCGAGGTAAGTTTATCACCGTGCTGCAATAACGTCTCCTCCACTTCCTTCAGCGCCTCCCCTTGCTCTCGCACCTCCGCCACTGCGCTCGCCACCGCCTTCGTCACCGGGGAAACCGCCTCCTCCACCAGCACACTTGTAGCGCACAAAGACTCACGAGAGACGAATAGAGATGAAGTCGATGAGGCTTTATTAAGCGTGACTTGTTCCCCGCAGTCCAGTAGCTGACTGGCCTGCGGGGGAGAACTCCAGGTTCTTATACTCCGCCTTCAGGGCGGAGCTAGAGGTCAACAGCCAACCAGGACCCGGGATCTGTCAGTCAATGACATCACGGCTTCACAGTCCCACATGACCCCTAATGCATACTACCACAACACTCAAAACCTCTCTCATCTCCTTCCTCATTGTCTCCATGTATCTTGTAAACTGCCTTTCGAATTCCGCAGCCATCACCTTAGTTATTTCTTCAGCCGTAAGCAGTGCGGCCTCCCCTGGTGCTCCAGCCTCCATTTTCCTTGGTGACCCCACGGTGACCTTTCCACTCCCCGACAGACCTTCAGCTGTTTTCCTTACGGACGTTCTTTTGCTCACCCTCGACAATTTTCTGCACTGTGCCTCCTCTGTGCCTTCTCCCTGCTTTTGCCGCCTCCGCGGACCCTGGGACCGGGCTTAAAAACCCCGAAAATGCCGTTCCCGAACGGGAGCCCTCCATTGTGCGGCCGCCTCCCGCCCGCCGTCACCGGAAGTCGTGGCTATTGTTTTTAACAGTTGAAACTGCCTTTTTATAAAAATTCCACATGTGAGTCCAGCAGCTGAAATTGAAATTTAGTATTTGACATCAAAACGCTCCCGTAATCCTTCATAACCCCCGATGTTTTTTTTAAAACTTGCTCCCATCTCACAATGAGTCTAATCCAAATATAATGCTTTGATTTTTATTGAGCAGAGCTCAATTTAAAAAATGATCTAAAAATGCTATGACAGGTGAAATCAAAAGTCACAAATGGGTGTGAGAAAGAGTGAAATGGAAAGAAATGAGTGAGGAGAATTTGAATAATATTTAGTGAGGATCGTTGATGCTGTTGAATGGACACATTTCCACCTCAGGCACCTGCACAGCTAGCGTTCAATTGCATGCAGAGTTCCTGTCCCAGTACACGAGTGTACCTTTGCCACTTCCCACACGACAGTTTGCCATTTCTTCTATCCTTAGACCTGATCACCATTGCCAATTATTGACATGGGGCGAAATTCTCCCCCAACGGCGGGATGCCCGCCGACTGGCGCCAAAGCCGGCGCAAATCAGACGGGCATCGCGCCGGCAAAAAGGTGCGGAAGTCTCCGCATCTTTGGGGGCCTAGCCCCAACATTGAGGGGCTAGGCCGACGCCGGAGGGATTTCCGCCCCGCCAGCTGGCGGAAATGGCGTTTGTTGCCCCGCCAGCTGGCGCGGAAATGCGGCGCATGCGCGGGAGCGTCAGCGGCCGCTGTCAGTTTCCCAGCGCATGCGCGGGAGCGTCAGCGGCCGCTGTCAGTTTCCCGCGCATGCGCAGTGGGGAGAGTCACTTCCACCTCCGCCATGGTGGAGACCGTGGCGGAGGCGGAAGGGAAAGAGTGCCCCCACGGCACAGGCCCGCCCGCAGATCGGTGGGCCCCAATCGCGGGCCAGGCCACCGTGGGGGCACCCCCCGAGGTCAGATCGCCCCGCGCCCCCCCCCAGGACCCCGGAGCCCGCCCATGCCGCCTGGTCCCGCCGGTAAATACCAGGTTTGATTTACGTCGGCGGGACAGGCAATTCCTGGGCGGGACTTCGGCCCATCCGGGCCGGAGAATCCAGCGGGGGGTCCCGCCAACCGGCGCGGCCGGATTCCCGCCCCCGCCCAATCTCCGGGAGCGGAGACTTCGGCGGGGGCGGGATTCACGGCGGCCAACGGCCATTCTCCGACCCGACGGGGGGTCGGAGAATGACGCCCATGATTTCGCTGTTCAGTCACACTGTTCCATCCTAACAGACTGGAATTTCCTTCGACCTGTTGTCAATCTCAGAATTAAAAGTTTTGCTATATATTTATAAGGGGTGGCATGGTGGTTAGCACTGCTGCCTCACAGCTCCAGGGGCCTGTGTTCAATTCCGGCCTCAGGTGACTGTGTTAGTTTGCATTCTTCCCCATGTGTGCGTGGGTTTCCTCCGGGTGCTCCAGTTTCCTCCCACAGTCCAAAGATGTGCAGGTTAGGTGGATTGGCCATGCAATATTGCCCCTTAGGGTGGGGTCACTGGAATAGGGCGGGGAAATGGGCCAGGTAGGGTGGTCTTTCGAAGGGCTGGTGCAGACTCAATGGGCCAAATGGCTGTTCTAATGATAATAATCTTTATTGTCACAAGTAGGCTTCCATTACACTGCAATGAAGTTACTGTGAAAAGCCCCGAGTCAGGGCAGCACTGTCAGGGCAGCACGGTGGCGCAGTGGATAGCACAGCTGCCTCACGGCGCCGAGGTCCCAGGTTCGACCCTGGCTCCGGGCCACTGCCTATACGGAGTTTGCTCATTCTCCCCGTGTTTGCATGGGTTTCACCCCCACAACCCAAAGACATGCAGGGCAGGTGGATTGGCCACGCTACAATTGCCCCTTAATTGGAAAAAATGAATTGGATACCCTAAATTAAAAAAAAAAGAAAAGCCCCTAGTCGCCACATTCCGGCACCTGTTCGGGTACACAGAGGGAGAATTCAGAATGCCCAAATTACCTAACAAGCACGTCTTTGGGACTTGTGGGAGGAAATCAGAGCACCTGGAGGAAACCCTCGCAGACACGGGGAGAACGTGCAGACTCCACACTGACAGTGACCCAAGCTGGGAATCGAACCTGGGGCCCTGGAGCTGTGAAGCAACAGTGACTAACCACTATGCTACTATGGTCATCACCCATCTGTTGTGCAGGCAAACCTCTAACTCAAATCTTACATGTGAGACTTCAGTTGCTTAATGGGAAGAATAATTGAGGTAGTTTTCCGTGACCTTCAGCTAATGGTTCCCACATAACTCTGATAATGAGGAGAGCGTGCGTGAGGAAATTAGGGATCCTGGTTGCAAACAATAACCTTCAGTGTGCTTGATTGGACTCCGATGTGAAGCTCACCATAGCCCACCAATACTCACTGACTAGACTCACAAGGGGCTGTTTAGCACAGGGCTAAATCGCTGGCTTTTAAAGCAGACCAAGGCAGGCCAGCAGCACGGTTCAATTCCCATACCAGCCTCCCCGAACAGGCGCCGGAATGTGGCGACTAGGGGCTTTTCACAGTAACTTCATTGAAGACTACTTGTGACAATAAGCGATTTTCATTTCATTTCATTTCAGAAACAAACGTTGAGCACTGGGGCTGGGATGGTTCGGTGTAATCATACCCAACAACAGACTGTATCTTCAAGGTGCAAGATGGATTAAATTGAATAAAGCTTTGCGTCTTTCAAAGGCAGCACAAACTGGGCAAACTTCATTTTCAGTGATTTTTGATTTTTTTGTAATTCCCAGGATGCTGGAACGGTCAGCATTCAGGGGCGAGATTCTCCGGAAGCGGCGCGATGTCCGCCGACTGGCGCCCAAAACGGCGCCAATCAGACGGGCATCGCGCCGCCCCAAAGGTGCGGAATGCTCCGCATCTTTGGGGGCCGAGCCCCAACATTGAGGGGCTAGGCCGGCGCCGGACGGATTTCCACCCCGCCAGCTGGCAGAAAAGGCCTTTTGTGCCCCGCCAGCTGGCGCGGAAATGACATCTCCGGGCGGCGCATGCGCGGGAGCGATAGCGGCCACTGACAGTTTCCCGCGCATGCGCAGTGGAGGGAGTCTCTTCCGCCTCCGCCATGGTGGAGACCGTGGCGGAGGCAGAAGGGAAAGAGTGCCCCCACGGCACAGGCCCGCCCGCGGATCGATGGGCCCCGATCACGGGCCAGGCCACCATGGGGGCACCCCCCGGGGCCAGATCGCCCCGCGCCCCCCCCAGGACCCTGGAGCCCGTCCGCGCCGCCTTGTCCTGCCGGTAATTTAGGCCGGCGGGACAGGCATTTTAGTGGCGGGACTTCGGCCCATCCGGGCCGGAGAATCGAGCGGGGGGGGGCCCGCCAATCGGCGCGGCGCGATTCCCGCCCCCGCCGAATCTCCGGTGCCGGAGACTTCGGCAACCGGCGGGGGCGGGATTCACGCCAGCCCCCGGCGATTCTCCGACCCGGCGGGGGGTCGGAGAATTTCGCCCCTGATACCCAACCTGAGTTATCTTCGTTGCTCAGATAAAATCAAATTACTGCGGATGCTGGCATCTGAAACAAAAACTGAAAACGCTGAGAAATCTCAGCAGGTCTCCTGCAGATGCTCCACTGATGCTGTCAGAACTGCTGAGATTTTCCAACATTTTCTGTCTTTGATCCTGATTCTTGGCTATATTTTTATGCAGTCGCAGCATGTGGGCATTGTTAGCTAGGCCAGAACTTATTGTTCACCCCTAATTGCCCCTTGAGAAGGTGGTGGTGAGTTGCCTTTTTGAGCCGCTGCAGTCCATGTGGTGTAGGTACACCCACTGTGCTGTTAGGGAGGGAATTCCAGGAATTTGACCCAGCGACAGTGAAGGAACGGCGATATATTTCCAAGTCAGGATGGTGAGTAGTTTGGAGGGGAACCTCCAGGTGGTGAGGTTCCCAGGTATCTGCTGCTCTTGTCCTTCTAGCTGGTAGTGGTCATGAATTTAGAAGGTGCTGCCTAAGGAACCTTGGTGAATTTCTGCAATGTATCTTGTAGATGGTGCACACGGCTGACACTGTTCATCTGTACTGGAGGGATTGAATGCTTCCAATCAAACGGGCTGCTTTGTCCTGGATGGTGTCAAGCTTCTTGAGTGTTGTTAGAGCTGCATTCATCCAGGCAAATGAAGAGTATTCCATCACACTCCTGCCTTGTAGATGGTGGGCAGGCTTTGGGGAGTCAGGAGGTGAGTTCCTCAGCGCAGGATTCCGAGCCTTTGACCTGCTCTTGTAGCCACAGTATTCATACGGCTCGTCTACTTCTGTTTCTGGTAAATGGCAACCCCCAGGATATTGATTCTGGGGGATTCAGCGATGGTAATGCCATTGGATTTCATGGGGCAATGATTAGATACTCTCTTGTTGAAGATGGTCATTGCCTGGTACTTGTGCACACAATATTACTTGCCACTTGTCAGCCCAAGCCTGGATATTGTTGAGGTCTAGCTGCACTTGGACATGGACTGCTTGAACATCTGAGGAGTGCAATCATCAGCGAGCATCCTCACCTCTGCACTTATGGTGGAAGGAAGGTCATTGATGAAGCAGCTGAAGATGTTTGGCTCGAGGAGGCTACCCCGAAGAACTCCTCAGGGAATATCCACAGGTTAGTTAAGAATATATCATATTGGTGTGCAACTGGAGTCACCGAGAGGCCAGACTGGGCAGGTTTTCTCCCCAAAATGACAACAGTGAATCAGAGGGATGTTTATGACAATAAAACAGTTTCATGGTCATTTTTACAATAATCAGTTTTTTTATTTCCAGAATATGATGTTTCTGAACCTAACTTTAAACTTTTTCATTCCCATGTGGGTGGGGCTTAAACACTTGTTCTCTGGGTCAGTAGCCTGTTAATAATACCACTAAATTATCATATTTATCTTAATTAAGATTGTCATAAAAATGTTCTTTTCAAAGCCTGTCCTTTCTATGAACTCTGGACTCCACTTCATCAAAATAATTAATGATGAAAATTTTACATTGGTAGAAAAAGTCGAGTGCAGAACTCGTGCCATTATCCCACCTCGATTTCTGGCCAACTTTATGTCCAATTAGAATCATGGCTGTGAGGCACCTGTGGGGCTGTTTGGCGCTGTCACTGCCTGCATTGTTCAGCAGCTGGCTTCATTTTTATGGAATGTCCCTGAATACCCCAGTGGGAAACCCCTACGCCCTGAAGCAAAATGCGAACACTGGAAGATTTTCTGGTCTGTAGGAGGGCAAGGTCATTCAAACAATTGGATCTGTGACCTACTGACAGCACTGTGTGATGTGTACAGCTCAGCCTTTCCCACCCACACATTTCTACTCTTGACGCAGTTCTTTATTTCTCCTCTGGGACAATGGTTGGCACTCTCACCTCTGAATCAGAAAGTTGTGGGTTCAGACCCCACGGCCGAGACCGGAGTACAAAATCCAGGTTGCACTGGTGGGTGTGTCATCTTTCAGATGTAACATTAAACCATCTGTACGGAGTCTGCACATTCTCCCCGTGTGTGCGTGGATTTCCTCCGGGTGCTCCGGTTTCCTCCCACAGTCCAAAGATGTGCAGGTTAGGTGGATTGGCCATGATAAAGTGCCCTTAGTGTCCAAAATTGCCCATAGTGTTGGGTGGGGTTACTGGGTTATGGGGATAAGGTGGAGGTGTTGACCTTGGGTAGGGGGCTCTTTCCAAGAGCCGGTGCATACTCGATGGGCCGAATGGCCTCCTTCTGCACTGTAAATTCTATGATAATCTATGAAAGTGCCGTCCATCCTATTAGATGGATATAAAATATCCTATTGCACTGCTTTGAGTTGGGGCAAGGCAATTTTCTGTATCTTTATCTGTACCCATCCTTTAATCAACATCTCTGAAGAAACAAGTTACCTGTGTATTATAAAATTGATGTTTGTGGGAGCTTGCCGTGCACAAACTGTCCTCTGTGTGTCTGCTCTACACGTCAGAAATAATTCATTGCTGGGTGGCACATGGCGCAGTGGTTAGCACTGGGGCTGCGGTGCTGAGGACCCGGGTTCGATCCCGGCCCTGGGTAACTGTCCGTATGGAGTTTGCACATTCTCCCCGTGTCTGCGTGGGTTTCACCCCCACAACCCAAAAATGTGCAGGGTGGGTGGATTGGCCACACTAAATTGCCCCTTAATTGGGCCAAAAAAATAAATTACGTACTCTAAATTTATTTTAAAGAACAAATAATTCATTGGCCGTAAAGAGCTTTGGGAAATCTCTATGGTTGTGAAGAGTACTATCGCAATCAAAATCATTCTTTCCCTCATAGTGAGGAGGACATCAGTAAATAGTTCAAACGAGTACCGAGCTTTGGGTGAGGGCATCAAAAACTGGGCTTTTTTCAACAGTAGAAAAGTTTGGGGTGGGGGAAGGGTTGCTTAAAGAGCTAAATATTGCGGCAAGGTAGCACAGTGGTTAGCACGGTTGCTTCACAGAGCCAGGGTCCCAGTTTCAATTCCCGGCTTGGATCACTGTCTGTGCGGAGTCTGCACGTTCTTCCAGTGTCTGCGTGGGTTTCCTCCGGGTGCTCCGGTTTCTTCCCATAAGTCCCGAAAGACCTGCTGTTAGGTGAATTGAACATTCTGAATTCTCCCTCTGTGTACCCAAACAGGCGCCGGAGTGTGGCGACTAGGGGATTTTCACAGTAACTTCATTGCGGTGTTAATGTGAGCCTACTTGTGGCACTAATAAAGATTATTATTATATTGGAAACACATTCCAAATGCCAAGTTGAATTTCATTACCATATTTGAACTGGATTTCCATTGTGCAATTGACAACCAAATTTAAAATTGCCCCTGGCTGCGTAGATTTGCCAAGAGCCAAGAAATACTACATTGAAAAGTAGTTGGGAGCTGCCAGGTCCTCAAGGTAAATGCAATTTATAGCACTTCTTGTGGGCCAGGGGTGGAGAGGTGCTCACCTGCCCCCCCCCCCCCCCCCCCCCCCCATCACCCATCCCTCAAGGTAAACTTCAAACTCATCCATATCTAACCTCATGCCCCTCACCCTGAAAGCTCCTCTCCCAGTGGGCAAGCTTCCCTTAATAAAAGCAAATTACTGGAATCTGAAATCAAAGGGAAAAGGCTGGAAAATCTCAGCAGGTCTGGCAGCATCTGTAGGGAGAGAAACGAGCTAACGTTTCGAGTCCAGGTGACCCTTTGTCAACAGTTTGGGAACAGTTAATGTTGATTTATTCAAATGCAGATTAGAGAGATTTCTTTCTGAAAATAATATCTTGGGACGCAGTCGAGGTATAATTTGAGGCATAACATGGCGTGCTTGGGCAGAACAAATCATTAACTTCCTTGACATTGTATCATGTGACTACCAGGATGACGGAAGGTGGACTGGATTGACTTTGCTCTTTCTTCATCCAGCTGTTCCTATGAAATGTTCCAGCGAGTTTTGTAACAAGTTTTGAGGCTGCTTCAGAAAAAGCTCTAATATCATCTCCTCAAAGCAAAGAAGGATGGCAATAAATGGCACCTTAATTGATTCCAAGAATGAATCAAACTCAATGACGTGTGTTATAACCCACATGAGATCTACGGGGTTGGAGCAGTCAATCCCCTCGTGAGTCTCGCCGAGTACGAGCCCCCCGGCTAATGGGGTGGGGAGCCCTGAGGACATTCATGGTTAAGTTCTACATAAAGTTGGCCAGGTATGGAACCGACAGAGCAGACCCAGCTGGGATCTGATGTGTATTGTAAATATAATTGCTTCGCAATAAACATAGCTTTTTTTCACTTACTCAATTTGGGACTCGTCTGTGGCTTACCAAACTGGCAACGAGGATAAAATTGGACTACTGTCGATGCTGCTACACCGTCAGATGAACAATCATCTCCTTTCCACTGCTGGACTAAGGTTGGAGTGAATTTCTTTTTCTATCGCAAAAAGGTCGGACGTGTTCGACGTGAGCATAGAGGGTTGGACACAGTGCGCAGAAAGCATGCGTTACTTTTTCCGGGCGAACACTAACACTGATGTGGATCGACAGACTGTGATATTACTGACTGCATGTAGAGCTCATACCTATGGAGTGATAAAGAGCCTTGCCAATCCCGCAGCTCCAGATACTAAGACTTTTGAAGAATTGGTAACCATAGTAGCTCAACACTTCAACATTAAACCGTCCGTTAAGGCGTAGTGATACCATTTTTAACATGGCAAAGGGGACGTTTGGAGAGTCCCTTCAACTAAGGGGAACAGCTGCTCCCCCTCCATCCTGTCTCTGCCCCTCATAATCTTCTAAACCTCAATCAGATCGTCCCTCGGTCTTCTCTGCTTCAATGAAAACAACCCAAGCCTATTCAACCTCTCTTCATAACTTAAAAGTTCCATTTCAGGCAACATCCTGGTGAATCTCATACACACCACTTCCGTGCAATCACATCCTTCCTATTATGTGACCGGAATTGCACACAGTACTCCAGCTGTGGCCTCACCAAAGTTTTATACAACTCCAACAGAAGAGCAGTGGGGGGGGGGGGGGGGGGGGTGCGTATAATAAGGATTAGGGTTAGGGTTTACCCTTCCCCATCAGAGAAGCAACACCCACACCATCGTGGTGATATTTTGTGGCATTCTATTTGCTTTTGGATAGCTGATTTCGGAAGAGCATAGGGTTGCCAACCCTCCAGGGGAGGGTTGGAGTCTCCCCTGGAGTCTCCAGCAATTGAAGACCAGTCTCCAGATCACAGCTCTGTGCAAACCCGGAGAAAGACTACAGGGACATTAGAAAGGATTGTTTTTTTTTTTTCTTTTCTCTGAACATTTCTCTTTACTATATTTCTAAAAATATAGAAAACGAGGGGGAGGGGGGTGGGTGGGGGGCTCTTGGCTGACAGTCAAAATTGATCTAATTCGGCAATCAGTCTTTTTGTTTTCCAATTGGCGGAGGAAGACGCGTCACACGGACGGTTTTGTTGGCTGACTAATGGCTGGAGCATGGGGCAAGTCATGCATTGAAACCTCCAGGAATACATTCAATCACAGTTGGCAACCCTAGAGGAACATGAAGTGGGGATGAGGTTGAAGTGGGGGGGGGGGGGGGGGGGGGGGCAGTATGTGGGGACGGTCTATTTGCAGTGCACAATCATGGCAAAACAGATTAACTCCTTTTGTAGACTCTGAACAGGTGATAGTTACAATCACACTGACGTTGGATCAATCATTGTCTTTAATATATTGCCCTGTTTCTAAATGCTAGCAGGACCACGTAGAACATAGAACATTACAGCGCAGTACCGGCCCTTCGGACCTCGATGTTGCGCCGACCTGTGAAACTACTCTAAAGCCCATCTACACTATTCCCTTATCGTCCATATGTCTATCCAATGACCATTTGAATACCCTTAGTGTTGGCGAGTCCACTACTGTTGCAGGCAGGGCATTCCACGCCCTTACTACTCTCTGAGTAAAGAACCTACCTCTGACATCTGTCCTATATCTATCTCCCCTCAATTTAAAGCTAAGTCCCCTCGTGCTAGACATCACCATCCGAGGAAAAAGGCTCTCACTGTCCACCCTTCTAATCCTCTGATCATTCTTGTATGCCTCAATTAAATCACCTCTTAACCTTCTCTCTAACGAAAACAGCCTCAAGTCCCTCAGCCTTTCCTCATAAGATCTTCCCTCCATACCAGGCAACATTCTGGTAAATCTCCTCTGTGGGGCAGATCTTCATTTTAATCAGATTGCAGCAGTTCTATTCAGACAGCCTCTTGGAACTCTGAAAATTCCAATCTTTTGGCAGTCCCAAACACTTTAAGGAACTGGGGTTTAATTGTTTACCGAATTCCTGTGTATGTGACAGAGAAGCTAACATCACTTCATAGAATTTACAGTGCAGAAGGAGGCCATTCGGCCCATCGAGTCTGCACCGGCTCTTGGAAAGAGCACCCTACCCAAGGTCAACACCTCCACCCTATCCCCATAGCCTAGCAACCCCACCCAACACTAAGGGCTATTTTGGACACTAAGGGCAATTTATCATGGCCAATCCACCTAACCTGCACATCTTTGGACCGTAGGAGGAAACCGGAGCACCCGGAGGAAACCCACGCAGACACGGGGAGGATGTGCAGACTCCGCACAGACAGTGACCCAAGCCGGAATCGAACCTGGGACCCTGGAGCTGTGAAGCAATTGTGCTAACCACTATGCTACGTGGCTTCTGCAGATGGGTAGAGTCCTGGAGACTGGCAGGGACTCTGTTTGGCCCATTGTGCTGGGGGAAGTACTTTTTAAAACTAGGATATTCTGAAAACGCAGCAGGCCCATCAGCAACTGAAATGCACCCTACAGGTTAATGGTAAACGGAGAAAGAAAGAATTTGCATTTACAGAACATAGTTCAAAGCCTCAGGGATTTACAAAATAGTTCAGGCCGCTGAATGACTTTTTGAAATGGAGTGACAGCTGTAATGTGGGAAACGCTGCAGCCAATTTATAAACTCCCAAAATCAACAGTTTAATCAACAGCCGTTTTGACATTGGTTGATTAATATTAGCCAGGACACCAGGAAGAATTCCTTCTTCAGATAGTAATTTAGGATCTTTTGCATCTCTCTGAGAGGACAGAATATTAAGTCAGGTGTAACATTGCATCCAAATGACGGCACCTGCGATAATCCGACGCTACCTCAGTATTACACCGGGAGTGTCAGCCCAGATTACGTACTCAAGGTTCATGCAGCAGGTCAAGATCTTCAGGTTCAGAGGTGAGGGTTCAACCCACAGAACCAAGGCTGACATTAATGCCTCACATGTCGGTTAAAAATTGGATACTGGGTTTATTTCTGGAGGGACTATATTCATTGGAGTTGAGAAGAGTGAGAGGGGCATCTCATAGAAACTTACAACATTCTAACAGGATTAGACAGAGTAGATTCAGAAAGAGTGTTCCCGATGGTGGGGGGAGTCCAGAACGAGGGGCCACAGTTTGAGGATTAGGGGTGAAACTTTTAAGATTGAGGTGAGGAGAAATTTCTGCACCCAGAATGAATTATTGGAATTCACTACCACAGAAAGTTGTTGAGGCCAAAATCTTCTGTATTTTCAAGAAGGAATTAAATATAGGGCGCGATTCTCCAAAATGGAGGCCAAGTGCTCGTGCCGTCGTGAACGCCGTCGGGTTCTGGCCGCTCTAGCCTCCTTTCCCGGCGGCAAATGGGCACCGCGCCAACCCACGCATGCGAAGTTAAGCCGCGCCAACCTGCGCATGCGCGGGGGACTTCTTTAGTGCGCCGGCCCCGACTCAACATGGTGTTGGTGTTCAGGGGCCGGCTGCGCAGGAAAGTAGGCCCGGGGGAGGGAGAGGCCGGCCCGCCGATCGGTGCGCCCGATCGCGGGCCAGACCCCATTTGAGGCCCCCCCACCCCCACCACAGGCCGCCCCCCGACCCTTCGCACAGAGTTCCCGCCGGCAGCGACCAGGGGTGAACAGCGCCGGTGGGACTCTGTCGTATCCGCAAGGCCGTTCGGCCCACCCGGGCCAGAGAATCGGCGGCCCCGCCAATTCCAGCGGCTGGCGCCTCGTCAAACGCGCCGGCGCAAATGGCGCCGATTCTCCGCACCTCGGAGAATCGCGCGTCGGGGCGTCGTGGCACGGTTGCGCCGATTCTCAGGCCCGGCGCGGGGCTCGGAGAATCGCCCCCATGGCTCTTGCGGCTAAAGGGATTGAGGGATTTGGGGGGGGGGAAGGCGGGATCAGGGTATTGAACTTGATGATCAACCATGATCATAAAGAATGGTGGAGCAGGCTCGAGGGGCCGAATGGCCTCCTCCTGCTTCTATTTTCTATGTGTCTATGGGTAACGTTATGCTAAACATTGTATCGAGCCATGGTTAGACTTTAGTTGGAGCACTGTGTACAATTCTGGTCACCATGTTGTCCAAAGATATAGAGGCAGTGGAAAAGGTTCAAAAATGATTAACAAGGACGGTACCAGGTATGCCTATCAGAAGAGGACGGATACCCAGGAGAGGATTCAATTGAACAGAGAAAGCTGGGGTTGATCTAATAGAGGTCTATAAAATTCGGGAAGCTTTAGGTGGGATTGACATGGAGAGAAGGTTACCCGTTGTGGGGAAGAGCAAAAGCGGAGGCCATCAATATGAAATAGTCACCCAGAAATCAAACAGGGAAACTTCTTTACCCAGAGAGTTGTGAGAATGAACTTGCTACCAACAGGGTGTAGTTGGTGTCTAGACGAGGGGAGGCTAGTTAAACATGAGAGAGAGAAGGACACAGAAGGTTTGTTTGGTAAGAGTTACCTGAGAAAAATCTGGAGAAGACATAAGGGGAACATAAATACCAATGTGGACTAGTTGGGTGAATTGGTCTGTGCTGCTTGTCATCCTTATGTATGTCAGGGGTAACAATGATTTCCCTAATCTAGAGGTGCTGAAGTAGGTGTAACAGCCCCACTGTGCACAAATGAATCAGCTTCATATTTGCTAGATTCCATGATGGCGTAGCCACTTGTTGAAAAATGGAGAGTGGAAGGTGTTTGGGTACAGTCTAACCCGCTCTGTCATTAGGTGTCTCGATTACTCTCTCGCTCTCTCTACACTTCCTTCTCACTGTAATGACTGCAAGCTCAGGCGAGACAGAGAGGATTTGAGAGTGGGCAGCCTTGCAATTTGGAGTCCCATCCTGACTCTGTTCAACCATTTGACTTAACACCGCGCCAGCCCGAGGAATCAGCAACATTTCTTGATTCACAAAGTGCTGCGGGGCGACAAAAATATTCCCAATCACCCAGTGCTGAGTTGCGTGAAGCTGGAAAATAATGTTCCAGTAATAGAACACCAAGATAAGAGGAATGAAAAATCGATTCCAATCTGTTTCTCTCATTGAATTGGATATTGATTCGATATGTGTAAGATCTGTTAAGCTGTGCCTGATGGAGACGGGCAATTAATATGCATTTCATCAACATGAATCTGACAGTACAGAGGGACCTGAGAAAGAAAGTGGCATCTTTCGGTTAAGATATTAAACTGAGGCTCCATCTTCCCTCTATTTGCACTATTTCAAAGTAGAGCATTAAAGTTCACCACCAAGTCCTGAGTCAATATTTACACCTCAACCAATTACAGTTAAAACAGATTATCTGGACGTTACCTCATTGCAGTTCATGGGATCTTGCCGCACAGAATTTGGCTCTACATCCCCGAGACAACACTTCAGAGGCACTTTGCTGGTTGCTCAGCACCTTGGGACATACAGAGGTCACGAGAAGGGTTGTAGAAATTCTTTCCCTCAATAATAATAATCTTTTATCTGTGTCAGAAGTAGGCTTACATTAATACTGCAATGAAGCTACTGTGAAAATCCCCTCGTCGCCACATTCCGGCGCCTGTTCGGGTACACCGAGGGAGAATTCCGAATGTCCAATTCACCTAACAAGCACGTCTTTTGGGACTTGTGGGAGGAAACCGGAGCACCCGGAGGAAACCCACGCAGACACGGGGAGAACGTGCAGACTCCTCATAGACAGTGACCCAAGCCGGAATCGAACCTGGGACCCTGGAGCTGTGAAGCCACAGTGCTAACCACCGTGCTACCGTGCCGCCAGCCAATGGACCGGCCCGAGAGAAAGAGGTAGAATTTGTATTTGGGCTTTCACGGTGACGTCACAGGATTTCTACCTTCCCCTGTGAAGGCCGAAGGGGCCTCGGTTTAAAGTTTCAACCCAAAGATCACAGATCCCAAAAAGGCAGCACTTCCCGGGTGCTGCACTGAAAGTGCCGGCCTGGATTTTCTACTCCAGTCTGGTGCTTAGAATCATGACCTTCTGACTCAGAGGCAGGAACCTTACCAACTGAGCCAATGTTGACACCTTACTGATAAATATAGCTCGGTAATAAAAGTAGCATAAGGCAGGTTCTGAATATCACACTGCTCCGAATGTAGGTTTGCGAAACAGATTGACATATTTCTAACAGCTTTTGATGCCTTCATTAAGTTTCCAACGCCCTGCTGGATCTCTGAGAATTGATAGGTATCCAGCAGTACAATGGAAAGCAGACTTTTTGAAAAGGGTTGATTTTTGCTTGTCAGAACGTAGAATTCAGAAGCAAATTTCTGTGAATATATTCAGAATGTTAATTGCTAGGCTCCCCTTCCATATCTTGCATTGTAATGCGTGAGGAACATTCCTGTAGCATTAGAGACAGGGTCGCTCTAAGGGCGCCATCTCCCCCCACCCCCACCCCCCATGGCGTGCAGCTTCCCATTGGCTGCAGCCACGATCTTTCTGGTCCCACTGGTCATTTAGCATTTTGCGTGGCTCACCTGTCCCGCAGCGCACAATGTGTCACGGGGACGGGGGGGGGGGGTTGCCTTTGATGGGACTCCATAGCCAACAACCACCAAGCCGGTCTCGCCAGCACTCCCTCCCCTCAATGCCCGTGCCTCCCCTGCGATGCCTCCCCTCAATGCCTGCTCTCCCCCCCCCCCACTACAAAGGCTAGAAATTCCTCCCCCCCCTCAATGGCAGGTCCCCTCCCCTCAATACCAGCTCCCCCCTCCACATGCCAGCAAGACCCTCAATTGCTGCTTCCCCATCACTGCCAAGTCCCCCCCCCCCCCCCCGTCTCCCCCCTCCCCCCCTTCAAAGGCCTTGGCCCTCTCCTCCCCAATTACCACACATAACGGAATCCCCAGTGGGCCTGCTCTGGCACTGCCTCCTGGCACTGTGCCCTGGTGCAGGTTGACATCGGCTGGCACTGATAGGTTGGCAGTGCCATTCTGTGCCAGGGCAGTGCCAACTTGTGCCTGGGAGCAGTGAAAAGAAGTCCCTGGGCCTGTTCCTCTCCCCCCCCCTCCCCCTTCTTCTTACCTCTGCACCTCCATGGAGGTCCCCTCGACGGACTGACGTGTTCGTATACCTGTTGTAATGGTAAGAATGTGAAGTGAGGGGGGGATCATATGGCGGGACCCAATTAATTACATTAAAATGTATTCAAATGTATTACATTGAGGTGCTCGCCATTTGTGGGCGGGAACCTCATTACGTCATCGATGAGGTGCGTTGAAAATCAGAAAATGCAATGTTGCCGGCGAGGATCGGCCAACCCGAATCTCGCAACATTTTCCGTCTACGGAGCGGTTCTTGCTGCCGGCGAACACGGGCGCAAAATCGCCCCCCCAGCCTTGGAATTATAAATTTGGAGAGGTTCTGTTAACTTTGGGTAGATCACAAGGACATGTCTAGGTTGGTTTGCACAGCCATAATCACAAAATGTTGCAAGGTTGGAGGAGCGTAGCGGAGCCAGTGAGACGGTGAGACATGGGGGGAACTGAAAACAAGGCTGAGAATTTTAAAATTGAGATGTTGCTTAACCAAGAGTCAAAGTAAGCTAATGTAGAGTGGAGGAAGAACAGTGTAGGACAACATATTTGGAAATTGAAAAAATAAGAGAAAAGTTCAAAGCAATCAATGGCCGTAATGTCAAATAAATAGAATTGGGGGCAGCACGGTGGCGCAGTGGTTAGCATGGCTGCCATCATGGCGCCGAAGTCCCGGGTTCGATCCCGGCTCTGGTTCACTGGCCGTGTGGAGTTTGCACATTCTCCCCGTGTCTGCGTGGTGTTAAGTAATGGGTTAAGAGACGTTGCAATTAGTTGTCTCATTTATGTTAAGTATCCATTAATTGACACTGATATGTAAAGGGGCTTCAGATGGCCTCTGTCGGGTGATGTGTAGTTAGAGTTTTGTGCAAAGGCTGTTGGAATGAAATAAATGTGTGTTGGTGAAAAAGGAACAGAACTTTAGACTCTTCATATCACAGCAACTAAAACGTCTAACAATTGGTAGCAGAGGATGGTTGCTGTGTAAATGTGAAGGTTTGAAAGATACAACTTTTCCAGATCAAACCAAGGAGTGGGTGAGAAAAGAAAAAAAGGGATATATGGCTGAAGCGGGGATCAAGATAGCTGGATATGACTATCCTCCCTTATTTTCTGAATGGGAATCGTACGACCAATGGAGAAGTGCAGGAGTTATGTGGACTAAGGCAACTGCTTTGGGAAAGGGAAAACAAGGTATGGCATTGGCTCTTTCTCTACCATATGGTAGTAAAATCCGAAACAAAGTGCTTTCTGAGCTGGAATTGGAAGAGTTAGACTCAGAAGAAGGTCTGGAGACTTTATTACATTATATGGATAAGATTTATAAGAAAGATGACTTGTTAAGTGCGTATGAAACATGGTCGGATTTTGATAAGTTCCGGAAAATAGAGGATATCTCCAGGGAAGACTATATAATGGAATTTGGCAGACTATATAAAAGGCTGCAGAAACACAACCTGGAATTTCCACAGTCTGTGTTGGCCTTTAAATTACTTGACTGTGCTAGAGTGAGCAACATGGATAGGCTCCTGGTTTTGACAGGAGTTCAGTTTACTGATAAGGATACCTTATTCGAACAGATGACAAACGCTTTACAAAAGTTTCTGGGGAAGCATTTGATTCCGATGGCTCTGATGACCCAAATAGGTCAGCCTGCAATAAGGCAGAATATGGAAGATACACTACTAACAGGATGGCGAAATCGTATGGCTACGAACAGGGCGCAAGACTATAGAAGGAGACCGAGACAAGGAAATTATGAAGACAGAACCCAGTTAGAACCTACAATAGGAAGATGAACCCCAGAAATGCACAGGGCATGATAAATTGATGTTTTTGATGTGGCTCTCAATACCACTATGCTTTCAACTGTCCAACTCGCTATGATAGAGTGTTTGAAGCGACACATGACACGGAAGAGGCAGAAGAGGAAAAAGATAGTGACCAGAAAGAAGGCATTGTCCTATTGACAAGCAATTTTACGCTGGTAATGAGGGTGTTGGTTGCAGAATCCTTCAACTGTGCTGTATTGGACAGTGGCTGTACATCTACTGTGTGTGGAATTGACTGGTTAAAATGTTATCTGGACTCCTTGAATGCTGAAAATCGTAACAAGGGTAAGGAATTTGAAAGTTCCACAAGTTTCAGGTTTGGGAATGATAATACTCTGAAGTCGCTGAAAAGAGTGGTGATCCCTTGCAATATTGCCGGAATGAATCATTTCATTAGCACGGATGTTGTATCAAGTGAGATACCTTTGCTTCTGAGCAGACCGTCGATGAAGAAAGCACACATGAAACTGGATATGGAACAGGATATTACAATTTACACAGTTGGGACACTATTGTATTCCATTACTGACAAATAATATTTTAAGTAGAGTGGTTAAGGATGTGTTAATGGCAGTTGAAAATGGGACTTTAGCTGATAAAAAGCTTGTGGTATTAAAACTGCATAGGCAATTTGCACATCCGTCTTCTCGGAGGCTGAAAAATGTATTAAAGGATGCAGAGGTAAGGGATGACGACTATATTAAACTGATAGAACAGGTTAGTGACTGCTGCGAAGTTTAATTGGGCAACTGAACTGGTTAGGTAGACAGACTAGACCGGACGTAAGTTTTGATGTCTTAGAGTTGAGTACAAAAATGAATGATCGCAAAGTGGAAGACATAATAAGAGCAAATAAAGCGTTGGCCAAACTAAAAATGCAGGAGTGTGTTTTGAAGTTCCCTAAGGTTTTTGGTGACCTTAGGCACTTGAAACTCATAGTTTATAGTGATGCGTCCTACGCAAATTTATGTGATGGGGGTTCAAGTGCAGGAGGTTGTATAATTTTCCTTTTGGGGAACAATGGTAAATGTTGCCCGCTTGTGTGGGAAACAAAGAAAATAAGGAGAGTGGTAAAAAGCACTTTGGCTGCTGAGATGTTAAGCCTCGTAGAGGCGGTGGATATGGCCTTTTATATAAGTCAGATATTGACAGAAATTTTGTGATTAGGGGATTTGGGTAATATACCTATTGACTGTCACATTGACAATAAATCCCTGTGGGAAAATGTGCACTCTACAAAAAGTGTCAATGAAAAGAGGTTAGGGATAGACATCGCAATTTTGAAGCAGATGTTGGACAGAGGGGAAATAACAAAAATTAAATGGGTCGACAGTAGCTATCAACTGTCAGACTGTTTTACGAAAAGAGGGGCGAGTTCACAGAAACTTTTGGATATTGTTATTGAAGGGCGCTTGTTTCTGTGACTTTTTTTTCTTTCTCGTCCAAATAAAAATTGGGAAAAAAGGGGGGGGAAATCATGTGTGTGTTTTTGAGTTTGTTGAAATTTTGTTTTCACCTCATTATTTTTTTTCTCCAAGGAAGGGGAGACTGTTAAGTAATGGGTTAAGAGACATTGCAATTAGTTGTCTCATTTATGTTAAGTATCCATTAATTGACACTGATATGTAAAGGGGCTTCAGGTGGCCTCTGTCAGGTGATGTATAGTTAGAGTTTTGTGCAAAGGCTGTTGGAATGAAATAAATGTGTGTTGGTGAAAAAGGAACAGAACTTTAGACTCTTCATATCACAGCAACTAAAACGTCTAACAAGTGGGTCTCACCCCCACAACACAAAGATGTGCAGAGTAGGTGGATTGAACACGCTAAATTGCCCCTTAAAAAAAATATAGAATTGGTAACGATACTGAATGAAAGATTGTCCATCAATGCACCAGACTTTTGTCATATTTTGTCCAGGACTGATGGAGAACTATAAGAAAAGGATGTTCTGATATAACAGCAGAGAACATAGAACATAGAAAATTACAGCGCAGTACAGGCCCTTCGGCCCTCGATGTTGCGCCGACCTGTGAAACAACTCTAAAGCCCATCTACACTATAGAACATAGAAACGGTGTACAAAATCAAAGCTTTTTTTTGATGGGGTAATTAAATGTTTGGCATGGAAATGTTTGGATAATTTCAACCAAAAGGAGGAATACTCTCCAACAAGGTAGCTCTTTCAAGATCATCCAGCAAAGATAAAGGTTTGTACACGGAACAATCGTGTCACGAACATTGCGTTACTTTCTATGGTAGCAACATCACACTTGACTGAACCTTCCTTCTTTTCAACATGTCGCTCGGGTCCTCTCTCTCCCACAGAGAAACTGAGGCAGAAAATAAAAGGGGGAAGACATCAAGTGTGAAGAGAGTCGAGAGGAAATACACTAACTTGCTTCTCACACCCCTGCCTGGCACCGGTACGCAGTATGGGATCTCCAGGTAGCTCTCAACGGCAGCTTCAAAGGTGATTGCTTGTCTTCAGGTGACTTTCCAATGTGAACATTCGAGAATGTGAAGCGGCAGAACATGGCACAGAGTTCTGCATAACAGTAGCGAATGAATCTCAGGTGCCTAGTGATTGGATCTAATTCATCCATGTAAATGTACTACTCTGAGCAAGGAGCATGAAGAGGAGCCATGGTCACTCGGCCTGAATATGGTGAAAGCGGCAATTCCAATCCCAGGACCTTGGGTGTTCACCATAGTTCAGAAGTAGAATCTGTGTCGGTAAGTGGGAGGGTCATGGCTTCGAGCCGCACTCTGACACTGGGCCTACCTGTGGCCTAGCTGACTGGGTGGGCCTTCAAAGGATGATTAGCAGCAAAAAGATAGGTTTAACAAAAATGTCCAAATATGGAGCTGGGGGAGGGAGTGGGTGGTTGGCTACACCGGCCACTGCTCCCCCCCCCCCACCCCTCAATCCTCACTCGTCACATCTACCTCCGCCTCCCAATCATCCATCACCTCCCCTGATAGCCACATTCCCCACTCCTGCCCCTCTCCCGATGACCGCATCATTCCATAGCCCCCCCACCCCACACCGCCTTTGCTTCCCCTGTAAAGACTCACCAGATGTCAATGGCAGCAATGCAGGAACGCAGACATGGTCCGATATTACAAACATCGTTGGCAGTGAATAACCTGGTAACGGTGTCTGTGGGATGTATTTGAGGTTGTGCCCAATATCAGGTGAGCATCGGGTCCACTTACTCGGACGTGGGGTTTACTCCCCACAAGTCACTGCCCCGAGGCATCAAGATACTGTTGGGTTGCCGACGCACCAGATTGCCCTGAAGTCTCCAGGAACCGATGGTAAACCTCTTGGCGGCTGTAATCGAAAGCTGGGAGAAAAACCAGACGAGGCATTAAATACTCCACCTTTTATTCATTTTCTTTGCCGACTTTATTTGTTGTAGAAGTATTGGATAGGGGGGGAAAGTGCTATTTTACAAGGTGGGGCAGTATGAGACAGGACATCATGAGATAAACTCCCCCTCCCCCCAGGAAGGCACCTGGCCACATTTGGCCACTCTAAATGATTGAGAATCAAGTTAGTTCCAGGCAGTGTCCTCTCTCACTCTCTCTGCAATGTTATAAGTTCATTGCTGAAGCAGCTTGTTTGCAATTCTGAGAAGCATTAACAACGAATTGAAGCAAAAGAAAAATGATCTGATGCGACCACTAAGGGAATTTAAAATCAATCTAAATTTTATACCAATGTACTGGAAAGCAGAACGACTTTAACGGAATAATGAGCACCTCTCCGTGTTCATCCCTTCTCACACGTGAGAGACAGAGAGCTGTACTGGTTATGCTGTTAGTCACACAGAGGTCTACATTAACACCCTGCACCTTATCACAGCCCAGCAGAAGCAGCTTTACTTGTTTCTCTTTCCAGAAAATAGAACCTTACAGCACAGAAGGAGGACATTCAGCCTATCAGGCCCCTGCCAGCCCTTCTCAGGGGCGGTCCAATTTATTTTCCTGCCAGAATTCCTTCCACATAACCCTCGAAAGGATGTAGCACATTCACGGGCCTGAGGAATAGGTTTCTCTATCTGTGTTCCATCAAAGCCCCACACAATTTTGAATGTTACAATTAGGTCATCCATTAAATCTCTCTGCTTTAAGGTGAACAATTCCATCTTCTCCAGGCTCTTTTTAAAAAAATGTATTGAAGAGATGTGTGTTCCTGGCTAGGCCAACATTTATTGTCCATCCCTAGTTGCCCTTCAGAAAGTGGTGGGGAGCTGCCTTCTTGAACCGCTGCCGTCTCTGAGATGAAGGTACACCCACCGTGCTGTTAGGGAGGGAGTTCCAGGATTTTGACCCAGCGACAGTGAAGGAGCGGCGATATATTTCCAAGTCACAATTGTTTCCTATAACTGAACTTCCTCACCCCTAGAATCATCCCAGTAAACCTCTTCTGTACCCTCTCTGAAGCATTTGGGCTCAATTCAATGGGACAAAAGGAATTGTTTTGGGTGCGTTTAGCGGCGACGAGACTTTGCCCTTTTTTTGGTCCTCGGCGAGGAACATCCTGCCGAGATTGCACTTACCTCATTTCCTGCACTGAGAAACCCCGCTCGCCAGTGCAGGGGGCCGACTCGTGGATCCGGGCGCCATTTTTAAATGTCGCCCGATCTTTCGACCCCCGTCACGACCCCAGCGTGGTCTCCGGACCCCTCCTACCCCCCACTGCACCCAATGTACCTCTTACGTTATCCTCGAGCCCCCACTCAGCCCACCTCTGAAGGGCAGGCAAGGCACCCTCAGGCCTGTTCCCTGGCATGGGCAACCTGGCACCCGGGCACCTTGGCACTGCCCGCCTGGCATCCTGACAGCTGCCCTGCCAGACTGGCAGCGCCAAGGTGCCTGGGTGCCAATGGGAGTGCAGGCTGCAACCCTGCCCAGAGCCCGACCACCCGGGAGTCTCTAATGGTCTGGTTAAAACTCACGAGACGTTTGGAACGTCATGGATCTTGTGAGAGGCTTCTTGCAAGATTCAATGGCTTCGTCACGTCACCAAGTCGGGCGCGACGAGGCCGCTGAATTCTGCCTGTTGATATTTTTCCTACAGTTTGATCTCCAGAATTGGACAGATACTCCAGGTGAGGCCTAACCAGTGATTTGTGAAGAATGTAATCCTTATTTCCTCAAGAATCTCTTTAATCTCTGGTTGTTGATGAGTAAATGCCCCTGATGTAGTCCATAACCATTTATAATCATGAAATGTAGATACAGACAGGCAAATATAGTTTTGTTTAATTGCTCCCCGTTTATGCAGTGCCAACAGTTAGTAAGTCCAGTTGGGCGCATTTGCTCGATGAATCATCGCTTACCCTTCCATCTCTAACCATCCCACCCCGACACGTTTGCCACTGATCCATCCTTTGGATGCCTTGCTTCCAATGGCCAAGCGGAACGCTGCTGACTCTTTATTATCCAATTTGATTCATCCTGACTTCGTCAAACAGCCTCTTTTCCCTCAAAGCCAATATCTTTACAACCACTCAATAACAGTGGCAGCGCCAAAGACCTAAGTTTAATTCCGGTCTCGGGTGACTGTCTGAGTGGAATCTGCACGTTCTTCCCGTGTCTGCATGGGTTTCCTCTGGGTGCTCCGGTTTCCTCACACAGGCCAAAGATGTGCAGGTTAGGTTGAGGAGCTATTGGTATGGTGGGGGGGCGGGGGGGGGGGGGGAGTGGGAATGGGAAGGGGGCTCTTTCAGAGGGCCGGTGCTGACTCGATGGGCCAAATGGCCTCCTTCTGCACTGTAGGGATTCTAAGATTCTATGATGATTCATTCCATTAGAACTAAACAACAACAACAACAAAACATTTCTGCTTGGTCCTTTTTAACACAATAAAACATTCCAAGGCATTTTTACTTTTTAAAATGACACTGAGGAACATAAGGAGATACAGGTTAGATAAGAATATAGGAACAGGAGTAGGCCATTCAGCGCCTCGAGCCTGTCCCACTATTCAATGGGATCATGGCTGATCTGTGACCTAACTCCATAGACCTGCCTTTGGCCCATATCGCTGAATATCTTTACTTGACAAAAACCTATCTATCTCAGATTTAAAGTTAACAAGAGATCTAGCTTCAGCTGTGGGAGAGAGTTTCAAACCTCTACCACCCTTTGAGTGAAGAAGTTCTTCGTAACATCTCTCCTGAACGGTCTAGCCCTAATTTTTAGACGATGCCCCCAAGTTTTAGAATCTCCAACTAGTGGAAGTAGTTTATCTTTATCTACCCTGTCTTTCCCTGTTAATATCAGATCAACCCTGAACCTTCTAAATTCTAGCGATAACAGGTATAATTTGAGTAATCTCTTCTCACTACTCAGCCCTTGTAATCCAGGTATCGTCTTTGTAGACCTACGTTGGTCTCCCTCCAAGACAAAAACATCCTTCCCAAGTGTGATGCCCAGAACTGCTCCCTCCAAGTATGTTGAACCAGGGTTTTGCATGGCTGCAGCATAACCCATGTCTTTGTATTCCAATCCTTTATATATAAAGGCATTCCTTTAGCCTTTTAAATTATTTTCTGCACTTGGTCCTGGCATTTTAAGGATCTATGCACCTGAGCCTCCAAGTCTCTTTGGACATCCACTGTACTTAAACTCTTTCTATTTAGAAAGTACTCTGCTCTATCCTTTTTTGGTCCAAAGTGGATAACCTCACACTTGTTTGCATTAAATTCTATCTGCCCATTCACCTCGTCTGACAGTATTTCCTTGCAATGTTATGCTTTCACCTAGGCTGTCTACAATGCCACCTAACTTTGTGTCATCCGCAAATTTGGATACATGACTTTCTATGCCATCATCCAAGTCATTAATGAATAGTGTGAATAATTGAGACCACAACAGAGATTCCTGTGGTTCCCCACTAGTCACCTCCTGCCAATTAGAGTAATTACTCATTATCCCCACTCTGTCACCTTGCCACTCAACCAGTTTCCTAACCAGGTCAATAATTTGCCCTCAACTCTGTGGACTTCCACCTTAGTTAACAGTTTCTTGTAAGAGGCTTTACCAAATGCCTTCTGATGACTACATAAATAACATCCATAGACATTCCCCTGCCCACAACCTTAGTCACTTCCCCAACAAATTCATTAAGATGAGTCAGGCATGACTTTCTCTTCACAAATCCATGCTGGCTCTCTTTAATCGACCAAACTTTTTCGAGCTGTTCAGTTACCCCCCCATCCCTGATTATAGACTCCAGCAATTTCCCCATCGCAGACGTTAGGCTAACTGGTCTGTAATTCCCTAGTTTCCCCCTTTCACCCTTCTTAGAAAGTGGAGTGGCATGTGCAATTTTCCAATCCACAGGGAGTATTCCAGAATCTAGGGAACTCTGAAAGATTATAGTTCGGGCATCTACAATGTGCTCCCCTACTCCCTTTAACACTCTTGGATGGAAACAGTCAGGCCCTGGGGATTTGTCGTTCTGTACTTCCATCAATTTCCTAGATACTGATGCTATACTAATGTTAATTGTATTAGATCCCTGTATTCTATCTGCTATTCATTTTTTTGGGGACTTCCAGCGAGTTATCCTCTTTTTCAACTGTAAACACTAGAGGCTAAGTCATTTTTTAGTATATCTGTCATTTCCCCGTTATCCCTGACAATCTCCATTTTCAGCTTTTAGTGGGCCCACATTGCTCTTGACCAGCCCCATTTCCTTTATATAACTATAAAATTTCTTCTTATTTACTTTGATGTCCCTTGCAAGCTTCCTTTCACAATCCCTTTTAGCAGCTCTTATAAGTTGCTTTGTGACCTTTTGCTGGTCTTTGTATCTATCCCGTTCGTCTGGATCTGTGCTGTGTGTTGCATTTTTTTGCGACCTATCTTTTTGTTTTATGCTGTCCCTTATCTCTTTAGTTGTCCGTGGATGTTTTTTCTGTGAAGTCGAGCTTTTCCATCTCAGGGGTTTAAACCATTCAGCGCCTCGAGCCTGTCCCACTATTCAATGGGATCATGGCTGATCTGTGACCTAACTCCATAGACCTGCCTTTGGCCCATATCGCTGAATATCTTTACTTGACAAAAACCTATCTATCTCAGATTTAAAGTTAAAAAGAGATCTAGCTTCAGCTGTGGGAGAGAGTTTCAAACCTCTACCACCCTTTGAGTGAAGAAGTTCTTCGTAACATCTCTCCTGAACGGTCTAGCCCTAATTTTTAGATGATGCCCCCAAGTTTTAGAATCTCCAACTAGTGGAAGTAGTTTATCTTTATCTACCCTGTCTTTCCCTGTTAATATCAGATCAACCCTGAACCTTCTAAATTCTAGCGATAACAAGGTATAATTTGAGTAATCTCTTCTCACTACTCAGCCCTTGTAATCCAGGTATCGTCTTTGTAGACCTACGTTGGTCTCCCTCCAAGACAAAAACATCCTTCCCAAGTGTGATGCCCAGAACTGCTCCCTCCAAGTATGTTGAACCAGGGTTTTGCATGGCTGCAGCATAACCCATGTCTTTGTATTCCAATCCTTTATATATAAAGGCATTCCTTTAGCCTTTTAAATTATTTTCTGCACTTGGTCCTGGCATTTTAAGGATCTATGCACCTGAGCCTCCAAGTCTCTTTGGACATCCACTGTACTTAAACTCTTTCTATTTAGAAAGTACTCTGCTCTATCCTTTTTTGGTCCAAAGTGGATAACCTCACACTTGTTTGCATTAAATTCTATCTGCCCATTCACCTCGTCTGACAGTATCTCCTTGCAATGTTATGCTTTCACCTAGGCTGTCTACAATGCCACCTAACTTTGTATCATCCGCAAATTTGGATACATGACTTTCTATGCCATCATCCAAGTCATTAATGAATAGTGTGAATAATTGAGACCACAACAGAGATCCCTGTTGTTCCCCACTAGTCACCTCCTGCCAATTAGAGTAATTACTCATTATCCCCACTCTGTCACCTTGCCACTCAACCAGTTTCCTAACCAGGTCAATAATTTGCCCTCAACTCTGTGGACTTCCACCTTAGTTAACAGTTTCTTGTAAGAGGCTTTACCAAATGCCTTCTGATGACTACATAAATAACATCCATAGACATTCCCCTGCCCACTACCTTAGTCACTTCCCCAACAAATTCATTAAGATGAGTCAGGCATGACTTTCTCTTCACAAATCCATGCTGGCTCTCTTTAATCGACCAAACATTTTCGAGCTGTTCAGTTACCCCCCCCATCCCTGATTATAGACTCCAGCAATTTCCCCATCGCAGACGTTAGGCTAACTGGTCTGTAATTCCCTAGTTTCCCCCTTTCACCCTTCTTAGAAAGTGGAGTGGCATGTGCAATTTTCCAATCCACAGGGAGTATTCCAGAATCTAGGGAACTCTGAAAGATTATAGTTCGGGCATCTACAATGTGCTCCCCTACTCCCTTTAACACTCTTGGATGGAAACAGTCAGGCCCTGGGGATTTGTCGTTCTGTACTTCCATCAATTTCCTAGATACTGATGCTATACTAATGTTAATTGTATTAGATCCCTGTATTCTATCTGCTATTCACTTTTTTGGGACTTCCAGCGAGTTTTCCTCTTTTTCAACTGTAAACACTAGAGGCTAAGTAATTTTTTAGTATATCTGTCATTTCCCCGTTATCACTGACAATCTCCATTTTCAGCTTTTAGTGGGCCCACATTGCTCTTGACCAGCCCCATTTCCTTTATATAACTATAAAATTTCTTCTTATTTATTTTGATGTCCCTTGCAAGCTTCCTTTCACAATCCCTTTTAGTAGCTCTTATAAGTTGCTTTGTGACCTTTTGCTGGTCTTTGTATCTATCCCGTTCGTCTGGATCTGTGCTGTGTGTTGCATTTTTTTGCGACCTATCTTTTCGTTTTATGCTGTCCCTTATCTCTTTAGTTGTCCGTGGATGTTTTTTCAGTGAAGTCGAGCTTTTCCATCTCAGGGGTTTAAACTGGTTCTGTATCTCGTTCAATGTTTATTTCAATATTTCCCACTGATCATAAGCATAGACTAAGAGACAGGATTTAACAAGTAACTTTAAGGATGAGAGGGAGGCAGAGCAGGGCAGGGAGAGAATTTCAGAACTTTGACACTTCTTATCCACCCTAACCAGTCTCCTCATAATTTTATCCACCTCAATGATATCTGTCTTCGGCCTTTCGACCCTCTCTGTTCCAAGAAAACAATCCCAACCTATCCAATCTTTCCTCATTGCAAATGTTCTCTATTCCTGGCAACATCCTTGTAAGTCCCAATGACCTGCCGAGTGTGATGGCATCCTTCCTATAATGTGTTGAACACAACTGGACACAGTGCACTAGCTGTTGTCTTGCAAAGAATATATATGAATAAATGGGAAGAATTTCTTTGTTTTTAGGAATTTATAGTTTAGAATTTAGAAAGTGGACACATGTTCAAGTGTAGGCATGTTTATCCAGAAGTCTTAAAGCAGACAGCTCGCAGCACGAGGCGACAGCTTGAGTTTCAACAGGTGACTGGAGACCCAGGAAGCGACGGTGGGGGGCCTGGAGGAAACGGTCACTGACCAGAACGAGCGGATCAGACCGCCTCACTCGAGGCCGAGGTGGCAAGGTTGGTAACAACCAGGAGAGTGCTTAAGGGGAAGGTTGATGATCAGGAGAACAGATCCAGTCACCAGGACCTGAGAATGGTCAGGCTACCCGAGGCCACAGAGAGCAGAATCCCGAGGGGGTATGTTGCGAGGATGCTCAGGAGGCTGGTAGGAGGAGGAGGGCTTTGCCAAATCCGCCAGAGGTGGACTGGGCCTACGGGTCCTTCCGGAAAAAGCCCAAGTAAGGCGAACTGCCGGGGGCGATAATAGTGAAACTCCATGGCCAGGATTCTCCCTTCCAGGGACTAAGACCCCACGCCGGCAGGAAAACCGGCGCCAACCACTCCGGCATCAACAGCCCCCGAAAATAAGGAATTCTCCGAACTTTCGGGGGCTAGGTTGACGCCGGAGGGGTTGGTGCCACTCCAGCCAGTGGCGAAGGGATGGCGCAAGTTTGCGCATGCGCGGAACGGCTGGCATGATCTCGCGCATGCGCGGACCGGCCAGTGTATTTCCGCGCATACGCGGGGGTTCTCTTCGCTGTGTCGGCCCCGGGTCAATATGGCGGAGCCCGACAGGGGCCCGGCACAGAGGAAAGAAGTCCCCCCACGGAACAAGCCTGCCTGCAGATCGGTAGGCCCCGATCGCGGGCCAGGCCACCGTGGCCCCCCCCCCCCGGGGTCGGATCCTACTGCGCCCCTCCAAAGACCCCACCCCTCCGCATACTCACCTGCCAGGTCTCGCCGTGCGTGAGGTGAGTAATTCACGCCGGCAGGAGTGGCCAAACCTGGACGGACACTCGTCCCAACGGGGCCCGGAGAATCACCGGGGGGGGTTGCTGTCAACGCCCCCCGACAGGCGTGGTGGGAATCCCGGCCCGGAGAATAGGACATCCAGCGTTGGGGCGGCGGGGCTCGATTCACGCTTCCCCTCCGGGTCGGCCCATATGTTTCAGGACAAAGAGCGGCTGCTGAACTGGCCCACGCGGTCGTGTAGATGGGAGGAACATGCAATCCACACCTACCAGGACATTGGAGCCGACCTTGCCAAGCGCCGGGTAGAATTTAAGGTGGCCAAAGCGCCTTTATTTAAAAACTGCTGTTTGGCATGTTGTACCCAACGAGACTTTGGTTTACCTACGACATCAAAGAGTATTATTTTAACACGGCAGAGGAAGCAAATTAGTTAATGTGGAAAAATGGGTTGGGTGGGGGGAGGGGAAGGGGCTAGAGGGTAGAATTCTGGTCACAAAGGCAGCACAGTGACGCAGTGGTTAGCACTGGGACTACGGCGCTGAGGTCCCGGGTTCAAATCCCGACCCTGGGTCACAGTCCATGTGGAGTTTGCACATTCTCCCCGTATCTGCGTGGGTTTCACCCCCACAACCCAAAGATGTGCAGGGTAGGTGGATTGGCCACGCTAAATTGCCCCTTAATTGGAAAAAAATAATAATAATTGGGTACTCTAAATTTGTTTTAAAAAAAAGAATTCTGGTCACAATAGGTCACATATGGAGGAGGTTGGAAGGTGGAAGGTGATGGAGGCCATCTTGGATGGACCCCAAACAACGGGAAACCCCGGCGTGCATGGGCAGGTCCACGAGGTAAGTATGGCTGACCCCACAGGGGGTGGGAGGGGGGAGGAGAGAACCCCCCTCTCCCCCCGAATCAGAATAGTCATCTAGAATGTGAGGGGACAGGGCAGCACGGTGGCACAGTGGTTAGCACTGCTGCCTCACCGCGCTGAGGTCCCAGGTTCGATCCCGGCTCTGGGTCACTGTCTGTGTGGAGTTTGCACATTCTCCCCGTGTTTGCGTGGGTTTCGCCCCCACAACCCAAAAAGATGTGCAGGGGAGGTGGATTGGTCACGCTAAATTGCCCCTTAATTGGAAAAAATTAATTAAAGAGAAAAAAAAAATAGAATGTGAGGGGACGTAATTGGCCAGTGAAAAGATCTAGAATCTTTGCCCATTCAAAAAAACCTGAGGGCCGACATTATCTTCCTTCATGAGAGACACCTCCCACAGCTCTGTTAAAAGCAATGGTTTTAGAAAGCTAAAGAGAGAACATCTCTCTCCGCTTTTCTCTAAGAAAAGCCATACAATGGAGTTATGATTATCTAAAGAGCAATGATCTAAGGAGACTAGAGAAATGAAAAGAGGTTTCCAGCTGGTCGAAGGGTGTGAGAACAAAGGACTGTTTAGTAGACAGATAGAACTCAGAGGAAAGCTGAAATGCCAGAAGGACATCGGATGTGGTTTTCAGGTTTGTAACATTGTACTATAGCCTGTGGAATGTGAATTGAAATACCTGTAGAAATTGGTGTCTGGACATCAAGTGTGTAAAAGCAGTCAAGACAAAGAAATCCTAAGAGGCATTGGTGTGAAATTTGGAGTGGATTCGCTGGTAGGAATGGAATGGAAGCTCAGTTCAAAAGAGACCCTTGGAAAATGTGGAGTGGATTTTGCAAAGCAACTTGTAAATGGAAAGCTTTATTGCGAATTAATAATGTTTTAAATCCATGTTTTGGGGAGTGGAGTTTGGAAACTCTCATGTGCCAATCATCTGGGCAGGTTCTGTGGACAAATCTACACTCAGTAACTTGGGTTTAGAGTAGGGTGTGTTTTTGACCACAGCCAAACTTTAAAAAGAGACTTTGTGTGATAATGAGACCATGGTAGCTTCAAATGTACTGAGTTATCCGTATTAATCTTCAAACCTGTGTGTCATTGTTAACCTAAGGAAGGCAGTAAGGGAATAGTGTATTATAATCCAATTTTTCCATACTTAAGAGTTTTTTTTGTTGTTAAAACTAAGTAGGGGTCCTGTGACTCTGTTCTTCTATGTTTGAATTTTTTAAGTATAAGTTTCATCTTCTGAACCAGGGTTCCATCCTGGGATCTTCCCATTCAGTTATAACATCAACTGGGATCGTAACAAAAGTCATTTTCATAGAAACTTTAAACGCTTTTATAATGATATTGTCTCTCCTTATCTATTGAGGAGAGATTCTTCAAACCTACCTCAGCAAATTAGAACATAGAACATACAGTGCAGAAGGAGGCCATTCGGCCCATCGAGTCGGCACCGACCCACTTAAGCCCTCACTTCCACCCTATCCCCATTACCCAATAACCCCTCCTAATCTTTTTGGTCACCAAGGGCAATTTAGCATGGCTAATCCACCTAACCTGCACAACTTTGGACTGTGGGGGGAAACCGGAGCACCCGGAGGAAACCCACGCAGACACGGGGAGAACGTGCAGACTCTGCACAGAGAGTGACCCAAGCCGGGAATCGAACCTGGGACCAAGGCGCTGTGAAGCCACAGTGCTATCCACTTGTGCTGCCGTGCTGCCCCTCTGCTTAAAGACAGACTACCGTCTACTTAAAGACAGACTTAAAAAATATGTTGCTCTATTAAAAGTTTGAAATCGCTTTCATAAAAAAAAGGAACAATTGGATGTAAACAAGAAAGATATTGGGGCATATTTAAGTACATTATGACCACATATAGACTCACAATGTGGATAATAAAACCATTAAATAATAGTGAATAGTAAGGACACATCTAAGAGGAGGAACTAATTAAAAAGTAACGCCCATTACTGCTAAAGAATGATGTCATCTGGTTTAGAAAGATGTAACTGGTCCAATCTCCTTTCAGAAAATTAGGAATATTGTAGAAGGGTACTGGGAGCATCCCTCAATGTTTCTCTGGCAGTCGAAGAGTTGGATATTGTAAAGCAGACAGCTTTTCTGTCCAACTGCCCCAACTGCATTTCACGCAGGATTCAGGTAAAACATTACTTTTAATACTGATGGGTATTCTTACATTAATATTAGCTGAGGCATTGTAATTTAAAAGTTTATTGGATTCTGTATTTGAACTAATGCTGCGACATGCTTATCCACTTTCGAGTGTTAAATAATGCTGGAATAAACTTGTAAATAAGTTGGTACAGTATAACATCTCTTGTAGTCTTCTGCATTCAGTATAAGAACCAACTTCTCTTGTATTTTCTGAAAGTGGGAATATACAATTTTTGAAGATAGACCCCCAGACCCTTACAATATCTGGGTAGTTATAACTTGGCTAACAAATTATTTGATAGGATGTCTGGGGAAAGGTAATATCTCTTAAGAGTCGCTCTTCTTGAGGGAGACATGGCTCACGTTCTCAGACCCAAGATAAGTGTCTGCGTGAAGTTGCTGCCTTGAACTCAGGTGGGGGTGTTTGTTGATTATAGATAGTCTATGTTTGGGGCTGGAGTTAAAATCCACTTCAGTTTATTGAGCGTTTTATACAGTTTTTAAAAATTTGTTTACAGGATGTGGGCGTCGCTGGTTAGACCAGCATTTATTGCCCATCCCTAGTTGCCCTTCAGAAGGTGGGGGTGAGCTGCCTTCTTGAACCGCTGCAGTCCTTGAGGTGTAGGTACACCCACTGTGCTGTTAGGGAGGGTGTTCCAGGATGTTGCCTCAGCGACAGTGAAGGAACGGCGATATATTTCCCAGTCAGGTGGTGAATGACTTGGAGGGGAACATGGAAGTGGTGGGGTTCCCAGGTATCTGCTGCTCTTGTCCTTCTACATAGTAGTAGTCGTGGGTTTGGAAGTTACTGTCTAAGGGACCTTGGTGAGTTACTGCAGTGCAACTTGTAGATGGTGCACACGGCTGCCACTGTCAGTCGGTGGTGCAGCGTAGGAATGCTTTTGGGTGTTCTCGCAGAGATTCCCTGCTGTAATACATTAGACCTGAACCCATTTTCTGTCTGCTTTTAGGGATTTGTAAACATGCATTCCAAGGTCCCTTTGCTCCTCTACACATTGCAGTATCCTATCGTTTATTGCGCATTCCCTTGTTTTGTTTGTCCACGTCACTCCCCATTATCAGGAAAGGCTTGGACTCTTTTCCCTCGAGAAAAGAATGCTGATGACCTGACAGGATATACATCGCAAAGAAGGGTCAGCAATATAGGATAGTTATTCAACGTTCAAACAGGGATTCAGGAGAAATGTCTGTACCCTAAGAGTAATGTGAATGGCAAACTAGCTGCCACAGTGAATGGTTCGGACAAATAACAGAGGGGAAGCTGGTTAAACATATGAGAGAGGAAGGAATAGAAACGTATGTTGATAGGATTAACATCAGAAGGTGGGGAGAGACTGGTATGGAACACAAACACCTGGTTGGATCAATTGTGCCAAATGGCCTATTTCTAAGCAGTAAATACTGTGTAAATATATATCTGAGTTTTATTTAATGCAGTATTATGTAATTGTATTTGTATCCAGCAGATGGAGCTGAACCTTTTACCCATCCATTCACAGGATGTAGGCATCGCTGGCAACCATAGAATTATCATAGAATTTACAGTGCAGAAGGAGGCCATTCGGCCCATCGAGTCTGCACCGTCTCTTGGAAAGAGCACCCTACCCAAGGTCAACACCTCCACCCTATCCCCATAACCCAGTAACCCCACCCAACACTAAGGGCAATTTTGGACTCTAAGGGCAATTTAGCATGGCCAATCCACCTAACCTGCACATCTTTGGACTGTGGGAGGAAACCGGAGCACCTGGAGGAAACCCACGCAGACACGGGGAGGATATGCAGACTCCGCACAGACAGTGACCCAAGCCGGAATCGAACCTGGGACCCTGGAGCTGTGAAGCAATTGTGCTAACCACAATGCTACCGTGCTGCCCTAATGCAATACAGCATTTGTTGCCCGTCCCTAGTTGTCTTTGGGGAGGTGGTGTCGAGCTGCTTTCTCAAACTGCTGCGGTATGTGCCCACACCCACCATGCTATTGGGGAGGGAAGTTCCAGCATTTTGATCCAGCAACAGTGAAGGAGCAGCGATATAGCCTAAGGTCAGGATGGTTGCGACTTTGGAGAGGAGCTTGAAGCTGGTGGGTGTTGGCATGTGCCTGCTGCTCCTTTCCTTCCAGTTGGTGGAAGCCGCAGATTTGGAAAGTGTTGGCGGGTGAGACTTGGCCGGCTGCTGCAGTGCAGCCGGTCGATGGGGCACACTGCTACTACTGTGCATCAGTGGTGAATGTTAACGGTGGTGGTTGGGGTGCTGATCAAGTGGGCTGCTTTGTCCTGGAGCTAATTCCTGGTTGGAATGTACAGGACCTGGAAAGGTTACTGGGGTCCGGGTTGAATCAGTGGTTTCTGTGGCAGCTAATTAAAACACAGATAAAAAGAAAACTGTTTCAATTTAATTGAGTATAATTCAATCCAATTCCACCACACACAATTACCAGCTGCTACCCTAAAGATGTTCATTCTCGGGTTATTAACCCTGGTCTCCACAAATTAAATGTGAATCTCTAGGACAACCCAGGAAATAAAATCATATGATTCATTAAAGAGTCAAGTTTGCATAAATCGTCTTTGAATGGTTTTGTTCATAAAAATCAAGGTCAACGATCAACCAATCGGGTAATGAGAATCTTCTATTGGTGTGGGAAGTCAGGGCTGGACTTGTTGGGTGACCAATCGCAGGAGCGTGAGAGGGTGAGGTGGCTGTAGGAAGGGGGTCATGTGCTGATAGCTACAGGAAAGACTTGGAATTGTGTGACCGGTGGGGGGGGGGGGGAATAAGGATGGGGTGGGCGGCATAGTAGCACAGTGGTTAGCACTGTGGCCTCATAGCACCAGGGTCCCAGGTTTGATTCCCGGCTTGGGTCACTGTCTGGGCGGAGTCTGCACGTTCTCCCCGTGTCTGCGTGGGTTTCCTCCGGGTGCTCCGGTTTCCTCCCACAAGTCCTGAAAGACGTGCTTGTTAGGTGAATTGGACACTCTGAATTCTCCCCCCGCGTACCCGAACAGGCGCCGGAATGTGGCGACTTGGGGCTTTTCACAGTAGCTTCATTGCAGTGTTAATGTAAGCCGACTTGTGACAATGAAGATTATTATTATTATAAAGGAGCCGAAATGTGTCCATTGTTTTGCTCCCACCCAACCCTGTAATGGTCTGACACCCCATTCCTGCCCCCTCCACCCATTTTTCCAGCAACTGTTGCCCCATACCCTGAAAGTCCCTCCCAGAGCTCCCCCTGACCCACATTGCCAGCCCCCAAACCCCCCGTCCTCTTTTCAATGTTGAATGTTGTTGCTTCCTCCTATCTTCCCAGACTAAATGATCTCAATCTTGCTGTACTGGACTCAGCTGTTACAGTCTCCATGAGGGCTGCCGCAGGAATGTGAATTGCCGTACAGACCTTGGATACATGTGAATAATATGTTTCTCTTCGCCTATTTAACATAAATCAATTCTCTTATCTTCAACATGCCCACAGTAATATCTGTCTGCTGTGTCAGCCCTTTCTCACTGCTCTGTCCCCTTGCTCTACCTTAATTCATAATTCTCAATATAGCCTCAACTTCTATTGTTTTTGTAAATTTAGAGAAACCAATTCTTTTTTTCCATTTAAGGGGCCATTTAGCGTGGCCAACTCACCAATCCTGCACACCTTTAGGTTGTGGGTGTGAGACCCACGCAGACACGGGGAGAATGTGCCCACTCCAAATGCACAGTGACCTGGGGCCAGGATCGAACCGGGTCCTCGGTGCCGTGAGGCAGCAGTGCTAACCACTGCGCCACCGTGCCACCCAAATTCTATTATTTCAATGCCAAATGGCTCTGGTGCGACGAGAGAAATCTCCTGAAGACATGCGTTCTATGAAATCCTGCTACTGTAATAAAGGACATACATAACAGGACCAAGGAAACCATGGCCTGGTTTTGCATAATGGACTTGTGTTAACCTTTGTGACTGTGACTCAAGGAAATCAAGTGACAAGGTGGGAGGGTGGTTAGCACTGCTGCCTCACAGCGCCAGGGTCCCAGGTTCAATTCCGGCCTTGGGTGACTGTCTGTGCGGAATTCCCACGTTCTCCCCGTGTCTGTGTAGGTTTCCTCCGGGTGCTCCAGTTTCCTCCCACAGTCCAAAGATGTGCAGATTAGGTAGATTGGGCCACGTTAAATTGCCCCTTGGTGTCAGGTTAGGTGGGGTTACTGGGATAGGGGAGTGGGGTCTGGGTGGGGTGCTCTTTTGGAGGGTCGGTGCAGATTCGATGGGCAGAATAGCCTTCTGCTCCACTGTAGGGATTCTATGATTCCATGGTTGGGATTTGTGGAACGGAATGCATTAACCTGTTCTGATGTGTGGGCGGAAAAAGAATATGGGCGGGAAATGGAAAAGCAAAATACCAAGAATGCTGAAAATCTAAAATCAAAGCAGAAAATCCTGGAAATACACAGCGAGCCAGGTAGCATCTGAGGGGAGAGAAATAGAGTTTGAAAATTAAAAAAAAAAAATTTCAAGTACCCAATTCCAATTAAGGGGCAGCTTTTCGCATGGCCAATCCACCTACCCTTGCACATCAAACACGGGGAGAATGTGCAAACTCCACACAGACAGTGAGAGAGAAATAGAGTTAATGGCCGGGATTCTCCGGGTCAGTCTCGCGCCCCGACGCTGGCTTCCCCATTCTCCGGCGCCGTTTTACGGGCGCTGGCGGGATAACCGCCACACCGGTCGGGGGCCATTGACAGCGCCCCCCCCCACCCCCGGCAATTCTCTGGGCAACGATGGGCCGAGTGGCCGACAAGTTTGGCCAAGTCCCACCAGCGTGGATTACTCACCTCCCACACGGCAGGACCTGGAAGGTGAGTGTGCGGGGGCCGTCCTGGGGGGTGGGGGGGGGGGGGGGGGGGGGTGCGGGGATCCGATCCTGGCGGGGGGCCCCCACGGTGGCCTGGACCGCGATCGGGGCCTATCGATCCATGAGGATCTACTTTACTCCACGCCGGGCTCCTGTAGGGCTCCGCCATATTGTCCGAGGGCCGGCGCGGAGAAGGGAACCCCCGCGCATGCGTGGAAATACGCCGGCCGTTCCGCGCATGTGCGGGAGTACGCTGGCCGTACCGCGCATGTGCGGGAATACGCTGGCCAGACCGCACATGCACAAACTCGCACGGGCCGTTCCACGGGCAGCTGCGGGAACCACTCCAGCGGCAACCTAGCCCCCTAGAAAGGTGAGAATTCCTCAGTTTCGGGGGCCGTTGACACCGGAGTCGTCCGCACAGGTTTTCACCCCGGCGTGGGGACATAGCCCCATTTTTAGAGAATCCCGCCCAATGCTTCTGGTGGATGATCTGTCATCAAAACTCTGGTCATCAGTCTGAAAGGTTAATTCTGTCTCATTGCCAATCCATGCTGCCTGACTTGGTATATTCTGCTTTTCTTCCATATAAATGGACCTGGATCAGCCAAGAAACAACCAAGTCACCAGCCGATGAAAGGAAAGGTTAATATTCATGTCGACCCCTTCGTTGAGTCCAGGGGAAATGTTTCCATCTTCACCTCACCTCCGAGGATATTAATTTTCAGGATTTTTTAAGATGATATTTTCAGCCTTTCTCGCTGTTCCTTCCTATCAGGTTCGGATGAATAGATCACGAGCCAGCTCTGTGTAAGGCAGACTTAACCTCATCTTTACAAGTGGACATGGGCTAAAACATGGTTTGATTTCCCGCAGGGATTGTGAATGTATCCAGTTCACAGCAGATCTTCTATTTCTGGGAAATGGTAGGGATCGCCCAGCTCCAACCACTAATAGAACATTCGAGATGCAGGAGGGAGGGTTTTACACGTGAAAATTATAGGGCAGCAGAGCTGGGCAGGTTTGTGGCTGGTTTAATATTAGACCAGGAGTGGATATGGTAAGGGGAAGAGAGAGATGTGTGCCAGTAAATGGTGTTACATGAGGCTTGTGAGTGCATCTATTTGCGAGAGGATTTATATTTAGTCAGCAATTTACACCCACAATTATATGTAAAAGGAGACTTGATTTAGCTTGAAACAAAATATCAGCGAGAAGTGAATGATGGACAATGACGATAGTAGGATGTTCCAAAGTGATGCTGGAACCGGGATCAGGAGTCAGTTTGGTGAAGCCTCTCCTTCCCCATTGGGAAGGGATATTCTGCTTGGAGATCTTTCTCTCGGCTCCCTTTGCACAATCTGAACATTTCCCCTGAGGGCAGTGACTCCACTGTGATCCACCAGTCAGTCCATCAATTTGTCAAAGCAGATTGACGTTATGAGCGCCACACCAAGTCCTGGTAGTTGGAAGAGCGAGCAGACATCAGGTAGAAGATGGGTGTCCACCATTCATTCCAACACACCTCAGGGTGTCTCAGTGTTTGACAGCAAATTAAATACATTTGAAGTGTGTTCACTGCTGTAATAGAATCATGGACCACAGAAAGAGGCTATTCAGCCCATCAGGCCTGTGGCAGTTCTCTGAAAGAGCTATCCGATTAATCCCATTCCCCTGCAAATATTCCCTTTTAAGCATTTGTTCAATTCCCTTTCAAGAATTGCTATTCAGTCTGCTTCCTTCCACCCTTTCAGGCAATGCATTCCAGATCACAATAACTTGTTCACAGAATCACAGAATTGTTACAGAGAGTGAGGAGGCCATTTGGCCCATACTGGCTGCACCGGCTCTCCAAACAAGAATCATGACTTTGTGCCACTCCCCTGTCTTTCCCCTGTACCCCTGCCCATTGTTGCTACTCAGATAATCATCTGATGCCCTCTTGAAAGCTTCGATTGAACCTGCCTCCACCACACTCCCAGGCCGTTCATTTCAGACCCCAACCACTCGTTTGCTTCTTTTGAAAATCACGTTCCACGTTAAATCTGTGCCGCCTTATTCTCGATCCTTTTACAAGGTGGAGCAGTTTCTCTCTGTCTACTCCATCCAGTGCAGGGCAGCATGTGGTACAGGGGTTAGCTCTGGGACTGCGGCGCTGGGGATCCGGGTTCGAATCCCGGCCCTGGGTCACTGTCCGTGTGGAGTTTGCACATTCTCCCTGTGTTTACGTGGGTTTCGCCCCCACAACCCAAAGATGTGCAGGTTAGGTGGATTGGCCACGCTAAATTGCCCCTTAATTGGAAAAAAATAATAATTGGGTACTCTATCCAGCCCCCTCATGATTTTGAACATCTCTATCAAATCTCCTCTTAGCCTTCTTCTCTCCAAGGAGAACAGTCCCAACCTCTCCAATCTATCCTCAGAATCAAAGCTTCTCTTCACTGGAAACATTTCTGTACTGTCTCCAATGCGTTCACATCCTTCCTATAGTGTGGCTCCCAAAACGTTACACAATATTCCAACTGAGGTTTAACCAGTATAAATTCAGCATAACCTCCTTGCTCTTGTAATCTACGCCCTATTGATAAAGCCCAGCATACTGTATGCTTTATTAAAGGCTCTCTCCACCTGTCCTGTCACCGTCAATGATTTCTACACATATATACTCAGGACCCTCTGCTCCTGCACCAACTTAAGAATTGTACCCCTTATTTTATATTGTCTGTTGTGTAAAAAATATTTGCTTCACCTCCTCCTCTGGCATTTTTGCCATGTTACTTAAATCCATGAATACCTTGCGCCAGTGGAAACAGTTCCTCCCTCGCTACCCTATCAAAACCCTTCAGAATTTTCAACACTTTTACTAAATCTCCCCCTTAACCCTCTCCAGTCCAAGGAGAATAATCCCAGCTTCTCTTGTCTCTCCTCTCTCCGCATAACTACAGTCCCTCATCCCTCGTGTCTTTCCCGTAAATTCCTCGCACCCTCTCTGAGATCTTGACAGCCTTCCTCTCCGTGTGTTGCCCAGAATCAGGCTGGATGCTTCCTTCAGCTCAGATTTAAGACCATAAGACATAGGAGTGGAAGTAAGGCCATTCGGCCCATCGAGTCCACTCCGCCTTTCAATCATGGCTGATTTCAACTCCATTTACCCGCTCTCTCTCCATAGCCCTTAATTCCTCGAGAAATCAAGAATTTATCAACTTCTGTCTTAAGGACACTCAACATCCCGGCCTCCACCGCCCTCTGTGGCAATGAATTCCACAGACCCACCACTCTCTGGCTGAAGAAATTTCTCCTCATCTCTGTTCTAAAGTGACTCCCTTTTATTCTAAGGCTGTGCCCCCGGGTTCTAGTCTCCCCTGCTAATGGAAACAACTTCCCTACGTCCACCCTATCTAAGCCATTCATTATCTTGTACGTTTCTATTAGATCGCCCCTCAACCTCCTAAACTCCAATGAATATAATCCCAGGATCCTCAGACGTTCAGTGTGCGTGTTGTTTAATGCATGCCCTCTTATTCTCCTTTAGATGCCGACAAATCCAGCTCGCACATGATCTCTGCAGATGATGCTGAATACCCCAGGGAGTATAGGACCCTGGGAAATGGAACTCGACGCTTTTCCAACGTGGGCTTGGTTCACACCTCTGAGAGACGGCACACGGTGATCGCAGCACAGAGCCTGGAGGCCCTCACTGGCATGCAGAAGTCGGACATGGAAAGGAAGAGGGAAGCCTTCCTTGATCACCTGAAGCACAAGTACCCTCACCACGCCACAGCAATCCGAGGGCAGCAAGAACGGCTCCGAGAGCAGGTACAACAACAACACTTACTTCTCACCGTATCAGATTGAAGAGGGGCCAGGAGCACTTGTACAGAAAAGTTAACAAATGAACTTTAAAGCAGGCTGTTATATTTTGAAACAACTTCAAAATGGAGACTAATTAGCACCAGAAAGTTAGCACTCTGGCCTTCATCTGGAATTCACATTTAATCCAGATTAGTGGGATAAAGCCTTCGCTCTCTCTCTTGCATTGTTAGAGCCCAAAGTGAAACAGGTTTAATGTAGAGTGAACCAGTTAATTGTGGCCGTGACTACTTCACACAAAAATGCTAATACCTGGGTCCTAAATCCTTCCACATTAGTCTGTGTAGGGAAGCCAGTGGAATAATGGATGCTCTTATTGAGGATATCCATTCAGATATATTGTCGGGTCACCCTTACCACAGTCTTTAATCCCTGTTGTAGCTGGCCTGGGAGTGCTGTTGTGGGTACATTAAATGTCCCTTTACTTGACGAAAATTAAAACCCTGAACCGCCCGACGGAAACTTGCATTTAAAGAACTTTCTTTTAAATCTAGAAAACCTTGACAAAGTGAATCAGAGAGATCTGATCGATGGTGACAGAACCAAAGGAGGTATCTGAAGAGAGGTGACCAGAACAATGCCTGAATCCCATCTCATAGCTGCTGTCAGAGTCTGTCTCCCGCAGATTGGTCCCTTCAGCCATCAGCAGAAGTGCACCAGATGAAGCTACCCCATCCCTAATAGACTTGCTGCCTGCCCATATCTGCTAGCGAAGCAAGGATGCTGTCACTGTTGCCAATGAAAACACCCAACAGCCTAGTCAAGGAGGCAAATGTTAAGGAAAGGAGGGATAATGGAAGGTAGATCCAGATTGTGGTTAAAGGCATGGCTGCCGGTGACAGAAGGTTTACGCACAAGAGGCCAAAGTTGGAGGAAGAGAGAGTTCTGGGGAGTTTGTCGGTCTGGAGGATGTTACCGAGATAAGGACAGGCAAGGCATTGAGGGAATTTAAATATGAGGCTGACCATTTAAAATTTGAGGTGTCGGAGTGGCCGGAAGCCAGTGTCGGTCATCAAGGACAGGACGGATGGGTTAACAGGACTTGGTGAAGGATAGAATATTGGCTGCAGAGTTCTGGGTATGGCTCACAGAGTCGTGAGGGAGGCGATCGGAGTCCTGTGTGATAGACCGAAGGAGAGGGAGGTCTGGAGGTCATCGGACCTTGAGGAGAGGGTGTCCCCAGTCAGAAAGGGTTTTCTGATGGAGGTGCTTGCTGCCCAAGATCCAACTATCTTTATTTATGCATGTCCTCCCCCACCTGAGCTGTCATCTGCCCACCAGCCTAAAAATTGAGTGGGAAATGTCCCTGAAGTGACCATTAAGTGACCACTTAGCGACCTTATATGGGACAAGATGGGGCAAGGGCAGCTTCCCGTACAAGGCCCTGCTTGCCTCAGCGTAAGATTGCTTCCAGGTCAGGGCGGATGGGAACCCAGAGGGAATCCCATCCGTGCTATTTCACGCACTGCCCCCACCCCTCACCCCTCTTCTCAGAACCTGCCGGGGAAGCATAAAATTATGGTCCAGTGCTGGATGATGCCTCTAATAGGGGCACCACATACATGAGGAGTAGGGATAGGCCAAGGATAAATCGCTAGGGGCCCCCAGTGATAATGGTGCAACGGTGGGAAGTGGAACCATTGTGGGAGATGCCTTGTCTATGTTAAGATAGGTAAGTGTGAGGGCAGCGCGGTGGCACAGTGGATAGCACCGCTGCCTCACGGCGCCGAGGTCCCAGGTTCGATCCCGGCTCTGGGTCACAGCAGGATTCGGTGTGGAGTTTGCACATTCTCCCCGTGTCTGCGTGGGTTTCGCCCCCACAACCCAAAGATGTGCAGAGTAGGCGGATTGGACACGCTAAGTGTGGAGTGCGATGGTCATGGACTCGGGGGGGCACTGGAATGTTGATGAAATTTGAAGAGGAAAGGAAGATTGGAGATCGAGATGCCACTTGGAAAGAGCAGAGAGGTTGGGTGGGTATTTTGAGAGGGTGGACGATTGTGAGAATAAGGGAACAGTACCTGAGGCCTGGAAACCATTTACGATGTCAGCAAGATTAGGGTTGAGGGAGCAACTTTAAAAACTTTCAGTTCCATCCCACACATAATACAGGTAATGGCACCAGGCTGGATATCGATACACAGATACATAGAAGATAGGAGCAGGAGGAGGCCTTTTGGCCCTTCGAGCCTGCTCCGCCATTCATCACCATCATGGCTGATCATCCAACTCAAAAAATAGATATCTTGGTTATTTTATACATTTGAAATTTAATCTTGTTGCATCAACTGCTTGCCTACTCAATTTGCTGATTCAGTCTATATAACAAAATGGTGATTTGAGTGTTGCCGATACTTTCCGATGCTGGAGTGATCGTCACTCCGTGATGCAACAGGTTTGTAGAATGATGCGCTCATCGTTGTCTCCAGGCCGGTGCACGGCCTCACCCCTCCCTCAGTCTCCAAACCCCTTCAGCTCCACATCCCTCGAGATATCAGCCTTCCTCCAATTCTTGTGTCTTGGGCATTCCCAATTTTAATCACTCAACCATTGGTGGTTGTTCCTAGACTCTAAACTCTGGAATTTCCTCCTTAGATCTCCCTATTTCTGTCTCTTCCTTTAAGACGCCCCTTAAAAAACTATCACTTTGGCCTGCCCCTAGTATCTCCTAATGTGGCTCAGGACCAGTTTTTTCTGGATAACCTTCCTGTGAACCACTTTACTAAATTAAAATTGCTCTATAAATGCAATGGGTGAGGACAGAATTGTGCACGGCTCATAGTCCTCGCAATCAAATACCTCAAACATAGGCATTAGCCATTTATTGAAGTGGCCAAAGAATCACTGAACGAGGGCATGACACGAGTTGTTTTTTTTAACCTGCATTTATATAGTACCTTTCATGGTCTCAGGAAGTTCTAAAGAGCTTTACGGCCATTGGGGCACTTTCTAAAATGCAGTTATTGCTGTAATGTAGGAAACACAGGAACCCATTTGAACACAGCAGGATTCGGCAAACAGCAATTTGACAGTTACCAGATTGCCTGTTGGTTGAGGGGTAAATATAGTCCAGAACACCAGTAAAGGCTTATCCTTGAAAAACGCAATGGGATCTTTACTATGTACCTAATAGGGAAAACCTGGGCCTCAGTTTAACATCTGATCCATACGGGAGGAGCTCCGAGAGTGCAGCATCCCTCAGTGTTACACTAGTAGTTTGGGTCCAGATTTTGTGCACAATTTAACTGACAAATTGCTGACTCAGAAGGTACCAATGAAAGCACGGCAGACACGTTTACTTGTGTGTTATTTGGCATGACTTGGGTGGCACTGTTGCTTCACAGCGCCAGGGTCCCAGGTTCGATTCCTGGCTCGATCACTGTCTGTGCGGAGTCTGCATGTTCTCCCCGTGTCTGCGTGGGTTTCCTCCGGGTGCTCCGGTTTCCTCCCACAAGTCCCAAAAGACGTGCTGTTAGGTAATTTGGACATTCTGAATTCTCCCTCCGTGTACCCGAACAGGTGCCGGAATGTGGCAACTCGGGGCTTTTCACAGTAACTTCATTGCAGTGTTAATGTAAGCCTACTTGTGACAATAATAAAGATTATTATTATAAATCAGCTGAGGAGACAATAATTTTAGAGTACCCAATTCTTTTTTGTTTTCCAATTAAGGGGCAATTTAGCGTGGCCAATCCACCTACCCTGCACATCTTTGGGTTGTGGGGGGCGAAACCCACGCAGACACGGGGAGAATGTGCAAACTCCACACGGACAGTGACCCAGGGCCAGGATTCGAACCCGGGTCCTCAGCACCGCAGTCCCAGTGCTAACCACTGCGCCACATGCTGCCCCTTGCTCAGGACACAATCAAAACCCATCATGGGACTCACATGACAATGAGATATTGGCAACTCCTTTCACTCTGTTGATGATATTTGAGCTCCTCGTATTGCCAGTGCCTAGCAATGTGATTCAGAGTATTGATTGTCGCACATTTCCCGCTGCGAAATGCCTGTGTATCTGATGCCAAGAATAAAGGTGAGACCTCGCTTACCTTCACCCGTCATCTGTGCAGCACAGGTGTGGTTCCTGCAACGTATGAGGTTGAAGAAGGACTCCTCTGCTGAGCTAGTGATGTATTCAGTGAGCAGACAGCTTCAGCACTTGCAAACGACAGCAGAGTTTCCACCGGTGGAGAGTGGCTGTCAACATTTTGGGATGACGTGATCTCAGTGAGGGTTCAGGTTGTCATTCGCAGTGTGAAGACAGAAACAGCCTTGACTGCTGAGCAGTCACGGAGACAGGAAAAGCGGGGGAGGAGAGGTGAAAACCAGGTGCACTGAAGACCCTCAGCCAAACTTAGAACAAGTCCATAACCCAGCACTCTTTATTATAGAATGATATAGCATAGAAGGAGGCCATTCAGTCTATTGTCCCTGTGCTGGCTATTTTGTTGTGTTATGCTGCTTCGGATAACACAGGCTGCTATTTGATGCAGTCTTAACTAAAGGATGCTCCAGACTCTGAAGTGAGTTCAACGTGTTTATTGAACTATTAACACAGTTCTCAAATGAGTTTGATTCTCTGCTCATCTAACTGTAGTAACTCAGTCTAACTGTACCAGCTTGCTCTAAGCCACGTGCTGGGGTGTGATGCTGCTGATCAACCCTGTCTCACTCTCTAGATGTCTGTCTGTGGAAAGAGGCAGGGTGTGAGTGCCTCATCCCTTTTATAGTGTTTATGTCATGCCCCCTTGTGGTGATGCCACCTCTGAGTGTCCTGACTGCCCATTGGTTGTGTCCTATTCTGAGTATTCATTGATTGCATGTTTGCATATCATGACAAGAAGGAGGCCATTCAGTCTATTGTCCCTGTGCTGGCTATTTGATACAGCTCTTTAAATCATAGCCTTTTAAATAGTTTCAATAGTTTCCTCTTACACATTTGTCCAATTGTTTTAATGGTTTACTGAGCACTGTGCTTGTCCTCGATGACAATAGGATTAGTTCAATATGTCGCTAACACAGACCAGGAAATGATAGGAGACACACTGGTGTATTAAGGAGGAATAGGTTTGGACACTTGAGCTGCCGGGGCTGCGAGTGAGGACGCCCACTGCTCTAGATGTGATGTTGGAAGCACAATGGGGATATTTCTGCAGGAACAGATTGGCTCTTTTGCTACAAGTGATCAGAGAATATTTTCCCGTTCTGATTATGATGTCACTGACAGGGAGTGACCAATCCAAACTCGCTTCTCTTTTTCGGCGGTCACTTGTTAACGAGTATGATCGTCAGGGTCGTGTTTCTGGTCACGGGTTCTTGCGTGGCTAATGATCCGGATCCTAGAGCTGCACACTTGGCAGGTGTTCCCAGGAGCTTGGATCGGTCCTTGGTCTCTAGATCGCTGGTATTCCTTCCTCAGGTTCCTTTCCCTGGCCTCCTCTTGCCATTGGTGTGTCGAACGATTGTGTCCCTTCCATCAGGAGCTTCCTCCAGGTAGGTCTCTTCCGAGTAAGGGTCTCCCAGGTGGTGAAGACTATGTTGCATTTCGAGGTAAGATTTCAGGGTGTCTTTGAAGCACTTCCTTTGTCCTTCTCTCATTCGGAAGCCTTCCTTGAGTTGGGCAAAGAAGGTTTGCTTTGGCAGTCGGGACTCTGACACATGGCCGGCCCAGCGGAGATGGTTTCAGATGATCATGTCATTGATGCAGATGCTCTTGGCTCCTGTAAGGACACTGATGTTAGTACAACTGTCCTCCCAGCTGATGCGGAGAATCCATCCCAGACAGTGTTGCTGGTATCTCTCCTGGGCCTTGAAGTGGTGTCTGTAAATAGTACAAGTATCTGAGCCACATAAAAGAGTTGGGTGGATGACCGCTTTGTACTCGAGGATCTTGATGTCAGCATGGATGTCGCGGTGTTCAAAGACTCTGTTCCTTAGGCGCCCGAAAGCAGCTCTCGCGGATTGGATACAATGTTGGATCGCCGCGTCGATGTCAGCCTCAGAGGAGAGGTGATTCCCAGGTTTGGATAAGGTTCCACGTTTGGTAAGGTTTCTCCATTCATCTTGGCGGAGGGAGAGACCGGATCTTTCCCAGGGGCTGGTTGGTAAAGGACTTGACTCTTCTTGCGGTTAAGGCTGAGACCCATCCTTTGGTGTGCTTCCACGAAGGTGTCAAGCGCGGCTTAGAGATTCTGTTCTGAGAGAGTAGAGATGCCGATGTCATCCACATACTGAAGTCCCTCGGGCGATGTCAGTATCGTTTTCTTCCTGGATTTCAAATGATTGAGGTGGGAAGGTTTTCCGTCCATCCTGTAGACGATGTCCACTCCACAGGGAAGCTTGCTCTTGACAAGGTGAAGGATGATGAAGATGAACAAAAGGGTGGGGACGATGACCCATCCCTGCTTGACTCTTGTCTTAACGTCAAAGGTTCCTGTCTTTTTCCATTAGCAAGGACTGTCGGCGACATTGTTACTATAGCCTGGGCTAGTCTGCGAGCAATCCCAGCCCCAATTTACCCAGAGTAATAAAAACACAGGTGACATTAACTCGTAATGTTAAAAATACCGTAAGTCTTTGATCATTGGCTGCCCAATAACTAGTCATCGTCCAGTTAGATTCTTTCTGTCTAGGCCTCCAGTTGGATGTCTTTACTTTCAGTTTGTAATGGTTTTCATTGCAGATTCATCAGGATCTCGACAGTTCTCTGCAGACTCAGAAACAGCAGGCAGGAAACATTTGGGAGAAAGAGAGACAGAGAGAGCAACACACAGCCTCTCCCCTCAGCATCTAGGAGCTTTCTGCTGGTTCCTCTGAAAACAAACCCCTCCTGATAGCACCCAATCACTGTCTGTTGCCGGGCAGAATATGGTCCCTGGTCAATCCATCGGCCACCAGCCAATCAAACTTCAGCTCTTTCCAGTTTTCCTCCACTCTATTAGAATGGACACTTTGAAGATTTTGGAAAGACATTGTTGGAAGTTCATTAGCATGCTTGAATCTTGAAGCCGCTCAAGATTCATCTGTTTTATGCGCTGTTTCTTCATCTTCCGCTGCTTCCGATGGAGTTTGATGGACATAGAGGAGCGGATGAGCCGGTGGTCTGTCCAACAGTCATCGGTACTGGTCATCGCTTTGGTGATGGGGACATCCTTTTGTCTCGGGATCGGGCGGTGACAACGTCAATCATGTGCCAGGGCTTTGATTGTGGGTGTCTCCAGGAAGTCTTGAACTTGTCTTTTTGGCAGGACAGTGTGTTAGTGATGGCAGGCGGTGTTCCGCGCATGTGGCGAGCAGGAGAACCTAGTTAGAGTTCCAATTCCCAAGTCCTTCCTTTCCGATAGTCCCTTTCCAGATTTGGGAGTCCTTTCCGATCCTGGCATACAAACTCCCACACTTGCCCTGGACAGCTACTCTTGGGACAGTGAAGAAGGAACATGCCATGAAACCTCATGTTCGCTCACCTGTAATTGCTTGATGTTGGTAACTGTTGACATTGGAATATGGCCAAAGGTCATGCTCAAGAAAGATTTGCGGAATGTTAATTTGTGCCCAGCACGGGATTTTTAACTGAATCCAGATAAACTATTTACTTCAACTCCATTTACTCACTTTGGTCCATATACCTAGTGATCCAGAGATCTGTTGTTCTTGCTACGATCCCATCCCAGTTGATGTTATATCAGGACAGGAAGATCCCAGAATGAAACCCTGACTCAAAAGAGCGTAAATTTTCCTCTTATTTTATAAAACATGGAGTCACAGGATCGCTAATTAGTTTCAACAAGGAAAACGTTTATAAAACATGAAAAGTTGGGTTCTTATACAGTACTCCTTTATTCCCCCTTTGCTCAACAAATACACACAGATTTAAAGATTAACATGGATTACAAAATACATCTTAATAATAGAATTTACAGTGCAGAAGGAGGCCATTCGGCCCATCGAGTCTGCACCGGCTCTTGGAAAGAGCACCCTACCCAAGGTCAACACCTCCACCCTATCCCCATATCCCAGTAACCCCACCCAACACTAAGGGCAATTTTGGACACTAAGGGCAATTTATCATGGCCAATCCACCTAACCTGCACATCTTTGGACTGTGGGAGGAAACCGGAGCACCCGGAGGAAACCCACGCAGACACGGGGAGGATGTGCAGACTCCGCACAGACAGTGACCCAAGCTGGAATCGAACCTGGGACCCTGGAGCTGTGAAGCAATTGTGCTATCCACAATGCTACCGTGCTACAATTGTCTCATTTACACAATGTCCCCTTGAACACCTAGATAGCTGTGGTCAAATACACACTCCACTCTGAACCCCAAGTGAATGTCTGTAGGTTTCTCCTCAGAATCCTCCCAGATGAAGATCATTCTCCGGTATCCGGCGGACGGGCCGTATCGGTGCCAAGGAGCGGCGTGAAACACTCCGGCGTCGGGCCGCCTGGAAGGTGCGGAATCCTCCGCACCTTTAGGGGCTAGGACGGCACTGGAGTGATTGGCGCCGCGCCAACTAACGCCGAAGGGCCTCAGCCGGCTGGCGCGAGTTGCCGCATGCACAGGAGCACCAGCGTGTCCCCAAAACCGCTGCCGTGATTCCTGCGCATGCGCAGTGGGTTTCCTCTCCGTGCCGGCCATGGCAGAGCTTTACAGTGGCTGGCGCGGAGGGAAAGAGTGCCCCCATAGCACAGGACCGCCCGCAGATCGGTGGGCCCCGACTGCAGGCCAGACCACCGTGGGCCCCCCCCCCCCCCCGGGCCAGATCCCCTCGCGCCCCCCCCGAAGACTCCGCAGGCCGCCCGCAGAGCCAGGTCCCACCAGTAAGAACCTTGTGTAATTCACGCCGGTGGGACAGGCTGAAAACGTGCGGCCGCTCGGCCCATCGCGGAGCAGAGAATCGCCGGGGGGGGGGGGGGCGCTGCCAACGGCCCCCGACTGGCGCGACGCGATTCCCGCCCCCGCCAAAAAAACGGCGGCAGGCAGCACGGTGGCACAGTCGTTAGCCCTGTTGCCTCACGGCGCCGAGGTCCCAGGTTCGATCCTGGCTCTGGGTCACTGTCCGTGTGGAGTTTGCACATTCTCCCCGTGTTTGCGTGGGTTTCGCCCCCACAACCCAAAAACGTGCAGGGTAGGCGGATTGGCCACTCTAAATTGCCCCTTAATTTGAAAAAACAAATCGGGTATTCTAAATTTATAAAAAAAGAAAAAGAAAAAATGGCGCCGGATAATTCGGCAGCCGGTGTCGGGGCGGCGGGGCGGGATTCACGCCGCCCCCCGCAATATCCGGCCCGGCGGGAGGTCGGAGAATCCCGCCCCAGATAAGAGTTTTCAAACTCCACTCCCATAAAACACGCTTTAAATCTTCTCTCATAATCACGTATTCTCTTAGCAGTTTGAATTCTGAAATCCATTCCAGGTTTTACAAATGACTCTTTAAATGCAAGTTTCAGCTCCATTTTCAAAAGCGAATCCAGTCCAGAATTATACACCACCCCCTTTGAGGTTTCTTTCGTCTTAACTGCTTTTACGCAAAATTTGAGATCTAGCCATCAATTTCCATAGTTATTTCAACTCACGTTCCACAGGTTGTAGTAAAATCTCACCAACCTGAAAATCACATCAGATGTCTTTCTGGTGTCTCAGCCTTCTTCTCAGCTCTGTCTGTCTTTACTGAACAGTTCTCTGTTCTGGCACATTTAACCTCTAACTTCTTGGAAACTTCTCTTCATTTCTCTAGTTTCCATAGCTAGCTGCTCTTCAGATCTCTGCACTTGCTTTCCTAGCCCTTACTCCATGGTATGTTTTTTCTTCTGACAAAGCTGAAGGAGATGTTCCCTCCATAGCCTCCCAAACAAACTGCCCCCAGGAGAGCTGTGAGAGTTAGGGTGAGAGGTGAGGTGTGAGAGGTGCCTTCTCTCTCACTACCTATCCCAACCTCCCACAATTTCAGCTAAAACTAAAACTTAAAAGCTTCTCGACCTTAAAAGGTCCCAGTTTCTAAGCAAGTCCCACATGCTTATTTCTTTTATTTATTCTTTACCCCGTAGCCCCTTCTAAGCACAATAGAAGCACAGTTGGAGCTTAACCAACCCTCAAACATACAAACACTTGTGTCCTGCATGAATCCAACTTTGGTTTTACCCTTCCAGCCATAGAAACGTGAAAATAAGCCCACTTAAATCTAAACCGTAATGTTTACCAATATTACTGCCTTAAAACGACATTTGTTTTTCTAACACCCTCAGCCTTGGCAGTTTCAGTGAATGAAGAATTTGCAACCTTGATCTCCTGAATTTATCCAGCTGCTCGTACAGATTTTTATTTTGCTCTATCACTCCATATGATAGGAAGGGGAGCGGGCCATTCAGCCTCAGCTGTCTGTTTGGCCATTCAATTGGATTGTCACTGATTTGTACCAACCGTGATGTGATCCTAACCTATGTTGTGCCTGGCGCACTTCCCGCTATTCTCCGGGGAACAGCAGGAGAGCCCCCAAACGGGGTTCGGGCCAGGCACCGAGGATAGCATGACGCTCCCGGCCCATAGCAGCCAACGTAATCTGGTTCACTGGGCATGCACAGACTTGCATATTTAAATTAGTCTTTCAACTCATTTAAATAAGCTCCGCCCATTGAAGCCAGAGTCTCCCAGCCCCCGGGATTCACCATCCCGCAGGCACAGCAGAATCAGCACTGGTTGCCAAAGGGGAAACCGTGATGTGGAGGCCATGCTGTGGTGAGGAGGGGGGGGGGGGGCAGAGGCCATTGGAGCCCCCGGGTAGCCAGGGACAGGGCAGGCACCCTGGCATGGCCTCCTGGCACCTTGGCAGTACCAGAGTTCCAGGAAGCAGGGCCTGAGAGAGGGTCATGGTTATGAAGCGGGGGAATTGAGGAGGGGCCTGAGGGGGGCCAAGAAGGCAGCGGGGAGCCTGAAGGGGATGCATGGAGGGAGGGGGTTCTGATGGGGGAAACATGGAGAGGGGTCTGAGGAGGGATTATGAAGCTGGTGCCTGAGGAGGCGCATGGAGGGGGGGGGGGGCTAAAAAGGGAGAGGCTGGAAAGGGGTGAGCCTTAAAGGGGGGGAGGGGGAGTCCTTCAGCGACCCCGGGGGGCCACGCTGTATAAACGATGTCCCGATCTCTGAGGAGAGACACACCATGACGGGCTGGAAGATCTCAGCCTATGTCTCCTGACATCAGAGGAACTGTTTCTCTCTGTCTACCCTGTCAACTTTGTAAATCATCTTAAACACCTCAATTAGATGATCTCTTAATATTCCATAATCAAGGGAATTAATGCCTCTCCTATGTAGAATGTCATCATAATTGAACCATTTTAATTCTTTCAGCTGCCAATCTCATGATTCACCTGGAAAATTAATTCTCAATGGGTGGGATTTTCACCCCCCACTCCCTCCCGGATGATCCCGCTGACATGAAGGACCAGAAGATTCAGCTCATTAATGTGTGCCCTCACTACCGTTGGACTAAAGTTGAATTTCCGCCCCCCCCACCCCCGGCCACAAATATGGTTTTATTTTAATAAAATATGCATTCATAAAAAATGGACACTGAAACAACATGATCTCATTCGTTGATCCAGCAGGGACAGTACTCCCATAAACACACCTCTCAAGTGGCAGAGCAAATATAGAGCCTAAGGTATATATTTTTTTTAAATAAACAATTTTATTGAGGTATTTTTGGTATATAAAACAATGTCATTGTATAGTACCGTACAAAAGGAAAAGCAAATAACACATAGTGCAAACCATGACTCCATTCGCGCAAGGACCTGCCTAAACCACCCCCTACTCTACATTAACCCCCCCCCCCCCCGCTGACGATTAATTCTCCGCGAACAAGTCAATGAATGGCTACCCCCTCCGGGCGAACCCCGATAGTGAACCTCTCGAGGCGAACTTAACCTTTTCTAGACCGAGAAAGCTCGCCATGTCCGATAGCCATACTTTGGTCTTTTGGGGCTTTGCGTCCCTCCATGCCAACCCAGTATTCGTCGCCGGGCTACCAGGGAAGCAAAGGCCAAGACGTCGGCCTCCTTCTCCTGGACTCCCGGGTCCTCTGACACCCCAAAGATTGCCACCTCCGGGCTCATTACCACCCCAGTTTTCAAAATCCGGTACATGATGGCCGCGAATCCCTGCCGGTACCCCCTGAGTCTAGGGCACGACCAGAACATGTGCACGTGCTTAGCCGGCCCACCGGCGCACCTGGCACACTTGTCCTCCAGCCCGAAGAAATTACTCATCCAGGCCACCGTCATGTGGGCCCGGTGCACGACCTTAAACTGGATCAGATGAGCCTGGCACACGTTGCGGTCGTGTTTACTCTGCCCAGATCTTCTGCCCAAATACCGTCCTCCATTCCCCCCCCGAGCTCCTCCTCCCACTTAAGCTTCAGGTCATCAGTCTGCGTATCCTCTGCTCCCATTAGTTCTTTGTAAATATCTGAGACTCTACCCCCCCCTAGAAACTACCCTGTCCTGCCTCTCCCCTAGAAACTACCCTGTCCTGCCTCTCCCCTAGAAACTACCCTGTCCTGCCTCCCCTTTGGCGGGAGGCGTGGGAAGGACGGCACCAGCCTGCGCACAAAATCCCGCACCTGTAAGTATCTAAAGTCATTCCCTCCCGCCAGCCCAAACTTCTCCAACTCCCTCCTGCTCTGAAATCTCCCTTCCAGGAACAGATCACCCACCCTCACAATCCCCGCCCTCCGCCGCAGTCGATACCCACCGTCCATGTTCCCCTGGGTAAATCGGTGGTTGCCGCAGATTGGGGTCCACACCGATGCTCTCACTTCCCCTATGTGCCTCCTCCACTGGCCCCAGATCCGCAGAGCCGCCACCACTATCGGGCTGGTGGAGTACCCCGCCGACGGGAGCGGCAGGGGCGCCGTAACCAGGGCTGCCAAACTGGTGCCCCCGCACGATGCAGCCTCCATCCGCTCCCAGACCAACCCTGTGCCCATCATCCATTTCCTTATCATCGCTATGTTGGCCGCCCAGTAGTGGTTGCTAAAGTTCGGCAACGCCAACTCCCCCCCTCCCCTCTTCTCCTTTCGAGCATCACCTTCCTCACGGGGACTTCCCCACCTAGACAAATCCCAGGATATTTTTATTCAGCCTCTTAAAGAAGGACCTCGGGATGAAAATGGGGAGACACTGAAATATGAACAAGAATCTCTGGAGAATCGTCATCTTGACAGTCCGCACCCTCCCCGCTAGTGACAGTGGGAGCGCATCCCAACTCCGAACCTCCTCCCTCACTCGTTCAACCAATCGGGACAGGTTGAGCTTATGCAACCTGCCCCAGTCCCATGCCACCTGTATCCCCAAGTATCCCGGGAGGCCAACAATTCTTACATTCTGCCGGCGAGATCTGTTGTCCAGCTCCTCCAGCCTTTCCAGGAGCATTTTTTGCTGATCCCTCAGCCTCCGAATCTCCACGTCCGCCACCGTTTGAAAGTCTGCCTGCTCCTCCAGCGTCTTCTCCAGCTTCTGGAGCTTCTCAGCCTGATCATCCAGCCTTTTTTCCAATCGGTCCATCGACTCCTGGAGCGGCTCCAAATTATCGCGCTTCAGAGCTAAAAGCCCTCCTGCGTGGCCTGTAGCAGCTGCTCCATTGTGGGCTGGGCAGTCGGCGCCTTGCTCTGGACATCAGCCATATTGGTCTCTCTCACAGCCTCCACCGTGCCCTTGTTTGACCACTTCTTAGAGCCTAAGGTACTGCGCAGATCTGTTGGAGCACATCATTGTATATCAAGTGCACACAGTCCTTTTATCTACGTTTTGTTGTAGTGTTTGTTTAGCTACTGTGTGGACCATTGTTGCACCAGCACAATAATTCTAAGAGTCAAACTGTGTGGGAAGAGGGTTTCGAGACTTGAGAAATCCTCCCACTTGTCTACAGTTGCGGTCTGTTTTCACGGGAAATATTTTATATATTAATCACTCCAATGAGAAGTCAAATCCTGGGACATTATTAACATTGGCCAAGTTGTTGGAGGGTCTTGGAGGGGTAAATTGTTCCAACATTACTTTTATTTCTTTAGAGTTTAGGAGATGGGTGGGGGGGGGGGTTGTGGTGGAGGGGGTGATCTGTTTGAGTTATGTAAAGTCCTCAAAGGATTCGATAGGGTAGGAATGGAGAAGACAATTTTCTCTTCTGGGGGTTTTATGAACATGGGAACGTCAACTTAAAATTATAGCTGAGCCGTTCACAGGTGAAAAAAGAACACATTTTTTCACAAGTAGGCTGGTGGAAATCTAGAACTTTCTATTCCGATAGGCTGTGGCTATTTGGCCAATTTGAGTTTACATGATTGAGGTGGGTAGGTTTGTATTAGGTCGGGCTATTGAGGGATACTTGGCACAGGCAGGACAATGAAGCTCAGCTGCAGATCAGCCAATTGAATAACAGAATGGACCAGCTATTTGCTGAATGGAGACATTGGGCGTGATTCTCCGTCCCGCCAGCCGGCCAAAGGGATTTCCCATTGTGGGCAGCCCCACTCCGTCAGGGAATCCCCGGGCGTGGGTGCGCTGCTGGCGCAGCGGAGAATCCAGCCCATTGTGTGTTGGAAAACACAAAGTCGTCTCGAGCAGTTCAGTGGAATTTACCCTGACCCCGTGGCCAGAGGTACACCGACTGGAATTCTCTGCCCATTGGGATTCTGTTTTAGCACCGGCAGCGGTCCCTCACGCACAAATTTCCCAACGGTGTGGGGTGGCTTTAATGGGAAATCTCATTGACAGAGAGTCACCTCACCAACGAATGGCCGCCACCGAGGAATTGGGGGAACAGAGAATCACACCCACCATATTGTGACTTGCATTGGTTCACGCTGGCCCCTGGTCACATACCGTCCTTCAAACCAGCATTGAGTGAAGACGGTTGTGTACTTAGCCCCTGACCTCTCGCTCATTGGTCATTGACTAGCGTTGCTAGGTCCTCGGGCTGGACTGTTCGGGTTGATGTCACGACGCACTTCTTCACACAAAGTTTCGAACTCTGACGCATCAAAAACTGTTGAGGCAGAGGTCTATTAAAAATGGGTGGCACGGTGGTTAGCACTGCTAATGAGATTTCCCATGAAAGCCACCCCATGTCGCTGGGAAGTCTCTGGGTGGGGGTCGGCTGGCGGTGGCAAAAGAGAAGCCGCAGGATTCCAGTCAGTGTATCTCTGGGTCATGGGGTCAGGGTAAATTGCACTAACTGTCTGGTCAAAACGGCTTTGGGTTTTCCAATACACAATGGGCGGGATTCTTCCGCGACTGGCCCGGATGGCCCGACACCGGCGCCATGAGCGGCGTGAAGCACTCCGGCGTTGGGCCGACCAGAAGGTGCAGAATCCTCTGCTCTTCCGGGGGCTAGGCTGGCGCCGGAGGGGATGGCACCGTGCCAACCGGCGGCGAAGGGCTGGTGCGAGTTGGCACATTCACAGAACCGCCGGCGTGGTTCCGCGCAGGCGCAGGGGGTTCTTCTCCATGCCAGCCATGGCCGGCCTCTGTAAGTCTCCGCCATGGCCGCCGCAGAAGGAAAGAGCGCCCAAACGGCATAGACCCGCCCGCAGATCGGTGGGCCCCGATCGCGGGCGAGGCCATCGTGGGGGCACCCCACCCCCCCCCTCCCCGGGGCCAGATCCTCCCGCGCGCCCCGAGGACTCAGCTAGCCGGCCTACAAGCCAGGTCCCGCCGTGATGGACTATGTCCAATTCACGCCGGCGGGGCTGCGCGAAAACGGGCGGCCACTCGGCCCATCGGGGCCCAGAGAACTGCCGCGCTGGGAGGCTCCTGCCCCGCCCGAAAACCGGCGCCGGAGATTTCGGCAGCCGGCGTCGGAGCGGCGGGGCAGGATTCACGCCGCCCCCCCCAGCGGGGGGTCGGAGAATCTTGCCCAACGTTTCTATTCAGCAAATAGCTGGCGGGTCAAAAGTCAAGTGAATTTTTTTCCATTAATTAATTTATTATAATAATCGCTTATTGTCACAAGCAGGCTTCAATGAATTTACTGCGAAAAGCCCCGAATTGCCACATTCCGGCGCCTGTTCGGGGAGGCAGGTACGGGAATTGAACCCGCGCTGCTGGCCTTAGAACGCAGAACATACAGTGCAGAAGGAGGCCATTCAGCCCATTGACTCTGCACCGACCCACTTAAGCCCTCACTTCCCACCCTATCCCCGTAACCCAATAACCCTTCCTAACCTTTTTTGGTCACTAAGGGCAATTTATCACGGCCAATCCACCTAACCTGCATGTGTTTGGGCTGTGGGAGGAAACCGGAGCACCCGGAGGAAACCCACGCAGACACGGGGAGAACGTGCAGACTCCGCACAGACAGTGACCCAGTCCGGGAATCGAACCTGGGACCCTGGCGCTGTGAAGCCGCAGTGCTAATCACTTGTGCTACCGTGCCTGGTTCTGCATTACAAGCCAGCTGTTCAGCCCACTGTGCTAAACCAACCCCTTGACAGGATGTGAGCATCACTGGCAAGGCTCACATTTATTGCCCGTCTCTAATGCCCTTGAGACGTTCGTGGTGAGCCACCTTCTTAAACCACTGTAGTACCAGTGGTGAAGGTATTCACACAGTGACCTTTTCATAGCAATTTGATACAACGGAGGCCATTTCGAAGACCAACTTAGAATCAAACACATTGGGGCAGCATGGTGGCGCAGTGGTTAGCACTGCTGCGTCACAGCGCCGAGGACCCAGGTTCGATACCAGCCCCAGGTCACTGTCCGTGTGGAGTTTGCACATTCTCCCCGTGTCTGCGTGGGTCTCACCCCCACAACCCAAATATATTCAGGTGAGATAGGTTGCCCACGCTAAATTTGCCCTTAATTAGGAAAAAAAAGAACTGGGTACTGTCAATTTATATTTAAAAAAGAATCAACCACATTGCTGTGGATCTGGAGTCATATATAGGCCAGTCTGGGTAAGAATGGCACATTTCCTTCCCTCAGGGACATGAATGAACCAGGTGGCAATCCAGCAGGATTACTGATACTGGTTCATATTCCAGACTGATTCAATTAACTGAGTATAAATTCCCAGCAGTCATCCCTCGGGATTATTACTTCACTGACACAACCACTGCGCTGCTGTACTGCTAAAAGGGCAAAAAGAAATATCGGTTTTGAGGGGTTTGGGGTCCAGAGAGTGGGGTCAAGGCAGCTAAAGCCACAGCCCCTCCAAAGTTACGTTAAGGGGGGAGGATACACAGAAGGACTGCAGTCACAGGGAAAAGGAGCAGCAAGGTCCAGGGGGAATTTGAAGACTGAACTGAAGGTTTAAATTGAATACTTTGGAGAGCAGCAACGAAATATCAGTGATGAAAATGGAGATGATGGGCAGCGCGGTGGCACAGTGGTTAGCACCGCTGCCTCCAGTGATGAGGACCCGGGTTCAATCCCGGCCCCGGGTCACTGTCCATGTGGAGTTTGCACATTCTCCCCGTGTCTGCGTGGGTCTCACCCCCACAACCCAAAGATGTGCTGGGTCGGTGGATTGCCCCTTAATTGGAAAAAAAAGAATTAGGTGCTCTAAATGAAAAAAAGAAAAGAAATTGGACACGATGACTGGGTGGGACTTGGTGTGGGGTAGGGTATGTTTTCGAACAATTGGGATGGGAATGCGGTGAGGAGTGTACGGGAATAACCAAACCTGACGTTGCATGGACATATTGCAACCCAGCACCGTACCAGCTGGCGGATGAACATGATCATCCTCCTGGGAAATGATTGCCTTATTAGGGTTAATTTGCAGAGAGCGAAATGGAAAATTGGCAGGGAGGGCATATCCACAAGCTTCTCACAAATTAGCTCAGACCAAGGCCATGGGCCCAGCTCCTCATTCTGGGAATAGACTAGGGTGTCAAGAGTGAACCCAAATGGCGAGGAGAAATCGTTCGAATGAAAGGAGAATCAAAGCATCCAAAAATGATTAAAGGATGAGAGGCTGTTTGACCGCAGCTTCATGGAGAATCTCCATCGCTATTTGTGACCTGAGGCAGCCACTGGGTGTGTCTCGTCGATCAATGCTGTTTGTCAAAGACCCCCCCCCCCTGGCCTTGCCCCTCCCCTACCCACCCACTACCCTACCCCACTCCCAAATCTGTAACATCCAACCGGACAGCCTCCAAGATCTCAGCATCCTCCAATTCCGGTCACTTCCACGCCCCAATTTTCATCATTCTACTATTGTGGACCACCTTGAGCTGCATAGACTCTGAGCGCTGGAATACCATCCCTAAACCTTCCAGTCGCTCCATAAAACCTACCTCCTTAATCATCTGTTTCACTATCTTCTTATGTGGCTCAATGCCTACCAAAGCTCCTGGGAAGCACTTTGGAACATTTTTACTGAGTCGGAGGCATCATATAAATGTTTGAGAGGTGAGAATGGATCTCGTGTTCGAACTGCGAAAGAAAAATCAATGAAGGTGCATGGTTTAGGCCCGAGGAATAACTGATCGTCTAGACCAGCAGTGGCCACCTGACAGACAAATGCCCACATGCCTCCATTCTTTTTCTTCTTATCTCTTGACCAGAAGTTTATAAGATGCATTTTGTGGGACTAAAGGTTTGGAGAGGCTTCTTCCTTACATGTTATGTTGCATTGGTGTGCAAAATGCAAAATCAGAACATTAGGTGAGCCAGTATTAGCAATTTGAAATATCTGCAGATTGATTTAAACAGTAAACCTGGCCTCCTGAGATTCGATGCTTCATCTCCAAGCGTCCCAGAAGCAGTCAAGGCTTGGATTGGATATTGCAAAAACCATGGAGAACTCTTCGGGATTCTTATGGGAAAAAGTGACACTGAGAATACTGAATTTCCCATATGGCCAGTGACACGTCTCAGACACCACATATGTCCTAGAGACATGTTTTATTTGCAGAATAATGGACCTTACCTTTTGGAAATGTGACCGGTATTAGATTCTGACAGGCAGACCGGAAGTTCTTAGCTTAGAGGTGAGGGGGGGGGGGGGATTTGTCCAACACTCCAAAAATAATTTCTGGTCCCAGGACTTACGTTTTGGATAATAGCAGGTGACCAAAATGAGTTTTTGGACGTAGACTATAATACTTTGTGTTTCAGTAACTGAACTTACAATGTGACCTGATCTTTTCTGCTTCAAAGCTTTGAATGTTTCTTACAGCAGGGCTTTGAAGCTTGGAGCGCCTGCGAGTTCAGGGATGGAGGGAACAAGATCGAGGCAAAGGTAAGTGAGATTATTATAAAAAGAATGAGGGCTAAAAGGAAAACTAGACTGATGGTCGGACGGAGCGGCTTGTTATCATGTTGGGAGAAGTGGGGGAAAGTGCCATCTGCACTGGGAAATATTAACATTTTGGCAAGATCTCAACCCAAAGTGTGAGCAAGGTGGTTGGGGAAATCCTGCCAAAGGGTGAAAGAACTTCAGAATGGTATGTGGTGTTTTTGAAGCAGAAATAGCAGCTTTGATGGTCTACCTTCCTACCCAGACCCTCAATGGTCAACAGGACCATGGAGCACCATGTTAATAGACCATGTAACGACATCCATGTACATAAACTCTGTACATACATAATGTAAATACACCAACGTAAAAATGTCCATGTAAATACACCGTGGAAATACACGCATGCACATAAACTATGAACATACATGATGTAAATGTATAAAAACACCCATGCAAATACATCCATGTAAATACATCCATGTGCATGCATCATGAAACTACAACCATGTAAATACACCATGTAAATACATCCGTGTAAATACATCCATGGAAATACATCCATGGAAATACACCCATGAAATACACCAATGTAAATACATCAATTTAAATACATCAATGTACATATACCATGGGGATGCACCATGTAAATACACCTGTAAATACACCCTTGTAGAGACATCCATATAAATATACCCATGTAAATACATCAATGTACATACATGTAAATACAATGATGTACATACACACATTTACATATATACATGTACATACACTCATGTAAATACACCATGTAAATACACCCATGTAAATGCACCATGTAAATACACCCATGTAAATACACCCATGTAAATACACCCATGTAAGGGGCGGCACGGTGGCGCAGTGGTTAGTGCTACTGCCTGCGTTGCCGAGGATCTGGGTTTGATCCCGGCCCCGGGTCCCTGTCCGTAGGAAGTTTGCACATTTTCCCCGTGTCTGCTGGGTCTGACCCCCACAATTGCCCGAAAGATGTGCAGGGTAGATGAATTGGCCATGCTAAATTGCCACTTAATTGGAAATGTTTTTTTTTTAAAGTAAATACACCCATGTAAATACATCATGTAAATGCACCCAGGAAATACACACTGTAAATACACCATGTAAATGCACCATGTAAATACACCATGTAAATACACCATGTAAATACACCCTGGAAATGCACCATGTAAATGCACCATGTAAATGCACCCTGGAAATGCACCATGTAAATGCACCATGTAAATACACCATGTAAATACACCCTTGAAATACACCATGTAAATGCACCATGTAAATACACCATCTAAATGCACCATGTAAATACACCATGTAAATACACCCTGGAAATGCACCATGTAAATACACCATGTAAATACACCATGTAAATGCACCATGTAAATACACCATGTAAATACACCCTGGAAATACACCCTGGAAATGCACCATGTAAATACACCATGTAAATGCACCATGTAAATGCACCATGTAAATACACCCTGGAAATGCACCATGTAAATGCACCATGTAAATACACCATGTAAATGCACCATGTAAATACACCATGTAAATACACCCTGGAAATGCACCATGTAAATTCACCATGTAAATGCACCATGTAAATACACCATGTAAATACACCATGTAAATACACCATGTAAATACACCATGTAAATACACCATGTAAATACACTATAAATACACCATGTAAATACACCAATAAATGCACCATGTAAATACACCCTGGAAATACACCATGTAAATACACCCTGGAAATACACCATGGAAATATACCATGTAAATACACCATGTAAATACACCCTGGAAATACACCATGTAAATACACCATGTAAATACACCCTGGAAATACACCATGTAAATGCACCATGTAAATACACCAATAAATGCACCATGTAAATACACCATGTAAATACACCAATAAATGCACCATGTAAATACACCCTGGAAATACACCATGGAAATATACCATGTAAATACACCCTGGAAATACACCATGTAAATACACCATGTAAATACACCAATAAATGCACCATGTAAATACACCATGTAAATACACCAATAAATGCACCATGTAAATACACCATGTAAATACACCATGTAAATACACCATGTAAATACACCAATAAATACACCCTGGAAATACACCCTGGAAATACACCCTGGAAATACACCCTGGAAATACACCCTGGAAATACACCCTGGAAATACACCCTGGAAATACACCCTGGAAATACACCCTGGAAATACACCCTGGAAATACACCAATAAATGCACCATGTAAATACAGCCTGGAAATACACCATGTAAATACACCATGTAAATACACCATGTAAATACACCCTGGAAATACACCATGGAACTATACCCTGGAAATACACCATGTAAATACACCAATAAATGCACCATGTAAATACACCATGTAAATACACCAATAAATGCACCATGTAAATACACCCTGGAAATACACCATGTAAATACACCAATAAATGCACCATGTAAATACACCATGTAAATACACCATGTAAATACACCCTGGAAATGCACCATGTAAATACACCCTGGAAATGCACCATGTAAATACACCATGTAAATACACCATGTAAATACACCATGTAAATGCACCATGTAAATACACCATGTAAATACACCATGTAAATACACCATGTAAATACACCAATAAATGCACCATGTAAATACACCATGTAAATACACCATGTAAATACACCATGTAAATACACCAATAAATGCACCATGTAAATACACCATGGAAATACACCCTGGAAATACACCCTGGAAATACACCCTGGAAATACACCCTGGAAATACACCCTGGAAATACACCATGTAAATACACCATGTAAATGCACCATGTAAATGCACCCTGGAAATGCACCATGTAAATACACCATGTAAATGCACCATGTAAATACACCATGTAAATACACCCTGGAAATGCACCATGTAAATGCACCATGTGAATACACCATGTGAATACACCATGTAAATACACCATGTAAATACACCATGTAAATACACCATGTAAGTACACCATGTAAACACACCATGTAAATACACCATGTAAATACACCATGTAAATGCACCATGTAAATGCACCCTGGAAATGCACCATGTAAATACACCATGTAAATGCACCATGTAAATACACCATGTAAATACACCCTGGAAATACACCCTGGAAATACACCCTGGAAATACACCCTGGAAATACACCCTGGAAATACACCCTGGAAATGCACCATGTAAATACACCCTGGAAATGCACCATGTAAATACACCATGTAAATACACCATGTAAATACACTAATAAATGCACCAAGTAAATACACCCTGGAAATACACCCTGGAAATACACCATGTAAATGCACCATGTAAATACACCATGTAAATACACCATGTAAATGCACCATGTAAATGCACCATGTAAATGCGTAAATGCACCATGTAAATACACCAATAAATGCACCATGTAAATGCACCATGTAAATGCACCAATAAATGCATCATGTAAATGCACCATGTAAATGCACCATGTAAATACACCAGGAAATGCACCATGTAAATACACCATGTAAATACACCATGTAAATACACCATGTAAATACACCCTGGAAATACACCATGTAAATACACCAATAAATGCACCATGTAAATACACCCTGGAAATACACCATGTAAATACACCATGTAAATACACCAATAAATGCACCATGTAAATGCACCATGTAAATACACCATGTAAATGCACCATATAAATGCACCATGTAAATACACCAATAAATGCACCATGTAAATGCACCATGTAAATACACCTTGGAAATACACCTTATAAATGCACCATGTAAATACACCATGTAAATACACTATAAATACACCATGTAAATACACCATGCAAATACACCATGGAAATGCACCATGGAAATGCACCCTGGAAATGCACCCTGGAAATGCACCCTGGAAATGCACCCTGGAAATGCACCCTGGAAATGCACCCTGGAAATGCACCCTGGAAATGCACCCTGGAAATGCACCCTGGAAATGCACCCTGGAAATACACCCTGGAAATACACCCTGGAAATACACCCTGGAAATACACCCTGGAAATACACCCTGGAAATACACCCTGGAAATACACCCTGGAAATGCACCATGTAAATACACCATGTAAATGCACCATGTAAATGCGTAAATGCACCATGTAAATACACCAATAAATGCACCATGTAAATGCACCATGTAAATGCACCCTGTAAATACACCATGTAAATGCACCATGTAAATACACCATGTAAATACGCCAATAAATGCACCATGTAAATGCACCATGTAAATGCACCATGTAAATGCACCATGTAAATACACCATGTAAATACACCATGTAAATACACCATGTAAATGCACCATGTAAATGCACCAATAAATGCACCATGTAAATGCACCATGTAAATACACCCTGGAAATACACCATGTAAATGCACCATGTAAATGCGTAAATGCACCATGTAAATACACAAATAAATGCACCATGTAAATGCACCAGTTAAATACACCCTGGAAATACACCATGTAAATACACCCTGGAAATACACCATGTAAATGCACCATGTAGATACACCAATAAATGCACCATGTAAATACACCATGTAAATGCACCAATAAATGCACCATGTAAATGCACCATGTAAATACACCCTGGAAATACACCCTGGAAATATACCATGTAAATGCACGATGTAAATACACCAATAAATGCACCATGTAAATGCACCATGTAAATGCACCAATAAATGCACCATGTAAATGCACCATGTAAATGCACCCTGGAAATGCACCCTGGAAATGCACCATGTAAATGCACCATGTAAATGCGTAAATGCACCATTTAAATACACCCTGGAAATACACCATGTAGATACACCCTGGAAATACACCATGTAAATGCACCATTTAGATACACCAATAAATGCAGCATGTAAATGCACCATGTAAATACACCATGTAAATACACCAATAAATGCACCATGTAAATGCACCGTGTAAATACACTATGTAAATACACCATGTAAATACACCCTGGAAATACACCATGTAAATGCACCATGTAAATTCACCATGTAAATGCGTAAATGCACCATGTAAATACACCAATAAATGCACCATGTAAATACACCATGTAAATGCACCATGTAAATACACCCTGGAAATACACCCTGGAAATACACCCTGGAAATACACCATGTAAATACACCATGTAAATACACCATGTAAATACACCCTGGAAATACACCCTGGAAATACACCCTGGAAATACACCCTGGAAATACACCATGTAAATACACCATGTAAATACACCAATAAATGCACCATGTAAATACACCCTGGAAATACACCATGTAAATACACCAATAAATGCACCATGTAAATGCACCATGTAAATACACCCTGGAAATACACCCTGGAAATACACCCTGGAAATACACCCTGGAAATACACCCTGGAAATACACCCTGGAAATACACCCTGGAAATACACCCTGGAAATACACCCTGGAAATGCACCATGTAAATACACCATGTAAATGCACCATGTAAATGCACCATGTAAATGCGTAAATGCACCATGTAAATACACCAATAAATGCACCATGTAAATGCACCATGTAAATGCACCATGTAAATACACCATATAAATGCACCATGTAAATGCACCATGTAAATGCACCATGTAAATGCACCATGTAAATGCACCAATAAATGCACCATGTAAATGCACCATGTAAATACACCATGTAAATACACCATGTAAATACACCCTGGAAATGCACCATGTAAATGCACCATGTAAATGCACCATGTAAATGCGTAAATGCACCATTTAAATACACCCTGGAAATACACCATGTAGATACACCCTGGAAATACACCATGTAAATGCACCATTTAGATACACCAATAAATGCAGCATGTAAATGCACCATGTAAATACACCATGTAAATACACCAATAAATGCACCATGTAAATGCACCGTGTAAATACACTATGTAAATACACCATGTAAATACGCCCTGGAAATACACCATGTAAATACACCATGTAAATGCACCAATAAATGCACCATGTAAATACACCCTGGAAATACACCATGTAAATACACCCTGGAAATACACCATGTAAACGCACCATGTAAATATACCAATAAATGCACCATGTAAATGCACCGTGTAAATACACTATGTAAATATACCAGGGATGGTCCTTCCCAAATTTGGTGTCTTTTGAATATTCCAGTTTGCGTTGTGGGTATGGTGTCGCAGTGTAGTAGATTACCTTCCTGGGAAGGTGAGTATCCGAGGACCTCTCCTGGAACTTGAGAAGTTCTTGTTGTGACAGTGTTCCCATTATGGTGTTTAATAGGAATTCCAGGAATATTGACCCTTTGAAAGAATGTTCCAAGTCAAGGTGGAGTGTGACTTGGAGGCGATGGTGTTGCCACAATATTGCTGCTCTTGTCCTTCGTGGTAGAGGTCACAGGCTAGAGCAGTGATCTTGAAGCTATTTTGGTGAGTTGTCATATGTGCTTTTCATTCTGCAACTACATTGTGCCGATGATGGAGAGAATGGACGTTAGGTCATGCGGCAGCAACAGTGCTCATGGGAGCTGTTGATTCTTGGATGGTGTTGAGTTTCTGGAGTGTTGTTGCAGACATGCCCATCTGGAGAGTTCCATCTTGGTCCTGACTTGAACCTTGCAGATCCTGGGGGCGTGTTGAAGGGGTCAGAAACTTATGCTTTCTTCACCCCCTCCTCTGCTCTTGCATCACTGCATGTTTCATCCAGTTCTGGGACCGGCTGTAAGGGGCACTCTGATCTGAATATCAACAACGTAAAGTACTTACAAAATGGACAGAATTAATCAGTAACAGGACTAAACGTCTTATTGATGCCTGTAAAGTGTGCATTGTCATGTGTGAACGCAGATTGATTATTGGAAACCGAACTACACCAGTTTAGGAGTTTTTTCCCCAGTTAAGATTATTCCTCCTTCTTACCAATTTCCCCTTTACTCCCAGTCTGCCCGGCGTGTGCAAGTATGCCTGATGCCAGACACTCTCCTATCGTAATCAGCCAAGCGTTGTGTTGCTGACACCAGACAGTTTTTCTTTCCACTTGCAAATGAGTCAAAGGAAGTTCAGTGAAGATGTGGAAGTTGCCAAAAATGTCAATGACCATACAGATGACCAATTGTCAAAAGGGAGAAGGCATGTTGTCGGGGCGGTAAAAAAAAAACCACGAAAACATGAAACCGGGGCGGCACGGTGGCACAGTGGTTAGCACTGCTGCCTCACAGCACCAGGGACCCGACTTCAATCCTGGACTTGGGTGACTGGCTATGCGGAGTTTGTACTTTCTCCCCGTTTCTGCTTGGGTATCCTCCGGGTGCTCTGCTTTCCTCCCACAATGCAAAGATGTGCCGGTTAGGTGGGGTTATGGGGCAGGGGAGTGAGCCGAGGTAGGTGTTCTTTCAGAGAGTCGGATTAGACTCGATGGGCTGAATGGCCTCCTGCACTGTAGGAATTCTAATTCTATCCCTCCAGCTCTCACCCTTCACACTCCCATGTCAGCTCATGACGCCCCCCCCCCCCCCCACCGCCCCACCAATCCCCATGGCCCTTCAGAGCAACTCAGGCGTCGTTCCCACCCCAATGGCCCTTGAGAGCCCCTATGCTAGCTTAATGACAACCTATACTCCCCAGACACCACCTTTTACCCCTTAGAGTTACCATGCCAACTTACCCAATATGCACCATGGGCAGACCCAGGACCCATGCTGAGATTAAATAAAGATCTTACGTGTCTATTGATGAATTCATTATTTGAAATAAACACTGATAAAACTCATTGATTACATTTAACCTCCTTTAATCCGCTATAAAAACAAACATTGGAATACATAGATTCACTTCAAACAGTGTATAACCACTTGGTAGGGGCAGCATGGTGGCGCAGTGGTTAGCACTGCTGAGTCATGACGGCGAGGACCTGGGCCCGATCCCGGGTCACTGTCCGTGTGGAGGTTGCACAGTCTCCCCGTGTCTGCGGGGGTCTCACCCCCACAATTGCCCCTTCATTGGAACTTGTTTTTAAATCGTGTAACCATTTGGAGCTGTCAATCAAACCGTGCACTGACAGCCCCCCCCCCACCCAAAGGGCACCTGACCACTCCCAAAGCTGTCCTAGGACCATATCCAAAAGGCACCTCTTCAAAGGGTACCCCACTTCTCCAAAAGACTCTGGAAGCAGTAGACCTTCTCCCAGCAGATCAAAAATGCACAGTTGATGTTTTAGCCGTCCCACCAGCAAAACTCAGATCGGCATGATGTTGCACCTTAACATATGCAGTTGCCTCTGTGAACCATGGATATGCAATCTAGAACCTACCCCCTTTGCCCGCTGTGAAAATGGTGGATGCCGTGTTTGTGGGCAGGACTTCCGGATTCCAACCATCTGCTTTGGGGCTCTCCTTCGTAATGAAAATTCCGGCTTATGTGATCGTTCTGTTTCAAGATTCTTTGATTTCCCCGTCTTTCACTGAACCAATCTATTCTTAAAATGCCGACGTGACCTCTGCTTCAATCATTATCTCTGACACTACATTCCACTACTTCTGTGCAAAAGAATGTTTCTGCTATTTTCTCATAAATATTTTCCATTTAATCTTTCATGCATGTTCCTCATTATAAGTCCTAAATTATTGGAAGCAGCCTGACTCGATCTACACCATCTGATCTCTTTGCAATTTTAATTACCTCTATCACTCTGTAATCATCTCCCTTTTAACAGAAACAGCCCCGATTGCTGCATAAACTCACTGACCTAATCTGGCTTCAGGTATTTCTCTCCTTTATACTACTGGGCTCGGTGTCTCCACTGAGTCCCGATTCTTTTTATATCATCAGAACTACAGTTAAAACAATAATAGACGACATAATGAATTAAAGGATGTTCATTCTTCCTTGAAAAGTTTCAACCCGAGAAAATATCTAAAGTCCTCGGCCTTTCGCTGTTCCCGGATTCACAGAACCTATGGAGAAAGCTTCGAGTGGCATGTGTTAGTCTCCCTTGAAATGAGGTGATTGGGAGGGGAACACATGAACTATTTCAAACGTGTGTTCAAACCCCTCCAAGGCCTCGCTCCTCCCTATCTCTGTGCCCTTTTCAGCTCTGTACCCTCTGAGAGCTTTGAGCTCCTCCAACCCTGCCCTCTTCGGCAGCCCCAATTTATTTTGCCCCACCAATGGTCGCGGTGCCTGCAGTCACCTTGGGGCACCAAGTTTAAATTCCCTTTCGAAACCTCACTGCTTCTTCATTTCCCTCTCCTTCTTGAACACATCCCTATATCCAAAATTAGAGTTGGTGGATTGGATTCACCAAAATGGGGCTATCTCTCCACATTGGCATAGAAACGCTGGCGTTTTACTCTTGGTTTCCTGCAGAAAAGATGAGCTGATTCAGTGCCCTGCAGGGTCCCAGAGTAGTTCACACAGTTTTAGCTGCGGATACGGGCCCCCGCAATTCCGGTTTTGAGTCCGAGCAAGTGCACGGCGTCAGCTGCGCCGAGCACCGTGACGGACTCGGGACCGCGGACGCAGATTAAAAATGTCGAGCCCCCCCGATCGGCCGCGCGCATCAGACAGCCTGGATCTGTCCCCCCTGCGCCGGTCCCCCATTTCGGCATGAAATTGGATTGTCCGCCCCCCCCCGCGCCGAACACGATTGGCCCCTCAAGTCTGCTTCTTCATTCGATAAAGTCATGATTGGTCTGATGTGGCGTTGTCCCCACCTACCTGACGGCCAACCCCGCCCCCCCCCCCCCCCAGACCATAGAACATAGAAAATACAGCACAGAACAGGCCCTTCGGCCCACGATGTTGTGCCGAACCGTTGTCCTAGATTAATGGAATCTAGGGAAATCTTGGAAAGAGCACCCTACATAAACCATACCTCCACTCTCTCTCAGTAACCACACCTAACCTTTTTGACACTAAGGGCAATTTAATCATGGCCAATCCACCTAACCTGC